>NC_067157.1:10418367-10768367 GCF_903995435.1 Acomys russatus | reverse complement strand
CAGCCCCAAGGAGTCTCAGCATAGGTCTACCGATGCTTGAGGCTCCTGCTTAGCTGGAGTTAACCTGAAAAAGAAAAAGAGAGAGAGAAAGAGAGAGAGAGAGAGAGAAGAAAAAAGAAAGAAAGAAAGAAAGAAAGAAAGAAAGAAAGAAAGAAGATAGCCCAACTGGGAACAGACAAACAAATCTAAGACACACATCTTTCTTAAACTTCATTAACTTACAGCGTCAATCCACAACTGGATCCAGTTACTGTGCAGAGAGAAAGCCGGTGTTCTCCTGAAGCTGCTGCTTCTGCGGCTGGCTTGGAGCTGCTGGGTGGGGGGTCTGCCTTAACAAAGAGAAGCCTGTGTGTTGTTTCTCTTTTCAAGCCTTTCCACTGGCACTGCCAGGCCCTGAGCTGTTTGGGTCAGTTCCTTGGGGACCAGCACTTGTTTAGCTTTTGGGCTTTCTGTCCAGAGTTGACTATAGGCTAGGGAGTTGGTGTCTTTATGTGACTGGCGGCGCTGATGGGCCACACAGAGGGATTCTGTGTTAGGGTGCCCCTTAGGAGTGCTTGTGGGGCAATGTCTTGTCAAGAGCGTGCGAGAGCCTGTAGGGGACTCAGAGGGTCTTGATATTATATATTAATTTTTCTCCCTTGTTTTTCTTTCACTGAAAGTAGATTTCATTTCTTATAATATATCCTGACTATGTTTCCCCCCCCCAACTCCTCCCCGCTCTTCCCCACCCCCATGCCCATCTGGATCCACATCATTTCAGACTTTTAAGAAACAACAATAACATAAGATAAAACAAAACCCAACAAGTCAGAATAGGACAAAACAAACAGAAGAAAAAGAGCCAAAGAAAAAGCATGAGAAACACACACACACACACACACACACACACACACACACACACACACACGACTCCTATAAAAACATGAAACCAGAAATCATATTACATATACAAAGAACATATAAAGTTTTTTTTTTTTTTTTTTTTTTAAAGCTCTGACAACATATGAGACAAAGTACGTCCAAAGGTGCCATTGCATTTGTTTTCTGTTGCCATGGGGCCTAGTACCTGGCTTTAAGAGCGGTTCGTTTCCCCAGTGAGACTCCCTTGGGGATAATTACTCTTGCCTTTTTGAGTGGTTATCAATTGGAGACAGCATCTGGGTTGTGGATGGGGATGTCTACCCACTTTTTCTCTTAGTTCTAGGACCCTATCAGGTGCAGGCCCTGGGCGTGCCGGGAACAGCCTCTGTGAGCTAATGTGTGTTAGTCCTGCAGTGTTTAGAAAGCCTTGTTTCCCTTTGTCCTCCATCCGTTCTGGTCCTTACACTCTTGAGGGGAGAGATTTTCTGGAAGCATCCCCTGGGCTGAGTGTTCCAAGGTCTGTCACTCTCTGTGCAGTGTCAACTGTATAGCTCTCTATACCCAAGTGCTGCAGGAGGAAGCTTCTCTGGTGATGGCTTAAGCAAGATCCTGATCTATGACTCTAGCCAGATGTCATTAGGAGTTATTTGCTATGACATCTCTTTAGCAGGACAGTAGTATTTGATTTTTCCCTAAGGCCATGGCCTGTCTAGTCTCAAGTTCTTGACCACCCAAGCTCTGTCTAGCATGGACCCCATCTCATGGAGCGGGCTTCAAATCAAAGCAGATGTTGGTTGGTTACACTCTGTGTGCATGCTTTGTGCCACTGTTGCACTAACATATCTTGCAGGCTGGTCACCACTGTAGACGAAAGGGTTTGTAGCTTGGTTGCTGCTCACCTTTCTGGATCGATTTTTCAACGAGACGGGGTCTTATGCAGCTCACATCGGACTTGAACTAGCTACATAGCTGAGGCTGCCCTTAAACCTGGGGTGTCTTCCTGCTTTGGCCTCTCAGGTGTTGCAAGGACAGATGTGCACCACCACCTCTGGCTGTTGCTAGGTACTGTTGTTTTCAGATATTTGTAATATTAGGCGTACACAGTGCTCTTACTATGCA
The DNA here is from genome assembly GCF_903995435.1 of Acomys russatus. Taxonomy (NCBI): domain Eukaryota; kingdom Metazoa; phylum Chordata; class Mammalia; order Rodentia; family Muridae; genus Acomys; species Acomys russatus. Next base: position 10,766,387 of record NC_067157.1, on the reverse strand, counting down.
CTAGGCTCTGTCTTTAAAAAAAATTCTATATATTAACTCATTTAATTCCCTCAATCTTGTGGAACTAGCATCATTATCTCCCCCACTTCACAGATTGGAAAGTTGAGGCACACAACAGCAGTTTATTTGTCCAAGGCTATGCAACTAGTCTAAAACCAAGGCCCGGGTGTTATTTGGCTGCTAGACACTGCAGCAGAACTCTTTCCTTTTTCTCTTTCTATTGTCCTTCTTCCCTTTTTTTTTTGTTGGACTGAATCCAGGACCCTCACGTGGCGAATCATGCACTTTATTACACAATCACTGAGCTGCCTCCCCAGGCCCGAGTCTTACTTCTTCTGTCATTTGTCTAAAGGTACAATTTCTCAGAAAGGGCTGGGGATGTTTGCAAGTGGTAAGACATTTGTTCAACATGTGTAAAGCCCTGGATGTGAGCTTCGGCGACATGAAAACAAAGGGAGCACAAACCCCAAGAGAAAACTTGCAGCCTAGTGTCCACCCTCTGGCCAAAGCACTGATCATATGCCCCATTTGGTATGTTGCTATGGCAACAAAGTAGGCATGGCTCTGCAAAGGGAAATAGAAGCCTCGGGAAAGAAGAGAGTGGACTGGGTGCAGCCGAGGCTCACGCCTCACAGTTTTCCATTCAGGTAGCTTCAAAGCCTCAGATACACCTAGTTGGTGGGTGCTCAGGAAATGTTGACGGTGCCCAACTTCCTTCCAGCTCAGCCTGCCAAACACAGCGCAGGATTGCTTCCCGTCTCTCCTCCATCCCCAGGACACCTTACTATTATTACTCCTGCCATGCAAGTAGGATTTTAGGCGTTATAAATTACTGTCTCTCTTGAGTGTCTGCTTTTTCTACTTTTCATCTGACCTCCTTCCTTCCTTCCTTCCTTCCTTCCTTCCTTCTATATGAGCGCTCTATTTGCATTTACACCTGTAGGCCAGAAGAAGGCATCAGATTGCATTATAGATGGTCATGAGCCACCATGTGGCTGCCGGGAATTGAACTCAGAACCTCTAGAAGAGCAGACAGAGCTCTTAACTGCTGAGCCATCTCTCCAGCCCCTCATCTGCCTTTCTTGATACCCATATAAGCATTACTTCTCTAGAACTTTCCCTGACCGTTGGGTCAGGGTAGAGCCTTTGCTATAGCCTGTAGAGGCTCCAAAGCCCCTTCATCTTACAGTCTCCTCTCTTCAATAAATATTTTCCAATGCCCTAAGCTACCCATTAGAGGCAGTCATGACGTGTTTGTTAACTTGTTCCAGATCCACCCTTCAATACCTGCTCTGTGCCAGAAGGTCAGGGCCCATCAACCAATTACCCTTTGCAAACTAGAATGGGTCAAGCTTTGTTAGAGTGGTCCTGGACAGACACTGGGGGAGGAGAGCGTCTCTCTCCAGTGTTGGAGCCAACTTGTAGGTTTTCGCAGTGCCAGCAGCACATGCTGCCTTCCTGTGGGCAGCCTCTCTGGCACCTTCCAGTGAATGACCTCTATTGGAATCCTGCAGGCTTTGCAGTAGCTTGCCAAGAGAGGCTGCCTCCCCTTGGCCAGCTTCCTTGGCACCCCCCTTGCACAGCTTTTCAGCAGATGGCTCCTTCAGTATTCTATAGAGTGGGTTTTTGGAAAGGTCAACCCTCATGACCTTTGATACCTGTGAGGTCTGGGACAAGATGGGTGCCATCTTCAGTGCTCTCTCTGGCATCTGGAGCTGAGGACACTAGCTGCCCTGTCTTCCCTCAGCTCTTCTGATATCCCTGAGCTTGTAGAAATTACTATGTGCTTTCTGTCTCCTCTTTGGACTCATATATACCATATTTAATAATTATATATAATATATTTAATAATTACATGTAATTTCACCATGTCTTTGTTTACAGCAGTATGTTCAACCTAGAATTTGATTGCAAAAATTAAGATACTTAAAAAATATTTAAACATTAGTGGGCAAACATGGTGTATGCCTGTTGTCCTAGCTACTTAGGAGGTGGAGACAGAAGCCCAGACATATGAGCCTCAACAACATAGTAAGACTCAGGACAAAACAAAACAAAACAAAATAAGCCATCTGTGGTGGTGCACACTTTTAAACCCAGTCAATCAGGAAGCAAAACCAGGCAGACCTCTGGAAATTAAAGGCCAGCCTGGACTGCATAGTAAGTTCCAGACCATCCAGGGATATATAGTGAAACTCTGTTTCCTATAAATATAAATAAATAGATCAAGAGCCTCCCTCACACCAACCTTAATGCAGTGTCGTCCTCACAGCCTCAGAACTCAGGTCTATGTAACACAGCCTTTTCAAGGTCACATTTCTGCCCCCATGACCATTATACAGAACTGTGACGCTGATGGCTGAGTCTTTTGTTTTGTTTTGTTTTGTTGAGACAGGGTTTCTCTGTGTAGCCTTGACTATCCTGGACTTGCTTTTTAGACCATGCTGGCCTCGAACTCACAACGATCCGCCTGCCTCTGCCTCCCAAGCACTGGGATTAAAGGCGTGCGCCACCATGCCCAGCTGATGGCTGAGTCTTATCGCCACAAACTCCTTTTCTTGACCTTCCCCAGCCCTCTACATACAAAGAGTAGTCAGGAATCAAAAAAGGGAAAATGTCAAAGTTCAGTGGTGTCTAACAGGTAGTTAGGAATTGTGCATGATCCTCCAACGACCACCAATTAAAATAAATGCAGCTTTCTTTTGCACAATAAACACACAAGACCCACAGAAGCAGCAAAAAGTACAACAACAACAACAACAACAACAACAACCAAAAAAAAAAAAAAAAAAAAAAGAAAGAAAGAAAGAAAAGAAAAGAAAAAGAAAACTACTCCACAAATGTACAGTGAGCTAGCCGAGGCTACACTCCCTTTCAGTCCTTGGTTCTCTCATTGGCATGGTGATTGCAGATGTGGGACCCTGTGTGTAGTCCGGTCTGTCCTTTTGTGGTCACCACTTGTCACTACTTTATATGAACAGTTTTATGGCTCCAGCAGCCACATGTAGCTATCTGTCCTTCCAGCCTTTGCACTCAGCCCTAGCCATGGAATGTTCCATTTTCCCCAGGAGCCCAGAGTTTGCCAGGCTGATTCAGACTCTTTCGACTTGGGTTGGGCCACGTTTTCCTCCCTTATGGAAGGCATAGCTTAAAGCATCTTTGCCCACATTGTTTCAGCTCTATTTTCTTCTTCTCGTGTGCCTCCTGTTTTTCAGCTCTCTTGGCAGCTGAGCTCACCCAATATCTGCCGGGTACACAAGCAAGTCTAGGAAAAGTCTGAGTGAGTGACCTATGGTGAATGTTTGCATTAAGAGGGAATGTGGAGATTTAAAAAAAAAAAAAAAAGTAACAAGCAAACTAAAGGCTTCCAGAAGCCGCAGTCTGACTAAATAAACAGCTCCTGCCAAGTGGAGAATGAGTGTGGGAGACACAGGCTGGGGCGTGGGGTGGGGGTGGGGTGGTTGGAACGGAGCACGTGGGATTGGGGAAGCAAGGTTGTTAAGGATGGAGTCTGTCATGTTGTAACCTGTGACTAATGTGTTAATCAGGCCGAGCACGTGGAGACTACACAATATAGCTTAGAAAAACATCTCCGTTCTCAAGAACAGCCTCAAGCCAGACAATGCTGGAAGTAATTGAGAGATGGGAAGCTCATTGTAATCGCTGCTCTCTGACATCTTAAACCACCGATCACTCAGCTGTTTTCCTGAATTCCCAGAGTCGAGGAACTCAAAAGCCTGCCCTTGTCACTCAACTCAGTAAACGTTAACGTCCTATTAAATTTGTTTTGTTTTTTTTTTTTCCACATGAAAGGACTCCTGGAATGTGTTCAGAAGGAAGCTTGAGCCTTGCACTACCTTAGATTGCTCAATTCTTGCCCATGCATACTGCTTATTTCAAAATTTTCTTTGTCTCCCACTCAGTCTTAAGAGGCGTCAGCTGTCATGTGCAGCTCCTGTTTGCTCTTTTGGCTTTGAAGAGGCTTGCACAGTATTCTGGCTTCTGTAGCAGTGCCTGCTGACAGGCCAGTTGTTTTCTTCGGAGGAGACCTGACTTTTTAATTTTTTTCTTAAGATCTGCCTTTCGAGTTTGGCAATTCTGAGTTTTACTACACTGAGTCTAGGTGCTGACTCATAGAGGTCACCGTGTAGGTCAGTGGCGTTTCCAATGTGTGTGGAGTTGCAGCCTTCGTCAGTTCTGGAAACTCACGTACTGTATTCATCTAAACCTCGCCTTTTCTCTGCTCTCACTTGACTGTCCTGAAGACTAGGCTGTAGTAAGTGTGTCCTGTCACCCTCCGGGCCTTAACCCTTCTTTTCTTGTCTCTCTATGTCATACTGTGGGGAATTTTCAGATACAACTAATTATTTTCTTTTCAACTCTTTTTCTTTCTCTCTCTCTCTCTGCTGTTTGATGTTCTTTGAATCTGAACTGATTTTACATGGTCCATGAAGACTGAGGTTGTGAATCTAGAAGGTTCTACAAGTTTCTTCCAGAATATAGGAAGCTGGTTGGGACCTCCTCAAAGGTTGGGTTTAAGGGGGTGGGGGGACACTGGCTCTTGAACCTAGTGGGGGGCCCAAGGTTCAGTGCAGACCGCCTTCCATCTCACCTCCTCCTGGCCAGATTTCCTCTCAGTGCACGTTTCTCTGTTCTTCAGGGTCCAGCTGTGCACTGAAACCACACTGTGTGTTCGAGTGCGTGGCATCGTGGCAGGACTTCACTCTGGCGTAATAGTGAGAGTGGATGCTGTGTCTACATAATGTTGGGCACGTGTAGACATAGTGGCAGGATACACATGAGCCAGCGTCATGGTCCTTACATCAAATATTTGAGACTAAAACAAGGATACAGGAACTAGAGAACCGTTCAAAGCTTGCTCTCCTTCTCTCTCTGTAACTTAAAATATTCAGGTAAAGAGACAGCTAACAGTGTAAGTAAAGGACAGACTGGTACGGGGGCATAATTGGCATTAACAGAAGCAAGGAAGAGCTAAGGGCTCATGCCAAGTCTGTTTATAGCAAGGGCCTCGACTCACTGTTAGCTTACCCTCTCTGCCTTGATAATCATAGGTCTTGGCTGGTAATTCTTCATGAGTCTCCTGTTTGGAAACCTCTATAGTTTCTTTGTTTGCTGGAGGAGGGGTGTTCACTAGAGCCCAGGCTCCACTGGACAGCGTTTCCCATGGATGGTGCTAAGGGACTGAAGTCAAATGTGATATTTTTTTTTCTGTTGTTACTGTTGTTTTGTTTCCCTGTATAGCCCTGGTTGTCCTGGACTCACTTTGTAGACCAGGCTGGCCTCGAACTCACAGCAATCTGCCTCCCTCTGCCTCCCAAGTACTGGGATTAAAGGCGTGCGCCACCATGTCCAGCTTTTTATTTATTTTAGAGCTTCTTCTTTTTTTTTTTTTAAGTATATTTATTTATTTTACATACATGGGTACTTTGTCTGCATGTACATCAGAAGATGGCATCAGAAAGTTGTGAACTGCCATGTGTTTGCTGAGAATTGAACTCGGGACCTGTGGAAGAGCAGGGAGTGCTCTTACCCACTGGGCCATCCCTCCGGCCCAAACACGATCTTGAAGAGTGTTTCCCACTTCTGCAGGCAAGGGTCCTACCTTCCTGATGCCCGAAGATGTGGGAGCCTTTTCTGTCCTTTAACACAGGCTTGGTGGGGATGTGTGCACATTCCCCTTGGTGGAGAGAAGCTGCCAGCCACGGCCTCTGTCTGGACCTTTGTGCTGGATGGAAGTCTGCTGTCGTCTATAATCTTGAAAATAAAACTTTGAACCAAACCGAGAGTGGTGGCACACACCTTTAATCCCAGTACTCAGGAGGCAGACACAGGCAGGTTGATGTGAGTTCAAGGCCAGCCTGGTCTACAAAGCGAGTTCCAGGACAGCCAGGAAAACAAGAGTAACCCTGTCTCAAAAAACCAAACCAAACCAAACCAACAGTCAAGCAAACAAAACAAGAACAAAAACCTTTGAACCAGAGTTGTAGAAACTCTGGGCTTTGATTAAAAACCACATTTGAAAGAGTGTGCCGTCTTCTCTCGCCCCGTTGGCTTGTGCTCTAAAGCGAAGGCTGAAAATGGCTGTCACTGTTTATACAGTCTATTTGTTATATTTAACTGCTAGACAATAGCTGTTTTCTTCCCCACTTAGAATGAGGTTTTGTCATTGTCCCCCCCTACCCCCCCACCTCCAACTTTGGGCCATTTAAGTTCTTAGTCCCTGTGGCCAGGAGGCTTGGCTGGTGACTTCTGTCTTTGTCTAGGAGGAGATAAAAGCTCTTCTTTTTTTATTTTTTATTTTTCCTTCAGATTCTCAGTAGCTGATCTTCAACCCCTTGCCACTCCTCCTGCCTTAGTTGGACTCACAGGCTGTGCCACCACACTTAGCTTTTGGGTCTTCAGGTCAAACTTTGACTGCTCAGAAGATGAACCCTACTGATGACCTTTTGGGCCAGTTCAACACAGGTTGTCCACAGGAGACACTTGACAGGAAGTTCCTGTAGGCCCAGAGTCTCCTTGCCTTTTTGCAGATCACAGGAGCAAGTACAGCACAGTGTTTGAGTACCCCACACTACCCTCTCTTTCTCCATCAGAGCTGTCCACCTTTTTTTTTTTTTTTTTTTTTTTTGAGACAGGATCTCTCTCTTACAGCCTTGGAACTTATGAAGCAGGTTATACTGGCCACCTGGCTGATGAACCCCAGGAATCTGCCTTGTTTTAACCTCCATGGGGCAGGGACAACAACTCCATGCCACTGTGTCTATTTCCACATGGGTTCTGGGAACTGAACTCGAGTTCTCATATTTGTGTGATAAGCACTTTACCCAGTTCCCCCAAATACATGAATTCCAGGAGACACAACCTTTTCAGACTACAGGGCACGGGGACTGCCATTTGTTGCTGAAGTTAGGCTGTGCACATATTTCTCTCACCATAGGCTGCATGAGGTGTTGAGCAATCGCTTTGTTTGGACACAAGCATTCCCACTTCCAGGATCTACGCAGACTTGTCCCGAGGAGAGGAGCAAAGGCCAGAAGAGCTGGTTACACAAGAACCTTCAGTTTTACAGCTGAGCGAAGCCATGAACAATAATAGTGCTTTCAGCTTCCATTACCGATCTGCCCTCAGGAGGATGATGAAACCGAGAAAATGTTTATTGGCTAGTAAAAATTTTTTTTCCTGCTAATTTGCAAGGCTCTAATAAAACCCGTGAACTTGATGGCCTGCAGCAAGTATAACAAGAATTAGGAGTGTAGAGCAATTTCGAGCCATAAGGCCTCTTTAGGACCTACAGGAAAGGACTTTCAGAAAACTGATGAATCACTGCATCTTCAACAGAGAATTAAGCTGCTAATTTAGTCAGCTAGCAGCTAAGAGCAGAATTTCCCCCAAACGAACTGATGATTTCCATCTCTCTTGCCTTAAAGAATAGAATTAATTCATGCATGTAGGAAATTAGAGTTTAAAAAAAATGACTGGGAACACTAACCTCTTCCCTTTTTAAAAGAACAGTATGTGCAGCCACATTCTGCCCCCTTGTGGCTGAAGTTATCACTACATGCAGAAGACACCAGTATTCATATTCAGATGAGATGGCTTGGAGAAAGGGGTTGGTGAAGAGGCCAGTCAGGGCATGCACACGTGGCTGTAGTCATCCTCATTCAGGGATCAAACAGCAGTCAAGAGGAACCTCCATGTTTGTATTGCTGTGAGTAAACACCATGGCCAAAAGCGACTTGGGGAGGGAAGGGTTTATTTCATCGGATGCTTCTACGTTACATTCCATCCCCGAGGAAAGTCAGGACAGAAGCTCACAGCAAACACGTGGAGGCAGGAAATGACACCAAGGCCCTTGTGAGTTACCGGCTTGCTCCTCAAGGCTTGCTCATCCTGCCTTCTCATGGCACCTAGGACCAGCAAGTGGGGGATGGTGCAGCTGGGCCCCTCCCACATTGAGCATCAGTCAAAACAAAACCAACCAACCTCCCCCCCCCCACCCCCAGTAAAAAGAAAAATGGCACCAAATGCTTACCCACAGGCCAATCTGACATCTGATTGGGGGCATTTTCTCAATTGAGGTTCCCTCTTTCAAAATGTCTCTAGCTTGGGTCAAGTTGACCTAAAACTCACCTGCACAGAGAGAGACACTCATTGATGACCTTTGACCTCCATGTGCACATGTGAACTTAACACACATGTGTACCCATATTCATTAATATAACACACACACACACACACACACACACACACACACACACACACACATATACAGGGTGCAGATCAGCGGTAGAGTTTGTATTCAGGATGAGCAAAGCCCTGGATTCAGTCTGCATCACAAAGAACAGAAACAGCAGAAATGTCATGAAGGGGAAACCAGCATTGGCATTAGTGGATGAGACACACACTGAGTGGCATCACTACTGGGACCACGTGTCTGCATCTACATTCCAATAAACTTCATAAGAACCAGATATTTTCAAGAAAAACACAACCACCCACCCACTTACCCAACCAACCAACCTTAAAGCCCCACTAAAAACATAGTTATATATGTATGTATATTGGTTACTGCACTGTTGCTGTAAAGAGACCCCATGACCAAGGCAACTCTTAGGAAGCGTTTAATTGGGGGCTGGCTCACGGTTTCAGAGGTTTAGTTCATTATCATCATGGAGGGAGGCACGGCAGCAAGTGTGGCAGGCATAGAGCCAGAGAAGCAGCTGAGAGCCGCGTGCTGAGTCTCAGGCAGAGAGGAGACACCGGGCTTAGCATGAGATTTGGAAACCTCAAAGCCCGCTTCCAGTGTCACCCTTCCTCCAACAAGGCCACACCTCCAATCCTTTCAAACACTGCGACTTCCTGGTGACCAAGTATTCAAATGTACAAGCCTTTGGAGGCCACCATCATTCATACACCACAGTATGGGTATACACACACACACACACACACACACACACACACACACACATGTTTGGGTTCATGTATGTACATCTCAGAAGCTGTGGGAAACAGATGAAGTCCCGAGTGGATGCGTACATCTAACATGTGCACAGCCATGTCAAGGACCCCAAATGCCTCAGGCCCACGGAATGCAAAGCCTTTTCTGGGTTAGGCTCAGTGAAATGACAGAGCCTTTCTCTGGCCTAAGTATAGAACGATTGGCAAGTTAAGAACGATTGACCTTAAGCTAAAATCAGTGCATAGAGAAAGTAGCAGCCTCAACTCCTTGCTTCTGAGACTCCCTTCCTGCAGAGATCTCTTACTGAGATGAGCTAACCGCCGCTCCTAGTCAGCTACGGATAACAGACCCACCTCCTCACTCAGAGGGGTGTAATAAACTTGCTGAGTTGTAAGGCTGGGGTGTGTCTCTGTCAGAACACAGAGGCCGCACAAGCTTTTCAGCATGTGTGTCCGGATGTCTGTATCCTCTATGGTGCCCTGTTGCCCGAGTCAGGTCAAATTCAAAGCCATGGAGGTCAAGGAACTGTGGCACTCAAGGTGAAGTAAACTCCCCTCTTCTTCATCAAGACCCGTGTGATGCTCCTTGGAGGAAGCTTTCTCGGGCCCTATGCACCCTTTCAGAGATGCCCTGTATACACTTACCTAGCACGCCTTCCTCGGGGACCTACCACATTCCCCTCCTTTTGCAAAATATTTCACTATAGAAATAAACCATATTTTATTAACTCACTGACAAACTTGCTTCAAATTTTCTTCTGTTACAAACAACACGTTTAGTCCACGGCTCCTTAGCAGCATTTCACCGAGACAGGTATTTCTCATATATTCAAAGAATAATCTTGATTATTGTGTTGAGAGGAGAGGAGGGGCCTGGAAGCAGAAACAAAAGTGCGGAGCCTGGGAGGCAACTGCAACGGTCCAGAGAAGTGATCAAATGTCATGCGCTGGGGAGTAGCGGCAAGGACATGGTGACAAATGTTGGAGCGGGTGTGCTTTGGAGATAAAGGTGACATTATATGCTGATGCTGAAACACAGAGTATGAGAGGCAGCTCACAGCCACTTGTAATGTAACTCCAGTTCCAGGGGACCCAATGCTCTCTTCTGACTTCGGAGAGTCATGAAGGCATGCATGTGGCATACATACATACATACAGGCAAAATACACAGAAACACAAAAAGCAAATGTTAAAAAAGTAAATTTGGGTACAGTGCAGTTTTTGGGAAGATCAGAGTCACCAGATCTGTTTTGGACAGTGTTATGATTTGAATGTGACATATGCCCACAAGCTCATATGTTTGAATACCTACTTCCCATCTGCTTGTTGTGTTCTGCAGGTGGTGAGGGGCACAGCTGGTGGAGGTGGGTCACTGGGCAGGGCTTTGAAGATCTTGCTGGCCTACCCTGCTTCTTGCCCGAGTTCCTCTCTGATCCAAGACGCCAGAAAGCCCCATCATTGAAGTTGGACTTGCACAAACGAAATGCCAAGGACACCCTATAGTGGAATAAAAGTTTATTTTCCAGGCAGCAGGTACTGGCAGCCAGGGACACAGCTCCAAGCTTGGGAGTTGGACCTGCAACCAAGGACAAGACTGTTACAGTCTTTTAAAAGAAAAGAAAAGAAAAAAAAAAAAAAAAAACCCTAAGCAAAAAGGCAGGTACAGGAAGGGGGAGGGCAGCCTTATCTGGGCTGGTCAGGACCAGATGGACTCATTATTTTTAACAAGGCAGGAGTTGGAGTTGGCAGGATGTTATAAGGACCAGCTGAGTCAAGAATGTGCGGAGTCAGCAGGTCAGGTGGTGGTGGTGGTGGTGGTGGTAGCAGCGGCGGCGGGGGTGCACGGCTTTAATCCCTGCACTAAGGAGGCAGAGGCAGGCAGATCTTTGAGTTTGAGACTAGCCTGGTCTACATTGTGAGTTCCAGGACTATCAGTGCTACACAGAGAAACACTGTCTCGCCCTCGCCAAAAAAAAAAAAAAAAAAAAACCTAACCAACCTACCAACGAACCAACCAAGCAAACAAAAAGATGAGACTTAGGGCGTGTGTTGCAGGCCTGGGCGTTGGAATGCTGAGAGGACCCTTCTCTGGAAGCATGAATGTAGCATGTGGCAAAGCTCTCTACTGGTTGTATCTATGTCTTGCTGTAGTAATAAGAAAAGGTTGCCGGGCGTGGTGGCGCACGCCTGTAATCCCAACACTTGGGAGGCAGAGGCAGGTAGATCGCTGTGAGTTCGAGGCCAGCCTGGTCTACAAAGTGAGTCCAGGACAGTCAACGCTACACAGAGAAACCCTGTCTCGAAAAACCAAAAAAAAAAAAAAAAAAAAAAAAGGTCAGGGGCTGGAAAGATAGCTCAGTAGTTAAGAACATTAGCTGTTCTTCCAGAGGACCCAGGTTTGATTCTTAGCACAGACCTGGGGCCTCATAGTCACCTGTCACTCCAGTTCCAGGGACTCCAGTGCACTCTTCTGGATTTCTAGGACACCAGGCAGGCACTCATGTGGTACAAGAATATATGTAGGCAAAATTCCTCTACATCCGGGTGGGCTCACCTCCTCATGGCCTGTGGGACCGAGGGAGCTGTGTGCCACACTCTATCGTTGAGAGTAGCAATGGGAGAGGGGCTATTGATAGGCATGAGATGGGTGGAGAGGAAGGGAGGAGGGCTGGCAAAACTGAAGATGTAAGTTGTAAGGGGTTGGAAGACATCATCTCACAACCTGGAATAGACGCTGGCGTTCTTCTTTGAGTTCGGCTCCCCTTTGCACTGACGTGTTGCGGAGCTGGCTGCTGCACGCAGGGGTGGACCTTGACTATCTCCTTAATGTGCACAAAAGGCCCTAGATGAGACTCTCTCCCAGCACCGCCACCTCCTGGCGGGCGGGGGTGGGGGAGGGGTGTGCTGCTGATGCGAGCTCTCATTCTGAGCAATGACTGGAGAAGGTGGCGGTGGTTTCAAATGACTAGAAAGGAGCCCCCCTCTCCTATATTAAGTGTTTTCATGGCCCTTTCAGACCGTCCCGTTCCTTTCCTCTTCAAAGGCTCCAAGCAACGTGTCATTAAATAAACCAGAACTCTAGAAGGCACCCTAAAACACTGCGTGCTTGTCGCCTCTGCCCTTCGACTGGCCACGCCCAAACAGTGCGTCTCACAGGATCCTGTCCCAAGCCGTGTTCCCGGGTTCTGGTTCTGACCCTTTCACTCGGGATCCCAAACAGAGCCACACACTGAGCTCACATGCTTTGGAAATGGCCGAGTGTCTCACAATGCAGAGAGCCGCAGGATTTCCGAGAGCGGTTGCTCGCTATGGCACAGTTACGCCTCAAAGCTTCATTACCTAAGGGCGCTGCCGGTCTCATACCCATTCCTGTCTCTTAGAGGCCCTTAGTAGATATTCAGAGGGCACAGTTTTAGTCAAGTGAACTTGCTCTACTGGGGAAAAAAAAATCTTCACGGAGTTTATTATTTCGTTCTCCTACTGGAAACAAAGCAGCACGGGCAATCACTAATGACAGGCAGTCCCCGTGGCGGAGGTGCACAGCCAGTTTCCGCTAAAGGCTAGTTCCTAAGTGCCCAGAAGTGACAGAGATAGTGTCTGCGCCCTGCTGTTCTAACCTAGCCCGTTTCCCCACATCGCCTCTTGTGCCTCCTTTGCCTGCTGGAGGAGACCACCACGGGATCACAGAAACGTTTCCAAGTTTGAAAACTTGACTAAGTTTTGACTAACTTGACTTAGCACTTATGTAGTAGTAAAACTTTTAGGGCCAGTGAGATGGCTCAGTGGGCAAAATGATTGCTTCAAAAGTCTACTGACCTGAGTCTGATCCGCAGGGTCTGCTGTGGGGGGAAAGAGCCAGGTCCCGAGAGTCAGCCTCTGACATGCTCTGGAGCATATGTGCTCTCTCTCTCCACACACACAGACACACAGACACACACACACAAACACACAGACACAGAGACACAGACACACACACACACACTCATACACACAGACACTCACACACACACAGACACACACAGACACACACACACAGAGAGAGAGAGAGAGAGAGAGAGAGAGAGAGAGAGAGAGAGAGAGAGACAGAATATAAAATAAAATCTAAAGGATGGTGGCGGCGCATGCCTTTAATCCCAGCACTTTGGGAAGCAGAGGCAGGTGGAGCTCCATGAGTTCGACGCCAGCCTAGACTACAGAGTGAGTTCCAGGACAGCTAGAGCTGTTACATAGAGAAACCCTGTCTGGTAAAACCAAAAAAACAAAAAACAAAACAAAACAAAAAAAACCAAAAAACCAAACAACAAGAACAACACACACACACACACACACACACACACACACACACACACACACACACAAACCCCAAACAACCCAACATCTTCTAAAATAAAATCTAGATAAGCAAACCAAAATAAAAACAGGGCTGATAGAGAGATGGGACAGTAGTTGAGCTCTCACACTGCTCTCGCTGAGGACACCAGTTTGGTCCCCAGCACTCACATCAGGCTGCTCATAATTGTCTATACCTCTAGCTCTGCAGGACTCAACACCCTCTTCTGGACTTTGGGAGCACAATATTCATATGTACATATGTGTACACACACACCCCACACACCATAAAAACCAATCTTTAAAAAGTCCTCACCTTATTATGAGTTTAACATACATTTTTGTGTGGTTTAGGACCTTCGGTTAAAAATAGCGTTATTTATTGCACTGCAGAGGCAGAAGTCTGACCCATGGAGAATCTTGACTTCTCCTCAAGGGTTCTCATCTGCCAGTTTTAGGCGACAGTCCACGCTTATTGAGAGATTGCACTTGAGTTCCTTAGATTCTATGGGGAGTGAATTCAAACAAGTGAGACTCTGCCGCTGCTGCCGCTGCTGCTGCCAATGTCCCTGCCACTGCTGCCCTTGCTGCCCCTGCGGCTGCTGCAGCTGTCCCTTCTGCCGCCGCTGCTGCTGCCCTGTTGCCCCTGCTGCCGCCGCCCCTGCCGCCGCTGCTTCTGTTGCCCCTGCTGTTGCTGCTTCTGCTGCCCCTGCTGCTGCTGTTGCTGTCCCTGCTGCTGCTGCCCCTCCTGCCCCTGCCCCTGCTGCTTCTGCTGCCCCTGCCCCTGCTGCCCCTGCCGCTGCTGCCCCTGCTGCCGCCTCCCCTGCCCCTGCTGCGCTGCTGCCCCTGCTGCTGGCCCTGCTGCTGCCGTTACTGCTGCCCCTGCTGCCATGTTTGTACTTCCTGCTGGCCCAGTCACCACTCTCAGCAGCGCACTCAGTTTTTATAGGAGCCTATATGAACGAATCCAGGTATTATGGGTTCCTTTTCCTGGGGTCCTGTTTTTGGAGCACAGACATGCTCTTGCATCAGACAGTGTTTGAGTTCCCCCTTCCCACTGGCACAGTCTTTTGGGAGCTGAAAATTGCTTTGGATCATCATGTGAGTGCAGACTTCAAACCTATCTGGAAACAGATAATACTTTCAGAGACTCCAGTATTTCTTTTAAAAATATTTTAATGAAGGCTGGAGAGATGGCTCAGGAGTTAAGAGCACTGACTGTTCCTCCAGAGGTCCTGAGTTCAAGTTCCAGCAACCACATAGTAGTTCACACCCATCTATAATGAGATTTGATGCCTTCTTCTGGTCTGCAAGTGTACATGCAGATAGAGCATTCATATACATAAAATAAATAAAAAAATTAAAAAGTATTTTAGTGAATTTGCCCTTTCTCTTTTTTATTCTTTCTTTTTAAGAAACATCTGTATTGCATACTACAGAGAACCAAGGAAACATCTGTATTGCACACTACAGAGAACTCAGTGTTGGGATTTTGTGATTAGTTTTGCTTCCTTTTTTCTCCCAGACAGGGTTTCTCTGTGTAGCCCTGGCTGTCCTGGAACTTGCTCTGTAGACCAGGCTGGCTTCGAACTCACAGAGATTCATCTGCCTCTGCCTCCTGAGTGCCGGGATTAAAGACATGCAGCACTGTGTGTGTGTGTGTGTGTGTGTGTGTGTGTGTGTATGTGTGTGCACACAGGCGCACATGCATTGTACACACAATAAATAAATAAATCTTAAGACAAAGAGAAATTTGTTTATTTATTTTTAGTTTTACTGTATACATTCTTTCCCTGGCACTGCCTTGTATATTTAAAACTATATTGTAACAGTTACTTTTTCTGTTGCTTTTATAAAATACAGGGGTAAAAGCAACAGGAGGGAGAAAGGGTTGAAGAGTGAATGCATCCATGAGGTGGAGAACTCCTGGTGCAGAGGTCCCTGGCTGTCCCCGGCTGTCCTGGGCTGTCACCGGGCTGTCCTGGGCTGTCCCTGGCTGTCCCGGGTTGTCCCCGGCTGTCCTCGGCTGTCCCGGGCTGTCCCCAGCTGTCCCGAGTTGTCCCGGGCTGTCCTGGGCTGTCCCCGGCTGTCCCTGGCTGTCTCCGGCTGTGACCTGAGGCCTCTACCCACCTTCCCGTAGTTGCCGTTAACCTTGCAGTGTGCACCTCCCTAGTGTGCACTATTCCTTCTCTTTGAATGCCAGCACTTGCTATTTTGCAAATCTGGGTGAGCCTTTATTTTCAGTTGTTGGGGTGAGAGGCTGAGAACCTGGAACACCTGACCTTCTGTAATACACATCGATCCTTTTAAGCAGCAAGCAGTTCTTAATCGTACTAGAAAGCTTGGAAATATGCGTAAGAAGAAATAAATTGCATTACCCAAAATTAAGTTAGCCCCTCAAAGTGCTCTTCAGCCTACCCCCACAGAAGCACACATTACAAAACTGGGGGCATGTTTCTTTCTGAAGCACACATTGCTGCATACTGTGAATGTCTTTTCATCTTGGTACATAAGTGCACTATGGCTTCTATTTGTGAATTATGTGTTATTCATTACAAGGTAAAAAATTTCCACTACTAAACATTTCAGAAAATTGAGGACTGTATATATTGTCATACCAACATGTTATTTTCAATATTGCATTACGTTTTATTTTCTTTCTTTCTTTCTTTTTTTGCCGGGGGGGGGGCGCGTTTATGGAGCCAGGGTTTCTCTGTGTAGCCTTGGCTGTTCTGGACTCACTTTGTAGACCAGGCTTTGAACTCACAAAGATCCGCCTGCCTCTGCCTCTCGACTGCTTGGATCAAAGGTGTGTGCCACTACGCCCAGCCCTAGATTACATTCCTAAAGCTAGACACCAAGGTCTATTTCCTTATTTGGCCACTTTCTCTCTCCCCCTGAGGCTGACTACTAAGATCGAGCTATCAAAATATTGAAGTCCAGCAATCAAAAGCCCCCTTTGGTTATTCTAATTAACATGCCCAATTAAAATTAAACCCCTCATCCTAACATGGGGTTTCCCCTTTTACCTTTATAAACTGCCATTTTTTTGATGGGCCACATCTGTCTCCTCTATCCAGAGGCAGCCCTCTGTCTCCTGGGACAAATACCCCTTTCCCCAATCCTTGGTTCCTTCCTTCCTCTCCCTGGTCCTCTATTTCCTGGCTTTGTCCCTCATCTCGTCCTCTGTCCCTCTGTCCCTCTGTGGCAAATATACCACCACATCCTAGCTCATCTAACCTAGCCTTTAACAGCTGAGCCATCTCTCCAGCCCACTTTTTCTATTCTTAAAAATTACATCTGCAGGGCTGGAGAGATGGCTCAGTGGTTAAGAGCACTGTCTGCTCTTCCAAAGGACCCAGGTTCAATTCCCAGCCATCACATGGCAGCTCACAACTGTCTGTAATACCAGTTCCAATGGCAACACCCTCACACTGAAATAAAATTAAATGAATTATTTAAAAAAAAATTACATCTGTAAGGTCATTTGCTGCTGTTTTTCTGCCCGAGTCAGAAGGCAGTCACCTTCACTTTTCTTCCCCATGTAATAAAGGATCTGTCTGTGAAAACAGGTGTTTGGGTGTGGTTTGTGCCTAAGCTGGGGTCCCGGAGGGAACCCCTACTGTGTGTGGGTTTTCTTCAGATTTAACTTAAAAGTTATTTGTATGGTTTTGTTTGTTTGCTTGTTTTGTTTTGCTTTGAGACAGGGTTTCTCTGTGTAGCCATGGCTGTCCTGGAACTCACTCTGTAGACCACCAGGCTGGCCTCAAACTCAGAGATCTGCCTGGAGAGTGCTGGGTTAAAGGCATGCAACTCCGTGCCTGGATTAAAACATTTTAAAAAACATTCTCGACAGCTAGATGTTATTTGTTTTAGCTAGTATGAGGGTAATAGACTCTGTCCTTTCCACTCTAAGCCAGCTGTGGGAAGTCTAGCCAGCCCAGCATTTGAATAGAAACACTCGGTGGCGTGTGGGGCCAGTCCTCAGCCCTCCCTGGAGGCCAGCCAGTGGTGGGGAAAGCACAGGCTGCGGTGCTGCCCTCGGGCTGCAAGCCTTATCATCCCACCAGAGGGCCTGGGCAGAGCTGTGTACACCAGACACGCTGGCCAGCCACAAGGTCACCCTGACTCTGGACAACAACAGGATATCCAAGATAGGTCTGAGTGATAGTCCAGTATTTATGGTGTTTCAGAAACCAGAAACCTTGAACTAGACCAATGACTTGTTGCAGTTAAGTACTTCCATGTAAAGTTGTTTTGGGGGAAAAATAATGTGTGACACACAGCAGTTTGCAATGCTACTTTGATAGATGAATGTGCGATGGAGAGGTGGGAAAGCGGGCAGGGTGGACTGGCGACGCCTTGGTTGTGGCAACAGGCGTGGGTGCACGGCTACTGCGCCTAGCGGGAGAGGGCTGAGTTCTTACCGAGTGGGGCCCGCAGGGTGGTGTGCCCAGCCTGGCGCTCATGCAGCTCTTCCCCGAAATGGGCTGCCTGGCCACACAATCTCCTTGACTCTGAGCAACAATAAGGTATCTAAGATGAAGAATGGTTCATTTTCTGGAGGAAGCCCCCTCAAAAGACCTCTATGGTCCGTGCTGCCATTAGAGGCCACGCTGGTGTCTGTGGTCCCTGCTCCTGCCAGAGACAATGTTGATGTCAGTGATGCAGCCATGTTGATGACGTCTGAGATCCGTGCTATCGCCAGAAACCATGTAGAAGCCCGTGGTCCATGCTGCTACTGTCTGTCACGAGCTTCTTTTGCATGGACTAAAGGCTCGTAATTGAGAACGAGAGGCTTTGAAGGCCTCTGTGGCATCCCCCTCCCCCAAGAAATAGTCCAGACCGGAAGCCGTAGAAGAGAGTCTTTAAAAATCGTGATAAAGATGCTGAAGTGTAGCTCTTCATAGTTTTCGGCTTCTGGCGGGGACGGCGTGGGGAAGGATTCCATTTTCTTTAAGGGCCTGACCCCTGGGAGTTGATTATGTGCCACTGAGTATACGGGCAACACAAATTAGATTTGGTGTACTTTTTTCATTTTCCCTTTTTTAATTATTATTTTTTTTTTTTACGTATACATTTATCTTATTACACATAAATACAATAAACTACATACAGCAAGAAGAACTATGAAACAATCAGGAATTACATAAATGTTACATTCATAGTGTTTTGGTTATTTGTATTTGGCAACCTTAAAGAAAACATCTCTCCTGTCTTGGTGAGTCTAAGATTCTGAATGTAAATCAATATCTAGCATATCTCATCTCTATCTACTTAAAACATTTATCTAGACCTAAAAACATCTTTACCCCTAAACAACTAAGCTTAATTGTTAAGACTAAACTATCTGGTCTTCAACCCCATCAGAGACTTGAGAAGGAATAAAACTTAATTACCTGAGGATACCAGAAGTGTAGGTTAGTAGCTTCCAAAACGAAAAAATGACAAAGACAGTTTGCTGCCTGAACAGTCACCCAAAACTCTCTATAACATTGGAGCATCATCTTCAGCCTTCCGGCTCAATATATCCGACAGATATATTTGTGAGGCAGGAACTATTGAGGACTTTCTTACCCTGTCTTGGCAGAGTTTGGCTGTCGACTCTGCCTGCCTCCACGCTTGCCCGTTTTTAGGTGTATTTTTTTTTTTTTCTTCTATTTCCGGGAAGGGTACAGGGTGGGAGAATAGATCTGAAAGTAATGGAAAGCAAGTGTGATGGAGGTGCACTGTATAAAAGTGCCAAATAATCGATAAAAGTATTATGTTAAAAAAAAAAGAAATGGGCAGGAAGAGGCATGAAAATTGCTTCCCCAGATATTAAGCCTTTTACAGGGACTAAGATGGCTAGGTAGCTAATGGCACTTACCACCAAAGGGACCAACACGGTGGAAGAGGAGCACGGACTCACACAAGCTGCCCACTGACCTCCACGTACCTGCTGTGGTATGTGGGAACCCCACTCCAATAAAGATTATAAATAAACTACATAGCCATGATGACTTACATATATAGCATGGGCTTATGAGAGGCAGCTTAGTGGAGAAAAGTAGGAATCCTCAAACGATTGTGTCACATGATTTCCTGCCATTCTGATTGTGTCACACGGCCCGATCAATTTACTGCCGTTCTGGTGTGTGATAAAGGTGCATTTCAAACCAGAGGAAACAGATTATTCAGTTAATGGTCTCGAGACAATATGAGTAAGTTTCTGGAGTTAAAGTTGGAGCCAAACCTCTTACCTTGTACCAAAATAAGTTTCTGATGGATCAAAGCCTTAACTATGTGAGATAAAGAGATAAGAAATAAAAGAAAGCACGGAGGCCTTTTTGTGTTGGAACGGAGAAGCAAAGTCTAAGTGTAGCCAGAAACCCAGGAGGCTTCAAATCAACCTTTGAAAAAAATGAATTATGTCCAGGATGGCCAAGCTACACAGAGAAACCCTGTCTCGAAAAACCAAGAAAAAAAAAAAAAAAAAAAAAAGAAAAAGAAAAAAATGAATTACATAAAAATAAAAGTTCAGCCGGGCATGATGGCTCACGCTTGTAATCCTAGCGCTCGGGAGGCAGAGGCAGGTGGATCTCTGTGAGTTCGAGGCCAGCCTGGGCTACAAAGTGATTCGAGAATAACTAAGGCTACACAGAGAAACCCTGTCTTGAAACACCAAAACAAAACAAAAACAAAATAAACAAACAAGCCAAACCAAACAAAAAACAAAAAGAAAAAACAAAAGAAAACAAAAGTTCATTGTAACAAGATTACTATTAAAAAACAAAATTCAAACCACAAGCCAAAGGAAAGCGTGCCATTCTTGCTCATACATTTTTGGTTTTCTCTTACACAGGAACTGGTAGGAACCAACAGTGGAGACAGGGCTGTACTTGGTGGCAGAGCGGATACGTGCCTAGCATTCCTGAATTTGATTCCCAACACCGCACAACAAGAAGAAAAATGACAGCCAAAAGAAAAAAGATGGCAACTGTAGGGAGAAAATACAAAAGGCTTTTAAGCATGTAAAAGGATGCTCAGTTTCACACATAGGAGAAAAAAAAAAAACCCAAACAACAACAACAACAACAATAAAATAACCAAAACTACAAACAAGTGACATTTCATGCGTCAGTCGGTTTGGCAGATCTCATGCTTGCTAACATGCTATGTAGGTGGAAGTCAGGCAGGAAGAAACAGACACTGCGTAGAACAGAAGCTGGCACCCTGACTGGAAAGGGTGATTTGCCAGTGTCTGTCAACATTACCAATGAGAAGCTTTTCACCCTGTGATCCGTTTCTAGGAATTTAGCCAACAAAACAACTCTCATGTATGCAAATGGCATTTATTTTACGACAAAGTCATTCATCATAGAATATTTATAATCATGAAAGTTTGGAAACAATCTAAATGTTTAGCAGCAGAGGTCTGGATAAGTAACTGTGGTGGTTCCTTCATCTAATGGAAAGATATCACGAGGTTTATTTGTTTATTTTAAAGATTTATTTATTTATTTATTTTTGATTTGTTTATTTTTTATGTATGCAGTGCTCTGCCTGCATGACAGAAGAGGGCATTAGATCACATTATAGATGGTTGTGAGACACCATGTGGTTTCTGGGAATTTTGATCTCAGGACCTCTGAATGAGCAGTCAGTGCTCTTAACCTCTAAGCCATCTCTCCAGCTGCCCTATTTATTTATTTTTAAGTAATGTTGTAAGTTGGACTGTTTTTTTTTTCCAGCTAGAGTACAGAGAATTTCATGAACAATGAAGGATGTCATATTTACTTTTGTTTTATGCATCAAATATTTTTTAAAAAATGATTTATACTATTTTATAATATGTGTCTCTGTGTAAGTATGGGCACATGAGTGCAAATGCCTGCAGAGGCCAGAAGAGGGCATCACGTCCCCTGAAGGTGAGATTACAGGTGATTGTAAGCTCCCCAACACGGATGCTAGGAACAATGGTTGCTCCTCCAGAAAGAACATCACACAGGATTAACCTCTGTGTCATCTCCACATTCCTGAATCAAATGCTTTTGAATGGATACTCAAGTGTCTTGGGATGCATAAAAGTTCCACAGATGAGGGTGACTAGGGAGAAACAGAGATCTACTGTCTAACTGTCCTAGTTTGGTTTCTGTTTCTGGCATAAAAACACTGACCAAAAGCAACTTTCAGGAGGAAAAGGGTTCATATCATTTTGTAGCTTCCAGTCCTTCACCTAGAGAAGTGAAGGCAGGACCGGCTCAGGGCAGGAACTGAACCAGAGATGTGGAGGAATGCTCCCTACTGGCTGCTCTCTGTGGCCTAATCAAACAACTTGCTTTTTTATACAACCTAGGACCACCTGTGCAGGATGGCCTGGGCCCTCCTACATCAAACGTCAATCAAGAAAATGCTCACCAGGTGTGGTGGTGCATGCCTGTAATCCCAGCACTTCGGGAGGCAGAGAGGCAGGTGGATCTCTGTGAGTTCAAGGCCAGCCTGGTCTACAAAGCGAGTTCAAGACAGCCAAGGCTACAACAGAAACCGTGCCTCAAAAAGAAGAAGAAGAAGAAGAAGAAGAAGAAGAAGAAGAAGAAGAAGAAGAAAGAAGAAGAAGAAGAAGAAGAAAGAAAAAAAGAAAAAAATGCCCTCCAACAATCCAATCGTATAGAGGCAATTCTGTCTTCTTAGGTGATTCTAGTTTATGTCAAGTGGGCAAAAACTAAACAGCACAATTGACCCCATCGTCAACTTGGAACAAACACAGCGTTGTTAAATCATAACTTACCCTTTCCTGCTTATTCCCCAAGATACCAGGTTAATAACACAATATAAAACAGAACATAACTTTAAAAGTCACACAGTGTCACATAAAAGAGACAGGCCCTGGGAGTTATTTAACCAATGGCCACCATTTCTATTTATTGAACAGCCTGTTAAGCATGGTATGAGAAAGAAATAAAGAACTTTGTGTTAATCGATATTTTACAAGGGAAGAAGACAATCTTCTGATTTCAGGGACCAAGAGCTGTTGGAGGGTGTTTTTGTGCACTGTGTATTCAGATGCTGATTTCTGTACCCAGAGATCTGGTTGCAGTTCTGGATGTTGGCACTGATATTATTATGAAGCATCTCCTGTCTTAATGTTGTGTAAAAACTGTTCTCTGTCACTTCTTATTGGTTAATAGAGAGCTGAACGGCCAATAGCTGGGCAAGAGAGTTAAGGTGGGACTTCCAATGGGGGGTGTCACGAGAGAGAGAGAGAGAGAGAGAGAGAGAGAGAGAGAGAGAGAGAGAGAGAGAGAGAGAGAGAGAGAGAGAGGAGTTTCCATGAGGAGAGTCGTCCTGAGGACACGGAGGGAGAAGGAGCAGCCAGGGCAAGACTAAGATGTCAGATGATGGGCCATGGGCCTAGGAAGTAGGCCAGGCCAGCTAGACTAGTTCAATATCTGCCCAGCTATAGTGCTTGAAGCTCTTAATAAATATAATAGGTCTCTGTGCCATTGTTCAGAGCCAGGACAGGCATAGGAAACTCTAATTTTACAAAGTGCAGCAGCAAGCAAAACCATAAATAGAGGTTATCAACCTACATGCACACTGCTTTCAACATCTTCAACAAGAGCACTCTTAGGAGTCAAGGGCGAGGAGGGGTAGTGGGGGAGAAACAGGGAGCATGGTGTAAGACAAAAGCTGTGAATCTAGCTGAGCTTGCAAAGTTGATTACAGAGAAGTACAAAGCAGAGTAAGATGGATTGCACTGTTTATCTTAAAGATAAATTAAATATAAATAAACAGTGTGCATAGCACATAGGCTTAAGTGATGTCAAAGTGTTTGTCTAAGCTGGTTACAAGGTTAGGTAAAAGTTCAATTTGTGAAAGCAGACTATAAAAATTTCTCAGAAAAACTATTCCCATACTATAGTCAAAAACCAAACAAGCAAAAACCCTCAAATGCTTCAAACGTTTTTAAAGTACTTTACAATATTCAAGGTCTCTTAACTGTGGCTTCCTGTAAACTAAAAATCAAGTTAAATTCTTACTTAACCACAAAGGGAACAATTACAATCAGATCAGTACAAACCCAAAAGTCTAACAGTCCAATAAGTTCAATGTCTGACATCTGGGATTCACTCATGGTCTTCTGGGCTCCAAGGGGCTTGGGCAGCTCTGCTTCTTTGACTTTTCAACCTGCAACACCCAGAGCTTGTTCAGTAGGCTCAGTCTGGCTCAACTCCATACCTGCAGCTGCTCTTGGGGATTGGCTTGGCCCTCTCACCCCCAATATGCTGGGGTCTCAACTGCAGCTGAGGCTGCACCTTCACCAGTACACTCTCCTGCCTCTTCAGAGACTCCAACTTTGCCACATAGTGCCAACCCTCAGCTTCTCTCCATGACCCCTTCAATCCTGGGGTTTCCAAGCAATCGAGTTTGCATCTTCACTGATGGCCTCTTCTGGTTTCTCTTTAGGGAGATTCTGACCCTGCCACACAGTGCCAAGCCTTGGCTGCTGCCCAGAACCTCTTCATGCCCTCAAGGCCAGTACCATGTAGGAGACTCTTACATATTATTTGTCAAGGATGTACATCCTTGGTCACCAACTCTACAGCTTCTCTCTGCTGACCCCCGAGGAAATACTTCCCAAAGATTTTACCTCAATGGTGATGGTCTCAGCTGACTAGCATCTATGTATGGTCCCAGTAAAGAAGAGCCTTTACTTCCAGATTCTCAATTCAAACACATCACAAGCCAGGTCTCCATCGTCTGCAGTGCTCTCAGTGTTGTCCTCCACAGCAGTTCACTGAGTTCTGAGCATTCATGGCTGTCCTGTCCAGCAGGACCAGTAATTACGGGGTCATGAGGGGAGCCATACCTGAAATGATGAGATGGGAAAGAAAGAGGCGAGACCAAGTAGCATCCTTATCAAGGTTCGTTTATTGAATCAAAAGCAAAAGCTTATATGGGGTGGAGGCAGAAACTAAGCATTAGTAGGGGCCCGAGAATGTCTCCAGATAATACCATCAGGTCAGGGGAACAGTTTCTATCTTATCTTAGCTAACTATCTCTTGGGAAGTCCTGAGCTAACCTGCTAAACAACATCTGCATAAGCTGAAAGGAAGTTATGCAGAGGCTGAAAGAAGGAAGTTATGCTTTGGAATGGGGCATCAGTATTTTTTCATAGCCAGTAGACGTTTAGCCTTGAATGACCCCAGGCTGGCTCCGAACACATGGCTTTTTGAGCCCCAAATTTCTCCACTCATGGTTGTGGTCATTGGTTTCGAAGAAACTACTCTTTCATTACATGAGGATAAAGGTGAAGCCATTAATGGTGGGGGGTTGATTTAATCGCTAACCTTCCCCCCCCCAGAAGCAGAAGGTAAAAGTTCTCATCCTATACCCAGAGGGAGCTCAGCCACATGCTGAAACCCATTAGAGAAGTGGTTCTCAACCTGTGGGTCCTTGATAGTCAAAGGACTCTTGCCACAAGGATCCCCTAAGACCATCATAAAGCACAAATGTTTACATTACAATTCAGAATAGTAGTAAACTTACAGTTATGAAGCAGCAATGAAAATAATTTGTGCCTGGGGGGGGGCAGGGGCGTCACCACAACATGAGGAACTGTATTAACGGGTCACAGCACTATGAAGGCTGAGAACAACCACGTTAGAGCCACCTTAATAGCATAGACTCCGTGTGACTAAAAAGAACCAGGAACAACAGAAGATGCTGCAGTTACCCACCATAAGAAGTTCCAAGGGTCATGCCAGGAGCCAGGGATGAAGAGCAGATGGACAAGCATTCCCTGATAACAGTAACATGTGCTTTTGTGCATTTATAATGTCAAGTAGCCGAGGCTGTCTTCAAACTACCATGCAGCCAAGGATGACCTTGAACAGCTGCCTCTCCTGTCTTTACCCCCCTGACTGTGGGGATTACAGGTGTGTGCCACCTGGCAGGCAATTTCTACAGTAACTTTTGAGTTTTGACTTATGCACTGAGCAAAGGTGAAAATACCACCAGGATGAGGCCATATAATTCTTTAGCTCCGAGGAAGGGTGAGTCATGACACTCAAGTGGCTCCTGTCATTCTGTCCAAGCACAGGTTTATGGATTCCCTGATGCCGTGAAGACAAAGGGTCCAGAGAAGGGGCTTCCATCTTGTCAGACTGTGTATTGCTATTGGCCGACCACTGACCAACGTCCTGCCCCATTCTTGTCACCCGTTAAGACTGTAACAGCTGGGCTGCTGTAAGCTCATTTTCTTACAAAGTCATTACTCTCATTCTTTAAAAACAATATATAAACACCCTGCCCTCCAGTATTCCATTTTGGGAACAATATCCCTGGTGGCTGGAATTCCCCCACTAAGGGGCTACCTTCCCTCTGCTCCCTCTGTCTCTTCCAAACTTTTTTGTTCTCATACTTGGTGCACCTTAATTTGCCTTTTAGGTTGGATCAGCAGCACCACTTGCACACACACTACTTCCAGCACACACACACACACATACACACACACACACGGGGGGGCGGTCACCATCAGGTTTGGGAAGGGAAGGTTTCTCTGTGTGTGCTGTGACTATTCTCTGTCTCTGGAGGTGTTTACTGTCTTCTTGACTTTAAGAAGACCCAGCATTCGCATTCTTGTTGTTGTATTTGAAAGAGAGACTTCTAGACATGAAGGGGTTATCAAAGATCAATGGTGTTTCCTCAACACGAAGGCAACATGCAACGTTTCTCCAACTCTCAGTGCAAAAGTCAGCGTAGAAAGAGTTCAGGCAGCAAACTGTCTCTGTCATTTTTTCATTCTGGAAGCTGCTAACCTGCTCTTCCGGTTCACTCAGGTAATTAAGGTTTATTCCTTCTCAAGTCTCTGATGGGGTTGAAGACCAGATAGTTTAGTCTTACAATTAAGCTTAGTTGTTTAGGGGTTAAGATGTTTTTAGGTCTAGATAGATGTTCTAAGTAGATAGAGATGAAATATGCTAGATATTGATTTACATTCAGAATTTTAGACTCACCAAGACAGGAGAGATGTTTTCTTTAAGGTTGCCAAATACAAATAACCAAAACACTATGAATGTAACATTTATATAATTCCTCATTGGTTCTTCTTGCTGTATGTAGTTTATTGTATTTATGTGTAATAATATAAATGTACATGTAAAAAAGAAAAAAAAATGGAAGAAAGAAGAAAAAAGAATATACAGAGTACAAAAAGATGTGTTACAATTGTCCTGTCTTGCAGGCAGGGCACCAATGTAAATAAAAAGGGTTTGTGGCTGGATAGAGAGAGAGAAAGAGAGAGAGAGAGAAAGAGAGAGAGAGAGAGAGAGAGAGAGAGAGAGAGAGAGAGAGGGAGCGGGAGCGAGCTGTTTATATATGTGAACTGGGAAAGACTTGTAAGTTGTCCCATCCAAAAGCATCCTGAAAGAAATCAGAAATCCTTACAGAAGTTCCATGATGACGTTTCTGAAGCAAAATGGGAGTATTTCCAGAGGAAGCAATTAAACATACGTAACAATCAGTAATTCCTGAGCAATGAATTGATCAGATTCTTCCTTACAGGTTAGGGTCCAAGGTCAAGCTGCTACAGAAATGAGACAAACACAAGCGTTCTGACTGTGGAGCCATCTAGCTAGACTCTCAAGTTCTATTTAAGTGACCAGAATGTTCTTTTATTTTTATTTTTGGTTTTTCGAGACAGGGTTTCTCTGTGTAGCCTTGGCTGTCCTGGACTCGCTTTGTAGACCAGGCTGGCCTGGAACTCAGAGAGATCGGCCTGAAGTGCTGGGATTAAAGGTGAGTGCCACCACCGCCCAGCCAGAATGTTGAAAGCAAAGGGTGTAAAAGCCAAGTTAGTCTGCAGTCCTAACGTCCAAGGGCAGGGTTGTGGGGTGAAGGGTGGGCGAAGCAGACAGAGGTAAGAGATTCCTGAGTTTGACAGGCCAGCTAGGCTACATAACTAGATACTGTTATGTTGTTTGTTTGATATAAAACAGAACAACAGATACATAGATACATAAATAGACCTATAAACAAACAAAACCCAGTTAACTCCCCCCCCCCCCCCCAAATCATCCCTAATTCCACTCCAGGCCTTCTGAATCCCTGCTATTGGAGTCCAGAAATAAATGTGCACTTGAAACCCACTATACAGTGGATTCTTATACATGAACATTTAGGAAGCAAGGTCATGTCCTGCTGAAGATGCCCTTGACCTCCGTCCCAAGGCCAACCCAGGGGTTCTGCATTTCCAAAATTTATAGAAATGCTGACACTTCCCTGGATCCAAGGGACGCTGGGGCCGTACGGAGGGTGTGGGAAGTCGTCCAGGAGGGGTTGAAGGCACGTGAGACGGAGCAGCAGGGTGTGCCCCGCGCCGCCACTCGAGACGCACAGGCTGCTGGGAAGGAAGGTGGGAGGCCACTTTGACAGGGGCATCCCTGGGCGCGGACGGCAGGGCGGGTGCTCTCCTCCACAAAGACATGGAGTCCTGCAAAATGGAGTTGATTTTTGACCACGTGGGACACTTCGGCAGGTAGGGAGGTAGAGGAGGCCCTGGCGGGGGGCAGAGTACGACGGCACGCGATGGAGGCACTGGGGTGTCTGTTTCTGTCGGTTGGGCTAGGTTCCACAGCGTCTCATGCCCTCTTTTGCCTGGTGCGTACAGAAGGCTAGCCATGGCCTGGCTTGTCCTTTGGGCCTCCGGCCACATGTGGGGTCTGCTTGGATTGATGAGTACAGGCAGTAGCTGTGTCCCTTTGGGACAGGTGGGACTTGGGGCGCTCTTTAGGCTATCGACTGGAAAAAAGAAGGCTACAATTGGGAGGCGTGGTCACAAGTGTAGAAAACTGCCATCCCAACTGCCTTCTCTTCCAGCGTCCAGGATGACTACCTATGTGCACCCCAGTAGCTTTTCCCGCTGGGTCTGGGTGGTTCTCTTGCCTGATGGCATTTGTTGTCATAGAGATACCCACCATGTGCCAAGGTACTCTGTGTTAGGGAGCTCACACACATCTGTGTGGAATCTTTCTTTGAATGACTGGGAAATGGAGGCTGGTAGGGTCAGAGACCCAGCAGAGTAATAAGGAGATAAAGGGATTGCTCTCACATATGGACTACAATGGGCCTGAATGTTACGCTTCCCACTTCCCCATCTGTAAAGTGGGGCTAATAATGTACCTTGGGTGTTTACAAATAACTGTAGAAACATTTATTATAGTCAGAAGTGGGCCACAACAGAGCAGAAACCAACAGAAAGCTCCAGGCCAGCATGGGTTACATAGGAAGATGTCATAGAAAGAAAGAAAGAAAGAAAGAAAGAAAGAAAGAAAGAAAGAAGGAAAGAAAGAAAGAAGCAACAAAAAGGAAAGGTTATCTGAGGGGCTGGAGAGATGGGTCAGAGGTTAAGAGCACTGGATGCTCTTTCAGAGGTCCTGAGTTCAAATCCCAGCAACCACAACCATCTGTAATGAGATCTGGTGCCCTCTACAGGTGTGTAATTGTACATGCAAACACAACATTGTAGATATAATAAATAAATCTTTTAAAAATGTTATCTGAGGTTTCTATAGATACTCTTATCTTCACAGTAGTTCTACAAGACAGGCAGTAATAATGTCTCATTTTCTACTTATATTTAAGGAGCTAACTAAAGCAATCATGGTAGTAGTGTTTATGTTTAGTTAGGATTCTAGGTAGAAATCATTCTATAGCCAGGTATGGTGGCTCGTGCCTATAAACCCAGCACTTAGGATGCTGAGGCAGGAGACTGATTTGAGGCCAGCCTTGCCTCTACAGTGAATTCTAGGCAAGTCTGGACTACAGAGGGGGGGGGCGGGAGGAGAGTCTGTTCAGAATGGAATCTGTACACTGAGCTCCCCAGGGACCATGCAGGGGCAGTGCTGCTGTCCCCAGCCAACCCCTCCCCCCCCCGCAAGCAATTATTCCCACTGTCCTCACTGTCAGACACTGCTGCTCCCTGGCAGGGAGAGAAGGGCTCAATGCGTTTGTAGAAATGACTTGTAGCTGGCCACCATGATGAAAACAACACTCTCACCATCTAGTAAATTCTCACTACATCACTACGTTCTGGCTTGCTCTAGTTCCTGGAGTTCCCATGAAGGTGAGCAGGGCTGACTTGGGAAGCAGCTTGCGAGTGGTAAAGGGCCAAATGCCTCCAGCAGAAAGTGAGGTCAGTGCTGCCATTGGATGTCATGTCAGGTTTTCTGCATTTATTTTAGTTGGCCCTTTTGTTGTTGTTTTGAGGTTTTAAAAAGATATTTATTTACTATGTATAGAGTGTTCTGCCTGCATGTGTGCCTACACACCAGAAGAGGGCACCAGATCTCATTCTAGATGGTTGTGAGCCACCATGTGGTTGCTGGGAATTGAACTCATGACCTTTGGAAGAGCAGCCAGTGCTTTTAACCTCTGAGCCATCTCTCAGCCCTCTTTTGTTGTTTTAAAGCTAACTTTATTTTTGTGTATGTATGGTATAAACATGGATGTGCTTGTGTGTGCACATGCATGTGGGGACCAGAGGTCAGCTGTTGGAGGTCTACCTTAGTGGTTCTCTCTTTTATTATTTAAACAATTTAATTATAGCTGGGCATGGTGGGGCATGCCTTTAATCCCAGCTCTCAGGGAGGCAGAGGCAGGTCTATCTCTGAGTTGGAGGTCAGCCCAGTCTACAAAGTGAGTCCAGGACAGCCAAGGCTACACAGAGAAACCCATCTCAAGAAAAAAAAAACCCTTTTTGATTACGCGCACACACACACACATACACACACACACATGTGTATATATGTATTTGTGTTTGTGTGTGTATATATATATATATATCATTAGAGGCTGAGCAAGGTCAGCAAAGCCTCAGGGGTCCTGCTGTTTACTCACCAACACTGGAGTTACAGGTACTTGCTGCCTCACCTGGCTTCTTAAGTGAGTGCTGGGGATCCGAACTCAGGTCCTCATGCTAGTGTGACAGGCACTTTACCAATTGAGTCATCTCACCCTGGCCCCTAAATTTAACTATGCCACAAAAACATAACATTGTACATATTTCTAGGGAAACACATCCTTACTATTTACAGATAGAAAAGGAGGCTGTGTGTGGCCACTGAGTTTCCTACTGGACACTGGTGAACACAGTATACGGCAAGCCCTGGTAGCCCCTCTTGTCTCAGTGGGCGTTGCTAGGGAAAGGAAGCACTGTGTGAGTTACCTTTGAGATGTGGGCATATGAGGTCTCATGCAGAGCCACTCCTTAGGACCAGGCTACTTAGGGGCAATCCCAAAGGCTGTAGGTAAACAGCGTATCTGATTGCTCTACTATCGCAATGGTCAAAATAGCGACCAAAGCCAGCCTGGGGAGGAACAGCTTTATTTGGTTTCCATATCTTGCTTGGGTCATAGTCCACTGAGGGAAGCCAGGAACTCGAGGCAGGAACCTGGAGACAGGAACCTGGAGGCAGGAACCTGGAGGCAGGAACCTGAAGGCAGGAACTGAAGCAGACGCCATGGAGGGATGCTGCTCCCTGGCTTGCTTTTTCATGGTTTGCTTGGTCTGCTTGCTTACATTCCCCAGAACCACCTGCCCAGGGATGGCACTGCCTATAGTGAGCTGGGCCCTACAACATCAGTCAAACGAAGAAAACTCACCTTAGACACTCCTACAGGCCAATATAATGTAAGCATTTTCCAATTCGAGAGTTCCTGTTTCCAAATGACGCACACTTGTACACCGTGGCAGCTCTTTTTTGAGTAACAACTCCACACCACTGGATTCTGCATCTCCCAGGCTGTCAGTGTGTGCTGCCTGTTAACCACTTCCTTGCTGACGACCAGCCAAACTCTCGGTGTTTTGCAGTTAGAGGAAAAATGGATAAATTTACATTTGGGACCATTGATACTGACTTCTGGTCATAGCGAGAGCAGGTTTTCTTTCTCTTTTTCTTTCTTTCATCAAGATCCTGCACTCACTTTGTAGACCAGGCAGGCCTTGAACTCACGAAGATCTTGCCAGCCTCTGTCTCCCGATTGCTGGGATTTAAAGGCCTGTGTCACCAAGCCCGACTGGTTTTATTACTTTCAAGGGTAAATGGTGACACTTGGTCCTCTAATCGCCTGTTGAAAAGTAGAGATGCTCTCATGTTCGGTTTTTTAAAAGTGGTAAATATGAAGTGTTCTGTAATAGTAAAATTGGCTTTCCAATCTTTCTCATGACTTACTTGCTCAGCAAATGTTCACTCAATAAACTTGAACTAGCTTGCAAACTTGTATGTTGAAATGACTAATGAGATGTGTATGGAACTAAAATTTAGTGCATATACTTGAAAATACACACATATATGAGAGAGAAGTACCTATAATTATTTCTGTACTTAGCCATGTATATGTACGTAAGTGTGTTAAGGTCAATCTGAGGGGGACCCTTCATATTTACTTGTGATTTTCTTCCCTCATTGATAGGCCAGATAGCATGGCTAACTCTTTCCTCTCTTTACAGGTTCCAAGTTGCCCTGTATCTTGCATGTGCCTACCAGTGCATCTCTTGTGGTATCCACTACTTGTCTTCTGCGTTTATGACGGTTATCCCTGAGTATGCCTGCAGGCCCCCAGGCAACGTGCGGATGGCTATTTTCCACAACGTATCTGCTTGGAGGCTGGAGGACATACTAGCCCTACGGTCCCCAGACCAGAAAGATCACATTACAGTGGAGCTGCAGGATGGGGAGATCTGGGAGCTCAAAAGATGTAGCAGGACCTGGCGGGAGAACACGTCTCATTTGGGCTACGAGTACAGTGGCTACAAGCGCGACAGTCCTTGCTCTGATGGCTACGTATATGACCAAAGCAAATGGAGGAATTCTGTGATAAAAAATCTGAACCTAGTCTGCGACCAGAAATGGTATGCAAACATGATCCAGCCCCTGTTTATATTTGGCGTGCTGCTGGGAGCCATTACTTTCGGCTCCCTTTCTGACAGGTAAAAAATGCATTATTTAGCCCCGTTGCATGGGGGTAGGATTCAGTTTTCTTGTATGAGTTTCCAGGCAGAGCAGAGCACTATGCCCAAAGCTTCAGTTATTTTCATACTTGCTGTCTAACATGTACCCTCTCGTTGATCATTGTTTAGGTAATGCAGAGTGACTTGGTGGCAAGCTGACTGGCTGAGCAGCCTGCGTGGGCTTTGCCGCTGTTTGCTCTGCCTCTTAGCTATGCTTTCTGGGAAAACTGACCCTTCTGTTTCAGAATGCTAGTTTATAAGCTGATGACACCACATAATCATACCCCAGACACTTTCTTTCTTTCTTTTTTAAAGATTTATTTATTATATATATAGTGTTCTGCCTGCATATATACCTGCATGCCAGAAGAGGGCATTAAATCATATTATAGATGGTTGTAAGCTACTATGTGGTTACTGGGAATTGAACTCAGAACCTCTGGAAGAGCAGCCAGTGCTCTTAACTTTTGAACTGTGTCTCCAGCCCCGCCCCCCCCCCCATCAGCTTTCTTGAAAAGAGAAGTGCAGAGTGCAGAGGCAGGGCGGTGGTGGCGCACGCCTTTAATTCCGGCACTTGGGAGGCAGAGACAGGCAGATCTCTGTGAGTTCGAGGCCAGCCTGGTCTACAAAGCAAGTTCAGGACAGCCAAGGATACACAGAGAAACCCTGTCTCAAAAAACAACAAACAAACAAACAACAACAACAAAACCCAAAACAAAACAAAAAGAATAAACAAAACAAACCAACCAAACAAACAAAAAACCCAACAAAAACAAAAGTAGTGCAGAAGGAGCTACTTCCGGCATATAGCCACTTGGTGGATAATAGTTATTCCTGTCTTTATCTTTAAACAGATTTGACTCTAAAGAGAGCTGGCTGACCCTTAGGCCATAATGTCTATAAGTATGGACATCTGATTAGCTGGCTTGTTGTAGTCTGTTTGTGCTATCATAGCAGGAGTTTATTTCTCACCCCTGAGGACTGGAACCCTGAGATAAGAGGCATCCGCAGAACTGACTGCTGAGGGTCGCTCTCTGCTTCCAAGATGCTGCCTTGTTGCTGTGGCCTCCAGCGATTCATACAATGGCCTCACACAGGGGGAGGGATGGGAGGACAGTAGCACTGTCCTGTCAAAGAATTTGCCCTTTTATAAGGGTCTCATTCCATTCAGGAGGGGGAGTCCTCATGGCATGATCCTCTTGGGCCTTTGGGGGTGGTGTATCTCAACATTAATTTTGGAGTGCCTACCATCGTGCGAATCACAGAACAGCCATAATTTTAAGCGTTCACACGAAAACAAACGTGAAGTTTTAAAAGAAAGCGAACCTCATCTCGCAGTAGACACAGAGCTCTCTCTTTTAAACGCTTCTGCGAAAACATAGGGAGGAACATAGTCTTCACAGCTGTGGCCATACAGTGTGTTTGGGGCACTGGGGACTGAGACCCGAAACCCTTGCCTCTGGGGTATAGCTGTGAAATACGTCTGAAGAGAAGTGGCAAGGCTTTGTGTGGCAGGTGCTGTACCTGTGGTTGAGAACAGGGTGAGCCAGATGGGCGCGCTAAGTATTATCTAGGCTTTCTGTTGCAATGTGCTTGCGGCTTGATGCCGAAGCTAAACGCATTTCCAGAAGATGCAATTGGTGCACTAAGCAAATGCGCCCAAATGCCTTTGCTCTGTATACTGAGTGCTTAAAAATCTGCACCAGAGAACAAAAGATGCTAACTCAAAGCAAATCGAGTTCCGCTCTCTGTGTCTGGAGGGTTCAAGGAAGGTTCGAACGGCACCAGAGAGGAACCGAGAAAGGAAATGAGCAGACACCGAAGTGGCGCCAGCATTGGCTTCTTTGTAGGGAATGTGGGTCGTGTAGTGGTGGGAGGCGAGAAAGCCCAGGGGGAGTGAATGGCGTAAGCAGGGGAGGGCTGAGGGAAAGCAGGGATCGCGGACAGGGAAAGACGAAGGCACACCTGGAAGGCCTTTTGGAACTGAGGTAATATAGAGATGAATATGCAAGAAGCGGGGGAGGCTGCTGTGTACGCGTGTGTGCGCATGTGCGTGTCTCTGTGTGTGTGCATGAGCGTGTGTGCCTGTGTGTGTGTGTGTGTGTGTGTGTGTGTGTGTGTGTTAAGGTTTAGAAGCCTGGACAGTGGGTGATGCTGCCAAACACTCCAGAAAATACTAGGTGAGAGAGAAGCGCATGTCTAGGTACTTTGAACAAGCTTATGCAAAAGATAAGGATGGGATAGTCAGAACTAATACAACTATATTATGGAGGAGGGTGACTAGGGAGGGAAGACATGTAGCTGGTAGTCGCATCCATCTGTGACGTCTGCCGATGAAGTAAGTGCAAGGTGACTGAAGACGCCGTGAGTTCATGAGAAGTTATCATTTAGGGTGTATGAGGTTCAAGCTGCAAGGACGGAGCTAGAAGAGAGGGAAAAGAAGAAGAGGCAGGTGGATTAAGGCCTTAGAGGAGCTGGGAAGATGCAGGCTGTGCAGGTAGGTAGGCTTCCTCTTTGATGGTCTGCGGTCATTCAGTGGCGTTGGCCTCCTGCCGAATGTGAAGACGTGGGTATGGCAAAAGAGCTTCATCAGCAATAGTTAAAACAGCTTCCAGCAATGTTCATGTTGCTGTCTGATGGGGCAGAGGAGCACTCAGGAGCATGGCCAGCAGCGTCCCTCCATGGCCTTTGCATCAGCTCCTGCCTCCAGGTTCCTGCCCTGTTTGAGTTCCTGTCCTGGATTCCTGTGATGATGAGCTGTGATGTGGAAGTGTGAGCCAAATAAACCCTTCCATCCTCGGCTTGCTTTTTGGTCATGGTGTTTAATTGCATCAACCAGAACCCTTCCTAAGACAAGTTGGTACCAGGGTTTCGAGGTACTGTTGTGACAGACTGTGTTTTCTTGGGAGAGTTGTGGAAAGACTTAGGAACACTGGCGCAAGAGAAGCCATTGAGTGTTTAATGCTTGGTGAGCTGCTCTGTAGAAGCTTGGAAGATAAGAATGTTGGAGGCGATGCAGATGATGGAGGCCTGGCTTTTGAACTTTCAAAGGGAAGTTTAAAGACTCCATGGGGCCCTTTGTCATTTTGAATTAAGATTCTGGGGTTCTGGTTAGCTGGAGTGATTAATGAGATACCAGAAACACTGAAATGAGGCATTTGCTTTGCTGGTATACTCGATACTGGTTGGCTGGCCCTGAGAATTTAGCAGTGATTAAGGAGAGATGGCTCAGAGGTTAAGAGCACAGTCTGCTCTTCCAAAGGTCATGAGTTCAATTCTCAGCAACCACATGGTGGCTCACCACCATCTATAGTGAGATCTGGTGCCCTCTTCTGGCATGCAGATGTACATGCAGGCAGAGCACTAACGAAATCTTGAAGAAGAAGAAGAAGAAGAAGAAGAAGAAGAAGAAGAAGAAGAAGAAGGAGGAGGAGGAGGAGGAGGAGGAGGAGGAGGAGGAGGAGGGGGGAGGAGGGAGGAGGAGGAAGAGGAAGAGGAAGAGGAAGAAGAAGAAGAGAGGAGGAGGAGGAGGAGGAGGAAGAAGAGACCAACATCATCGAGGTGAAATCTTCTGGTAAGTGTTTTCTGAGAGTCAGCACAGGGAAGCTGTGTTCTGGAGGTAGCCAAGGTTGTACTTCTTCCTGGCAGCTGAAGTTGGTATGATAAGAGTCACCCAGGTGGGACTGGTTTTGAAGGCATAAAGGAGTCATGGAGGGCAGCTGATGCTTGGCATTGTGAGAGGACAGGAGAAGCCATTGGTGAATGTGCAGCCCGGTTCCAGCAAAAGACTCCAGCCCAAAGTTGAATCTTAAAAGGCTTTGGACTTTAAAAAGATTGAATTTTTAAAGACTGTGGGACTTTTACAACTTAGAATATTTTATATTGTAATGTTCATATTAATGTGAGATCTTGGGGAAAAATAAGAAAGGAAGGGTTGTGGCTTAACAGTGATGTGTTTGTGTGTCAAGTTGACAAGGGGCCAATTGTCCTGGCTAGTTTTGTGTCAACTTGACACAAACTAGAGTTGAGAAAATGCCTCCATAAGATCTGGCTGTAGGACATTTTCTTAATTAGTGATTGATGTAGATGTCCAGCCCTGGGCTGGTGGTCCTGGGTTCTAAGAAAGCAGGCTGAGTAAGCCATGAGGAGCAAGCCAGTAAGCAGCACCTCTCCATGGCCTCTGCACCAGCTCCTGCCTCTTAGTTCCTGCCCTGCTTGAGTTCCTGTCCTGCCTTCCTGTGATGATGAACTGTGATATAGAAGTGTGAGCCAAATAAACCTTTTCCTCCCCAACTTGCTTTTTAGTCACGGCATTTCATTGCAGCAGTAGTAACCCTAAGGCAAAGAATGTGGCTACAACAGTCCCTTTTCGGTCCCAAGTAAACCTACTGGGTAGAATCTATCCATCCATGTTATATCGATCTCCTTAAAACAATTTGTCAAGGATCACTCACAGGGAGAAGTCTATTTTCAAATCATATATCTGCCAAGA
The DNA here is from genome assembly GCF_903995435.1 of Acomys russatus. Classification (NCBI taxonomy): domain Eukaryota; kingdom Metazoa; phylum Chordata; class Mammalia; order Rodentia; family Muridae; genus Acomys; species Acomys russatus. The sequence goes on along the minus strand of NC_067157.1, from coordinate 10,729,593 downwards.
ATTTTGCATCCAAAATATACATAACTATTTTGGGGGCGGGGGTAGAGGTCGAAGCAAGAGTTTCCTTGCATAGCCCTGGCTGTTCTGGAACTCACTATGTGGACCAGATTGGCTTTGAACTCTCAAGGGGGTCCACATACCTCTGCCTCCCAAGTACTGAGATTAAAGGTGTGTGCCGCCACACTCAGAAAAGACACATAACTCTAAAAACTGAACATTTAAAAAACCAAATTAATTAAAAACTATACAAGAAGCAGGGTGTGATGCCGCACACCTTCAATTCAAGCACTCGGGAGGCAGAAGCAGGCGGGTCTCTGTGGGTTTGAGGCCAGCCTGGTATACAAAGTGAGTCCAGGACAGCCATGGCTACACAGAGAAACCTTGTCTTGGAAAAAACCCCACCACCATTACAACAACAACAACAACAACCAACCAAACAAACAAACAAAACCAAATCAAACCAAACCAACAAAACAAAACCACACAAGAGACGCTGACTGATGTTCCCTTAAGAATAAGTCCAGACAGCCAATAGTCACTTGAAAAGGTTCCCGGTATCATGAATCACTTGAAAAATGTAACTCAGGGACATAGTGAGATATTGATTCATACTCACTGGGATGGCTACAGGTAACCTGAAGGTACTGGTGAGGATGTGGAAAGACTATGACTTTCATTGCTAGTGAGGTGATAAAACCAGGGGGCAGCCATCTTAGATTGCACAGTTTAGCAGTTCTGCAAAAAGTCAGAGTCAATCAACCCAGGAGAGTTGAAAACAAGCTCTCACAAAATCTTGTTTGCGAACATTAAAAGAACCCTAGTGTATGTTCACTGAGGAATAGAAAACCTGGAGGAATATTACTCAGCAATGAAAAAGGAAATGAAATGCCTAGTCGGGCTGTGACAGGTGAATCATGAGAACATGATGCCAAGTAAAAGGAGGTGGACAAAAGGCCACATATCATCTACTCTGTTTATATAAAATTTCTGAGACAGGCAAACGAGAGAAAACAGTTTGTTTGTTTCCAGAGGCAAGGAGGACAGGGAAGGGAGGTGGTGGCTCCTAAGTTTAGTTCTGGGGAGATGATGTATAGGTCTCAGAATAAGACAGAGACTGTAGTTACACAACTCTGTGAATCTACTAAAAGCCACCAAAGTGTTTATGGGGCAAGGCTTTGTTTTAAATTATCTGAATCATATAAAAATGTCAAGAATGGCAGTGATTTTTTTCCCCTAAAGAAATCCCCCCTCACTCTAAATGAGAGACACATGGGAGAATAGCAAAATAAAAGGATACAGAGGGTCCTAGAAATCTACAAGTAGAACAAAATGATAGGCAGATTTGGGCCCAGGGGTCCCGCTCAAACTAAGGCACCAGCCAAGGACAATACAGGAGGTAAACTTTAAACCCCTTCCCAGATCTAGCCAATGGTCAGAATATTCTCCACAGTTGAGTGGAGAGTGTGATATGACTTTCTCACGTACTCTGGTGCCTCACATTTGACCATGTCCCCTGGAGGGGGAGACCTGGTGGCACTCAGAGGAAGGACAGCAAGTAGCCAAGAAGAGACTTGATACCCTATGAGAATATATAGGGGGAGGTAATCCCCCTCAGGAACAGTCATAGGGGAGGGGAATAATGGGAAAATGGGGGGGGGGGAGGAATGGGAGGATACAAGGGATGGGATAAACATTGAGATGTAACAAGAATAAATTAATTAAAAAAAAAAAAAAAGAAATCCCCCCTCAACTCTGATACTACTCAGGAGTAGAAGGTAGCAAGATGTCAGTTTTGTTCTGAAAGATTTATTTATTTTTATTTTATGCATATGAGTGTTTTGCCTGCATGCCTGGTGCCACAGAGGCCAGAAGATGGCGTCAGAGCCCCTGCAACCGGAGTTACAACTGTGAGCCACTGTGTGTGTGTGTGTTTTGAGAAGCAAATCACCACTTTCTGCAAAAGTGGCCAGTGCTCTTAGCCATAAAACTACCCCTCAAACTTCAGGGATCAGCTTTTTTAGCAAGAGCTGTCACGACCTTGATTGGTGAGATCAGCTGTCAGGGAAAAGAAGCCAACAGTAGGTGGACGGGAGGGGACAAGTTTTCCCTTTTCCCTCGGTCCTAAGGTGATGGCCCGGCATGGTGGTTCAGTGTGCATATTAGCAGATTAACTGGAGGCCTCCCCACCGAAGGCTGGTCTCTTGAGGATGCGTGTTAACTCATGACTTGTTCAAAGTCGATGACTATCAGAAATCAAATACATAATGTCGGCAACACCTGTCTTTCATGACCTGGACAGGCCACTTAAATGGTGGTGTTTCTGACTGTGCTCCTTATCTTTCAGATACGGAAGGCGAGTGGTCCTGTGGTGTACGAGCCTCTGCGTGTTCTTATTTGGAATAGCATCAGTCTTTATGTTTGATTATTTCAGCTTCATGGCTGCACGCTTTTTCCTTGCCATGGTGAGTCACTGTGCTTATGGTACATCGCGTTTACGCCTTTAATTTTTTGTTTTGTTTTGTTTTGGTCTGTTTAGAATCTGCTGAGAGAGATGGTAGGCTGACCAATCTTTGTCCACTACAGAAGGCTTTCTGTAAATATCAATACTTTATGTTTAGAATGGCACTCATTAAAATGAAAAAAAAAATTGCTGCTTACTAATCTCTTGTTTGACTTTGCTTGGCACATGGCCTGTACCCTGTAGTTGAGACGGCATTATTTTATTCCTCAGTGATTGTATTGATCTAGTTGGAACCCATATGCACACACCAGACAGGTAAAGGGGTATTGTTAAAGTCATTCATAGAGTCATTCTTAATGCAGAATAAGAAGGAGACAGAAAGCCTGTGTGGGTAATAGAGAGTAGGGGAGAGCTGTGGGTAGGAGTAGGTACAAATACCAACTTTGTCCCCTTTGAGCACAGGTTAGTCCCTTTGAGCCACAGTTGACAGTCTATAAACTCCAGGCAATGACACCTGTCTTACCTGATGGCCAGCAGTCTCAGTGAGGTGGAGAGGGGGCTCCCACAGTGACAGAAGCTGGCACGGAGCATCAAAAATAAAAGCAACACCAACAAACCTACCCTTCATTTGCCTTCTCTTTTGGTCAGTCAGCCCAGGGCCCAAGGGGAGGGATTGACGCTGCCCACTGTTAGGCTAGGTCTTCCTGCATCAATGAGCAGAATCAAGACGATGGTTAGCCATGCCCAAAACCAAGCCCTCCCTGGGCCCTTGCCAAGCAATACTAGACGGTGTCAGGTTGACAAAGCTCATAGCAAGCAACTGAGCACACTTGCACTGGCTTCTTTCTGGTCCTCACTGTGGATGTGATGTGACTAGCTGTTTTAAGTTTCTTCCACTGTGACTGCCCTGTTCCAAGGACTGTAACCTTGAATTGTAAGCTAAAACAAACCCTTTCTACCAAACCAAACCAAACCCAACCCAACCCAAACCAACCCAACCCAAACCAACCCAACCCAACCAAACCCAACCAAACCCAACCCAACCCAAACCAACCCAAACCAACCCAAACCAAACCAATCCAAACCAACCCAAACCAAACCAACCCAAACCAACCCAAACCAAACCCAAAACCAAAAGCCAAAACAAAAACAAAAACCTAACTGTCTTAGGGTTTTTATTGCTGCAACTAAACACCATGACCAAAAAACAAGTTGGGGAAGAGATGATTTATTCAGCTTTCACTTCCACATTACTGTCCATCACCAAAAGGAAGTCAGGACAGGAACTAAAGTAGGGCAGGATCCTAGAAACAGGAGCTGATGCAGGGGCCATGGAGGGGTGCTGCTTACTGGCTTGCTCTCCATAGCTTGCTCGCTCTTTTCTTTTCTTTTCTTTTCTGTTTTCGAGACAGGATCTCTCTGTGTAGTCTTGACTGTCCTGGACTCACTTTGTAGACCAGGCTGGCCTCGAACTCACAGAGATCCACCTGCCCCTGCCTCTAAGTGCTGGGATTAAAGGTGTGTGCCACCAGCACCCTGCTCTGTTAGCCCATCTTTAATGTATACCAGGGTTTCTTTTGTATTTGAGACTGGACAACCAATGACCAGTATATCCCTTATTCATTTATCTGTTGATGGACACCTGGCTTCTGTATTTTAGCTCTTGTGAATTTGTTGTTATTGACGTTGGTGCATGAACACCTCTCTGAGCTCTTGCTCCCCTTTCATTTTTGGAGGGATTATATACTAAGAAGTGTCATTACTGGATCTTTTAATATATATATTTTTAATTTTTAGAGGATTTGCCATATCGCTTTCCACAGAGGTTGTACCATTTTATTATTCCTATTAATGACACATGCACAAGGATCCCAATTTCTACACTCCCTAGCATTTCTTTTCTGTTTTCTTTTAGTAAATGTCTTCGAAACACAATTTTAGTTTTATGTGTATAGGTGTTTTGTCTCTGCACGGCTGTATACCACATGTGTGCAATGCCCTCCAAGGCCAGAAGAGGGCATCAGATCCCACAAACTGGAGTTAAGGAGGCTAGTGAGCTGCCATGTGGACCTGGGAGTCAGACCCCAGTCCTCTGTAAGAGACACCAATGCAATCCGTCTCTCTAGCCCCTCGGCCCCTATCTTAATGGAGGCAAGGTGGTTTTTCACTGTAGATCTGATCTACATCGACTTAACAGTGATGTCAAATACCTTCTCATGGGCTTTTGGCACTTAGATAACTTTTGCCAAGTGCCTACTTAACTCATTTGTCTGCGTTTGAACTGAATTGGTTTTCTGTGTTTTGTTTTGTCTTACTTTAGGAGTTTTCTGTATCACCCCTTACCAGACGTGTGACTTACACATATTTTCTCTAATTCTGCCACTCTATCGGCAGAATATTTTATTATTTATTTATTTGTTTTGGAGCACAGAATAGTTGATCAAATCCAATTAGTTTATTATTGTTGCCCACCAAAGTTTTTTTTTTTTAGCCAAGTCTACTTTTCTCCCTATTAGTCTCCAAAGAGCCTCATCCCTGTTCAGCAGTCAGGGTATAACAGTGGCATATAGAGATACACAGATAAGTGTGCCAGGAGGAAGTGAGAACTAAGTTTGCCTTATGATGGAACTTTATTAGAAATGAAACAAGGAGGCATCTGATACTTTTATCACAAATCATAGCCTCTCAAGCTTGTTATTGAAGTAGGGGGGATAAAAGGGCGGCCCCCTTTGGAGAAGAAAGAATACTTCTTACTCAAATGAGCTTGCAGAGAGCTCAGATCCCTCGTCCACAACTGTACCATAATCACCGAGTCCCCTTGCTGTCTTCTTTCAGGCTGCCAGTGGCTATTTTGTGGTTGTGTTTGTCTATGTGATGGAGTTCATCGGCAAGAAGTCTCGCACATGGGCATCCATGCACCTGCACACCTTCTTTGTGATCGGAGTGATGTTGGTGGCCTTGGTGAGCTATTTGGTCAACACCTGGTGGCTCTATCAGATCATCCTATGGATGGTCACCGTCCCTTTCATCCTGTGCTGCTGGCTGCTTCCGGAGAGCCCTTTTTGGCTCCTCTCAGAAGGAAGGTACAAAGAAGCGCAAAGCATAGTGGACACCATGGCTTGGTGGAATCAGTCCAACTCCTGCGACCTGGCAGAACTTTTATCATTGGACGTGAATAGTGTGCAGGGTAAAAACCGCGAGGACCTCAGGAGGCACAGACTATCCAATCTGTTTCATAACTGGGATGTTGCACAAAGGACCCTCACCATTTGGCTCATCTGGTTCACAGCAAATTTGGGCTACTACATCTTTAGCATGGAGGCTATCCACAGGCGGGAGCACGAGCACCTGTTTCTCTTCCTGGCGGGTAAAGTGGCGAACACATTCTTTCCTATGGCCCTGGAGGTCAAGTTTCTGGCACTTTTTAAAATTATCTCTTGAAGCCAGCAACAACATTGGTCACCATATTAGTGTGCTATCTTTTAGTGTCGTTAACACCGTAGGACATGTGTCCTGTTTGTCTGAAAAAATGAGAAGAGTTATGAGAAGAGCTTAGTTCCTCTTTTCTTTTATTCCCCATTTTCCTTGCTTGCTTCTTTCCTTCATCCTTAACCTGTAGTTATTCCCAGAGGTAACTTCTAGAATGTTTGGTTGTATGTACTCCTCTCTCTTTCTATGCATGTCTATTTAAGTGTGCCATGCATGGCATGAATGAGATCCTTTTATGACACACTGTACTGGGTAAGTCTGTATATGCATACACACACACACACATACAATGTCTTGAGGCCTTCCAAATTTCCTTAATTTGTAAAAATAACTTCATCACGTGCACCTATTATGAATATTATCATGTTTATTTAACTTTAGTAAAAGTTAGAATGACTTTAGATAAGGCAGGTTGTAACTTTCAGGACAATCAAAGGTGAGCCAAATGGGTAGGAAGAGGCAATGCAGGTAGCCGTTAGGAAACTGTATTTTCCCATCTGGTGTGCACTGGCTGTTTCTGTGTGGGCTGCTTCCTTCTATACCACCCTCAGAGAGCTCCTGCTGCATCTTTCTATGTAGACATCAGACTTTCTCATCAAAGGACCCTCATGACACATCTATTTTTGTGTGTTTGTTATCACTCAGCAAGAATTATGAGAAAAGTCACTTTTTTAAGGAGTACATTTGTGGGCGATGTTACGAGTCTATAAGAAAACTGCACCCCTTTTCCTAAGTCAGTTTGAGAAATGAATAGCATCAAACGGTAGCAGAACCAGGTGGGGTACAGGGATACAGTGCACACGGAGGCGGCTAGGGCATCCTGAGACACAGCTGCATCCAAGAGCTGCGTGCTCCGGGTCTAAGAATCGAGCTTTGGTTCTATAAGGCAGGGGTTTTACACGAAGGGGTTTAAGATTCACGTGCTCAGGTTTCCCCCTCACTCTTCTGGCCAAGTAAAGAAAGATCCAAGACAAAGACCCTGCTCCATCGAGGCTGTTAGGCTTAAAATCTAGTACATGGGGATCGGGCTATAGCGCGGTTGTCAGAGTGCTTGCTAAGCCGACCTGAAGCTCTGGGTTCCACGCCCAGCACTGCACGAGTAAGGGCCTGGGGGCTTTCTCCTGCCATCTCAGCACTCAGGAGGTGGAGGCAAGGAAGTAAAAATTTGAGGTCATTCTGGTTTTGCTTTTAAATTTTTTGTTTGTTTGTTTGTTTCTTGAGACAGGGTTTCTCTGTGTAGCCTTGCTTGTCCTGGACTCACTTTGTAGACCAGGCTGCCCTCAAACTCACAGAGATTCTCCTGCCTCTGCCTCCCTGAGCACTGGGATTAAAGGCGTGCGCCACCATGCCCAGCTGAGGTCGTTCTTATCCTTGTGTAGACAGTGAGTTTGAGGCTAGCCCGCGGATGCATGAGAGCTTGTCTGTTAAAGACAGACCTATTAAGATCTGCCACCAGTCAATGTGCTCAGTTGCTACTTCGATCCTGTCAAAAAATTAAATCACGTCTTTTTTTTTTAAGTTTAGAAGTTCACTGTGTTACAAAACTAGTTTTGAAGTGAGAGACAGCACAGTTTAAAACATGAAGGAGGGCGTGTCTTGGCCTTTTTTCTGATTGGCTGTCACGCCCACGTTCTTTTAGGAGGAGCGGAGGTGTTGAAGTGGGTTTTTCTGTGGTGGACTGCTTTGTTTTCACCACCTCATGCTAGTAACTACTCGAAACTGGCACCATGTTTCTTTTACGGTTAGAGACAGATGGCAGAAATCAGGGTGGCTGCCTGATTTCTGTCTGGTTTGGCTTGGTGGGGGTGGGGCCTCCATGGGCTACGGCCTCCAGTTTTATTTGTTTGAAGTTACACACCCAAATCACTCTCCTCCAGTTCCGCCAAGCACAAGAAGTCCTGTTCTCTGCACTTTCTTCACTCATTCAGGAGGCCAGACCCTTACGCAGCACAGCGGGTCCCAGTGAGCTCCGCTCCTAGGACAGTAGAAAGGGTTTTGGTGGATTTCTGCCAGCCTAGTGGTTTCACAAAAAACTCTTTTCTCACCCCAGTGAGATAAAACATGGTAAATCGTATTCTCTCTCTCTCTCTCTCTCTCTCTCTCTCTCTCTCTCTCTCTCTCTCTCTCTCTCTCTCTCTCTCTCTGTATGTGTGTGTGTGTCAGTCCTTTTTCCGACAGGTGTGGGACAGCCTGGGGTGGGCTGACGGCTCCTTCTGGCGGTGGCATGCACTGGGTGATGGCGGGTCTGGGCAGCAGTCTTACAGAGGGCTCCTTGGCTCCCTGACAGGTGCGTTGGAAGTTCCTGCCTACTTCCTTATGTGCATCTGGTTGCAGGTAGTGGGCAGAAGAAAGACCATGATCTTCTTCCTTCTGTTGTGCTCACTCACCTGTGGCGCTTACATGATGATGCCCCAGGTGAGTCAATTTTTCTTTATGGAATGGCTGTGGCAGTTTCATGGAAAGACGTTTAAAGAGCCTTTTAGTATAAAACCACTTCAGACATGTAGACAGAGTATAATGGTTGCTTCTCCTCCTCCTCCTCTTCCTCCTCCTCCTCCTTCTCAAGATGGGATTTTTCTATGTAGCCCTGGCTGTCCTGGAACTCTGGAGACCAGGCTGGTCTCAAACTCACAGAGATCTGCCTGCCTTTGCATCCCATTTCCTGGCAAAGGTATCATCTTAAAAAACACATTTCTTTTATGTAAATATATTGTACATATATGCTTAAACACACACACACACACACACACACACACACACACACACACACACACACACACACCATAACTCCACACACCAAAGGTGGTGCATGTAATGTTTTAGGAATGGCATTCTAACCATGGTGGGGCTCTTACCCGCTGAGCCATCTTGATGTCTACCTACCAGATGAAGGGGAAGGAGGAGAGTGCAGAGCACGGAAGGTCTTCATGAGCCACCCTGGGAGTGGAACACTCTGGAGATGGCAGGCAATGGGTTGGAGATACAGGTTTTCAGGGATGTGTCAACAAACAGACAGATAGTTGACACCTTTACATAATTGTGTTTGGAGGTAGTTTATAAACCCAGCTTATTTTCCCCAAACCCACCTTTCATTCTGCTTGGTCAGTGACTGGTGCAAGCAGTACCACTCAGGTGAGTCTGACCCCCAAGTATTCTTCCTGACGGGCTTCTGGGGTTAGGGCTAGGCACATTAAAACTTTCCCTTTAGGTCTCACAAAGATAGAAAGCCTTTGCAGCCCATCAGTAGTGTTTATAAAATAAATCCTTATAGGAAAGTCAAAACTCTGTTGTTGTAAAACATACCAATGGAATAAGAAAGTTTTAAGGGATTTTAATGATTTCATATTTTCTTTGTGTGTGTGTGTGTGTGTGTGTGTGTGTGTCCTCCCCCAGAATCACCAGACTTTGAAAACAGTGGTAGCCTTGGTTGTCAAAGTTGCTGTAGCATCAGTATTTGCCCTTGCTTATCTTTATACAGCTGAGCTGTATCCAACGGTTGTAAGGTAAGGATTCATATTTTTCTGTTGGATTCCTGTTACTTTTTACTTGCAATGTCATTTCATCGTATTTGGTCTTTAAATACAAATGTGTTCTTTCCACGGACGGGAAAATTATATGATGGTGATAATTTTGACTTTAAAACCATTGTTTAATAGTGCATTAGCAAGGAAATTAAGAGGTTGATTTAAAGTGACACTATTGAACCAACACCAAAACTCAAAGAAAATAGGTGTCTGCGGATTCCGAATGTAACACAAGGCTATTTTTCTCGTACGTGTCGCTCAGTGTTCTAACGGTAGGCGTGTGCATTTGATAGGATAAGCATGGCCAAACAATAGACACGTCCTCATAGTTCAGTAGACACAGGGTCTCAGATCAAAGTGTTGGGATACTGGAAGCCACTCTTCTTGGCTTACACCATGTTTTTGTTTTACAATGTCTGAGCTCTGTGGCCACTCTGGGTGGCCTGTCACCTTCTTATGAGGTAACAGTTCTATTGGGTTAGGACCCCCTGCTTTAACATGGCCTCTTTATCAGTGACCCTTGTCTCCAAAGCATAAGACAGTGTGTGTTGGAGGGTAGACATTAGCACCTGCATTTCACCCCTGACAACATGTCCCCAGTTCCCTGAGATGGCCTCATCAGGAGCATCCTCAAGCTGTAAGAAACTACGAGGCATCTGATCCAACACACCCCAGTCCTGGGTCCACACTACACCTGCAGACACTCCAGGAGGAGAGCAGGCTTTTAAACAAGTTAACAGGCGGTTCTGAGTCTCCGCCTTTGAGACTGTCTCGGTGACCTGGGAGTCGCTGCAGAAGAGCATGCAGGCTACAGTGGCACATCCTGTGACTCCCATAGGTCCTACTACAGCCCTCTGTGTCTGGACAGGATAACTGAAGCCAGAGGCAACACACACATGCTGCCAAAGACAGAGTTTGGATCCAGAGATGGCAGGAAAGCGTCTTTTTTTTATTCACCCTTTGTTTGAAGAATCATCTGAATTTCAAAGTTTAAATGGTGATTGGCGTTACAATAATACCATGGCAGGCCCAAGACCCAGCTTCCCTCTAAGGATTTAGAATAGTTTCCTGTTGACTGTCTTCCCCAACTCCTCTCAGTGACCTTTTCCTACCACCCACTTCATCCAGTCGGTCCCCCCTTCCTTTCTCCCTTCCCTTGTTTCTGTATAGGTGATTAAACCCAGAGCCACACACATTCTAGGCAAGGACTCTACCACCAAACTACATCCACAACCCCTCCCCTCTTTCATTTTTAATTTTGAGTTAAAGTCTTAAGAAGTTTCCCAGGCAGGCCTTACATTCCTTTTGCCCTAGTCTCTCTGAGTGCTAGGATTATAGGCATGTACCAGGATATCCAGGAGAAGTTTTTACTTATTTTTCATTATTTATTTATTTATTTATTTATTTTTAAAGATTTATTTGCTATGTATACAGTATTCTGCCCAGATGTATGCCTGCACACCAGAAGAGGCACCAGATCACATTATAAATGGTTGTGAGCCACCATGTGGTTGCTGAGAATTGAACTCAGGACCTTTGGAAGAACAGACAGTGTTCTTAACCTCTGAGCCATCTCTCTAGCCCCTTATTTTTATTTTTTAAAGATTTATTTAATTATACAGTGTATACAAGTGTTCTGCCTATGTGTGCCTGCACACCAGAGAGGGCATCAGATCTTGTGAGCCACCATGTGGTTGCTGGGAATTGAACCCAGGACCCCTAGAAGAGCAGCCAGTGCTCTTAACTTCTGAGCCATCGTTCCAGCCCGAAGTTTTTATTTTCTAAGGAAAAAACACCTTTTTAGTGACTTTCTTTCTTTCGTTCTTTCTTTCTTTTTTAAAGATTTATTTATTTTATGTATGTATGAGTGCTCTATCTGCTTGTACACCTGCGTGCTGGAAGAGGACATCAGATCACATTATAGATGGTTGTGAGCCACTATGAGGTTCCTGGGAATTGAACTCAGGACCTCTGGAAGAGCAGACAATGCTCTTAACCCTTGAGCCATCTCTCCAGCCCCGTGACTCTATTTCTTAGCATATAAAAAAGCCATTTTTTTCTTTTTTGGTTTTTTGAGACAGAGTTTCTCTGTGTATCCTTGGCTGTCCTGGCCTGTAGATCAGGCTGGCTTCGAACTCACAGAGATCCGCTTGCCTTTGCCACCCTGTGTGCTGGGTTTACAGGTATGCGCCACTATGCCCAGAAATAGTCTATCTTACTGGTAGCAATGAAGAACCTGGCTTTAAGCTTTTTGCAAAAGTCATTGGCTAACTGCTCACCTACTGGTACCTTGGGCAGCATTCTATTGTGGAAAGCAACTGATTTTAGAGGCAAGTCCACATGCCACCATCCTAGAAAATTCTCTGGCCTTTTTCTAGGAACTCTATGTCTACTTGCCTTCCTGGGCAGTGAAGGCCTGTGCCCACCAGGTTGGGGAAATGCAGTTTGGCTGTAGGATCAATGGCTGGGTGGGCAGTTAGACAGAGAGCACCTGGGCAGACATAAATCCAAGGAGAACCGTCTCAGGTCCCCATGTGACCAGTATCGAAAGCAGCAGACTGGCTTCTCAAACAACTGGCCCATTACCCCAGCTGTGTGAGGGTAGATGTGGCCTTTTCTTCTTCCCTTCAGGTCATCCAGAGTGTGTGGTGTACATGCATGTGTGTGTTTGTGCGTGTATGTGTGTGTGTGTGTGGTATGAGTGTATATGGTACGGTGTGTCTGTGTGTGTTGTGAGTGTGTATGGTATGGTGTGTATGTGAGTGTGTGCATGTGTATGTGTGAGTGTGTGCATGCACGCATGTATGTGTCGTGAGTGTGTATGGTGTGGTGTGTGTGTGTGTCTGGTGTGGCGTGGCGTGTGTATGTGCATGTGTCTGTGGTGTGTATGTGTGTGTGGTGTGTGTTTTGTGGTATGTGTGTGTAGTGTACGTGTCTGTGCTGTGGCATGGTGTGTGTGTGTGTGCGTGTGTATGTGGTATGTATGTGTGTGTGGGGTGTGTGTAAATCTAATAAACACACTTTCTTTACTCCTCAAAATGATTCTGTTGATGTTGGTATCATAGTCTCACAGTTTAAAGACTGTAAAGCCCGGACTCAAACGAAACCCAATGTCTTGGCCAAAGACACAAAGCACTCAGATCTCCATTGCTGGGCCCTTCCCGCCCTCCAGTGGGAATGTGCATGGAAATAAAATATGGGCGTTAGCAAGGGATGAGCTGCTTGCCCTGAGCTTTAGGAACAGGGTGGGGAAAAAGTGTTCAGGGCAAGGGCTTCTGGGAGTCCTCTCAGATCACACCAGGACAGTGGCAGCCCCGTGCAGCTGCACAGCGGCAGACAGGATGGCATGCAGATCACAGGAATGGGCCTTGGGGATTCAGACATAACACAGCAGAGTGAGGCTGTGTGCTCGCCAGCGCAGGCTGGCAGCCCATGGCTCTGCAGAGATGAGAATGCTCCGTACACAGAGCACATATTTTCCTGTGGCCTCTGAGCTCTTGCATGGATTTCTGCCCAGCTCCAAATCTATTCACAGCCTATGTATTATATGCAAAAAGATGGCAACCCAACCAGACCATGTTGGCTGGCATTGCCATTAGTGTATATGATGGTATTTTTAAGACTATTGTTATTTGGTTCGTTGGTTTACAGCCACAGACACATGTCCTCAAAAGTAAACTGGACAAGAAGGAAGGAAAGAAGGGAGGGACGGAGGAAAGGAAGGAGGGAGGGAGGGAGAAGAGCCCAGCATATGAATATTTAACACAAGAAATCTTTCACCAACTCAGCCAGCTTTCTGAACATCTTCAGATTGCACGCAAAACTGCTTATGCGTGGAGTTTTCCTCAGAAGAGTTTCACACATTAGTAAGTTAGTTACTTACAACCGTGGCAGCTTAGAAAAGACAAAGGGCCATTGACTTCTTGTTGGTGGTGGTTTTTTGAGACAGAGTCTCACAGCATAGCCCAGGGTGGGCTCTAACTTGTAGCGGCAAGCCTCCTGCCTCAGCTCCCCCCCCCCCCCACCAGATGCTGGAGTTATAAACACGAGCAGCCACGTCCAGCAGTAGCAGTGACTCAGAGACGCCTTTAATCCCAGCACTCGGGAGGCAGAGGCAGGCGGATCGCTGTGAGTTCGAGGCCAGCCTGGTCTACAAAATGAGTCCAGGATGGCCAAGGCTACACAGAGAAACCCTGTCTTGAAAAACCCCAAAAAAAGAGAATGCACATTGAAAGCAGCCTTTGTGGGGCCGGTGATGTGACTCAGTGGTCGAGCATCTGTGTTAGATTCATTTCAAAGCTGGCCCCAGTGACGTGCTTCTCCTACCAAAGCTTTACCTCCTAAGGATTCCATACCTTCAGACAGCGCCACAGCTGGAGAGCAAGTGTTCCAACATGTGAGCCCACAGGAGGTATTTCCTAGTAAAACCACAACACTCCTTCCTCGGCCCCAAATGGCTCACGGCCACCTCATGATGCAAAATCTGCTCAGTCCAACTTGAAAGATTGTAGCCGTTATCCGTCCCAACACTGTTGAAAAGTCCCAAGTCTCTCCTGAGACTCAAGGCAATCTTTTAACCATGACCTACTGTAAAAACAAAATGCAAATGAAAGCAAATTATGGACTTCCACTATACGCTGGCACAGAGTACACATTCCTATTGCCAAAGGGAGAAATTGAGGCACAGTGCGTAGATAGATGAGATTAAAGCTAGCCTGAAACCTGGTGGGCCAAAGGCCACACGCTGGAGCTTCATGCCCAGTGTCCCTCTCCGTCTCCCTCAGTTCCTGATGGGGTCCCGTTCCCCTCCGAATTCCTGAGCTAGGCATCTCCTATCTATTTCTCCTGGCACTGCTGTCCGCTGTCTCCCAGGGTCCCACTAGAACGGCCTGTTAAGATCTGCTGATAGCATTTGGTGGCTTTTTAAGCCCAGAGGTCCAAAATCTCCCACATGCCTTCTATGGAACGAAGGCCTGAAAGCCACATGGTCAGGCTCACCACGGCGATGGCCCCATCACTTAGTACCAATTTCTGCATTAGTTTCATTTCTGTTGCTATGGTAAAAACTCCCCCAACAAAGCAAATTTTAAGAGAGAAAGGATTTATTTTGGTTTGTAATGTGTTGGGGGAGGAACACAAGGCTGTCCGATAACATCAGCAGTCCTTCAGGGAGAACAAAACCAAGTGGGACCAGGGCCTAAACGTCAAAGCCTACCCCAGTGACATATTTCCTCCAGCAAGGGTCTATGTCTTAAGGGTTTCACAACTTTCCCAAACAATACCACCATCTGGGGACCAGGTGTCCCTCGAACCTATGACGGACAGTTCATATTAAAAAAAACCACAGCTCCCTGCATGCCTGATGACCTGGGTTTAACCTGTAGCATTGAATAGAACTCATACAAGGTAGCTCATTGTGTTAAACCTTAAAACTCCGAGGGAAAATCCACGATGGCCCAATTAAAGTAAGCTCCATTTAATACTGGCCAGGAAGATGGACACTGGACAGTTCCATACCCAGGATTCCCAGAAAATGGCATTGAATTAGGTCAGTCAGGTGCTCATAAAGGCAGAACCCACAACGCTATGGGAGCAAGCATTTGTCCTGATGTACCTCCCGCCTACGTGTGATCAAGCACATCCTGTGCAGTCGGGGCGACCAAGCTTGTTTGCTGAAGTGAAAACATGTGGCTTGCTATCTTAGCTGAAGCTATTGGTTCCTTGGGAAAGTGGGGGCTGGCTTGCGGGTTAGCTTTAGCCCTTGCATTCCTGCCTTGAGCTGTGTTCGGAGTCAGGCCCCTGACTCTGTGGTGGGAACCTGTGCATAGCCCTTACAGCTGAAGATTATAGCTCTAGCTGCAGAGGATCTGATGCCTGCCTTCTTCTGGCTTCCTCAGGCACCTGCACACATGTGTTACATGTGCGCGAGTGCGCGCATGCACACACACACACACACACACACACACACACACTCCAAAACAAATAAATAAATAAATAATTTTAATATTGTTTTATGTTAATAGAGCAGTACACAGACAAATATTTTGTTCTCCCAAATTCCCATACCTTATCCTAAACAAATCTGTTTGATCCTTCATATTAAGCTAGATCTGTGTACATATAGGCCTTATTTAAATTAGTGATTAAAGATTAGAGATGGTGCCAGGCAGTCGTGGTGCACGCCTTTAAACCCAGCACTCGGGAGGCAGAGGCAGGTGGATCTCTGTGAGTTTGAGGCCAGCCTGGTCTACAATGTGAGTTCAGGACAGCCAAAGCCAAACAGAGAAACCCTGTCTTGAAAAACCAAAAAAAAAAAAAAAAAAAAAAAAAAAAAAAAAAAAAAAAAAAAGATTAAAGATGGTTTATGCCTTTCTTACCTTATATGCATGCTCATATACATAGTTTTTTCATAGAATGAAGGTAGAAGCCATAGGTGGTTTTAGAAACATCTGATTTAGTGTGAGTTTTATTACTTCTCCTCACTGTGGGAGAATGAAGAGGCTGGGATGTGATGGTTCTGTCATCCCCTGCACCCTCTGCTTTGCTTGTCCACTGTTGATGTCACCATGTCTTAATTCTCCTGGTGTTTTCAGGTGCTTGGCTGTGGGGAGCAGCAGCATGGTGTCCCGCGTGGCAACCTTGACCATCCCACATACCCACCAGTTCACCAAAGTCTGGACCTTCCTGCCAGAGGTTCTTATCACTTCCTAGACACTGGGGTAGCGAGAGGCAGCGCAGCCGACGTTGCCATGTATGGTTTCATTTTCTGAAGGCTAACGTGATCAGTGTATAATGGAGGTTTGTAGAAACAGGGCAGCTCACCAGTGGGTAAGTCGGGAGGGTGGGGGCGGTTTTATTGTCTGCTGACCTCCTGGAGCCCCCTCCGAGCTATCCTTCCCTCTACTCCCCCCTTAGCCTGGAGCCACCAGCACTTCAGCAGAAAGATCTCTTCCCTGTGTCACCACCATCTAGCCCAGCCCCTGCCTCTGCCCTTCCACAGTGGGTCTGTTGCTCTGGGAGAAGGTGTGGGGGCTGCCTGTTCCCTCACAGAGTCTGTGGTGCCCCAAGGAGCTTTCCATGGATGAGGTGTCCCTGCGTTCTTGTGGCCCCAGCAATATGAGCTGTTGCCTTGGGTTTGGAGAGGGAGAGCAGCACGCTCAGGGCTGCGTGGAGAGACCGAGGGCCTGGGATGGTGGGTGGGTCACCATCGTGCCCAGGTCTGCCTGGCTTTTCCAATCAGGATGAATATGGGGGCTGGGGAGGACAGAGAGCAGGGATGGTGGTACATGATGCTGCCATTCCAGGGACCTCGGATCCTCAGCGTAAGGGCCTCCTTCCTCCAAACCCCACCTTTCAGTTGTTCCTCTCCGTTCTTTGAGGTTTCAGTGTGCCCCTCCTCCACTTTCCTCTCTTCCAGGCTTCAGACATGTCGTATTTTTAGCCTCATGGCTCTGGATATCTTTGGAGCTGGTCGGTAATTTAAAGTCCATCCTCTTCTCGCCTCACACTTTCAGTCAAGTCAATGACCTCAAGCACAACACATGGGCACGGCCTACTATCCATCCCATTGTTCTTTCTACCCCATTGTTTCCCCTCACATCAATGATCACATATCTCATTCTCCCTAAGAACTACCTTCTTCTTTCTTGAATACTAATATAGTTGTGTATGTGTGTAGTATGTGTGTGTGGCACACTTTGCATTTGTGTGTTGCATGAATGTGGGTCCAGAGGTCAGAGGTCAACCTCAGTTGTAGTCATACTTTTTGGGGGGCTGCTTAATTGAGTTCTCATATCTACTACCCTCCCAACCCTTATTCTACCCTAATCCCTTCCAACCCACTAACACAAGGTAGGAAGGAAAGCAGGTTAGAGGGAAAGACATCACGGGACCCCCTTAGACTACTTCTGGCTGAGCAGGGGTCTTGGGTTCCCTGGGGCAAGTCCAATCTTCATTGTTAGCACATCTCCAACTTCTCCTTAAACCAGTACAATAGCAACCAGAAGCAGCAGGGGGAGTAGTAGCCTTCTCTTCGGAGCACAGCCCCCATCCCTCTCTTAGGGCTCTGGCATTTATGACCTCTCAAGAGTCCCCAGAATTAAACTATCTGCAGCTGGCCAAAAATTACGCCTCTGCTAGTCCAGGAAGCAAACCATAAACACCTGCTGTGAAGCAGCCTCTTATCCCACACCTGGGATTAAAACAAAACCATATTCAGACAACATAACTGGGTTCTTTTTTTCCCCAAACCAGTGTACTTGTTTAATAAATATTTGTCCATTTTCTAACTAAGAGTACGTCATTTAAAAGGACATAATAGTAAAATTTGAGTAGGAAAGACAATGAACTAGCACAATTAAGATTTGCTTTAACATTTTAAGAGAGAAGACATCACACTTCGGCTTACTAGAAACACTTTACATTGCAGGCCCTTTGTTTCCTTTGGCACATCAGGCCATGAATTCATACAGAACGGGCTCCAGCAGCTCAGCCTCCTTCTCGTTAGTCCTCACGAAGTCTGCTCTCTGGGTGGCGCAGGCTGGCGCTTCAGCTGGACCCAGGTGCCCTTCTCCTTGGCCTCTTTTTTCTTCTGGCCGTTCTCCTTCACACGCTTCAGGAAGATGTCCCCACTCTTAGAGCGCTTAATGTGCTCGATGCGCACGTTGATTGTCTTGGCGAGAATCTTGCCCTTAACCTGCTTGTTCACGACGATGCCCACAGCATGCTGGGTGACATTGTAGACTCTTCTAGTTTTGCCGTGGTAACACTTACAGGGCGTTCCTTTTTGAACTGTGCCATTCCCTTGATGTCTAAAATATTGCCCTTTTTGTAGATTCACATGTATGTGGCCAAAGGAACAACTCCATGTTCCCTAAAAGGCCTAGAGAACATATAGTGAGTGCCCCTCCTCTTTTCCTTTGTGTTTGCCATTTTGGGGGGGTCACTGGAAGATGGCTGCCGTGGCCAAAAGGCATAACTGGGTTCTTCTATTTCTTAAAGATTTATTTTATTATGTACACAGTACTCTGCCTGCATGTACACCTGCAGGCCAGAAGAGGCATCATATCACATTATAGATGGTTGTGAGGCACCACGTGGTTGCTGGGAATTGAACTCAGGACTTCTGGAAGAGCAGTCAGTGTTCTTAACTTCTGAGCCATCTCTCCAGCCCCCATAACTGGGTTCTTAAAGAAACCAAAACTCTCTCTACATATGGCCCCCTTTAGTCCAAAAATGGCTTTTTCTCTAGCACCAATACACTATAATAAGAACAATTATGAGAACTATCAAGTAAGAACTATATTTACAATGTCCGGCCTTCTCTTTGGAGCACCCTCCAGGCACCCTCTGGGAGCTCTGGCATTTATCCCTTCTCCAGAATCCCCCAGAACTAAACTATCTGCAGCTAGAAAAAAAATTACGCCCCTCCTAGAGCATAAGACAATCACAGTTAACGAATAAGGACAAACTGAATCAGCCATCTTTGAAGCTCAGGTGCTTCTTGGGAGTCGCCATCTTTGAGGTAGGATTGCTCACTGACCTGGGGATTTCCAAGTGGTCTAGGCTGGATGGACAGCCAGCTCCCAGGGTTCCACCCACCTCTGCCTACATAGTGCTGGCGTGACAAAACATGCACCCACCACTACCACTGGCCTTTTTATGTGAGTTCTGAGGAGCCAATTGATGTGTTCTTGCTGTGTAGATAACATCTTATTAACTGAGCTTTTCTCTTCAACCTCACACTCTGTGTTTCTATGAAATTCACTAACATAACACCAGAAGACAATGAAGTGTTGAGTCCCGCCAAGTGACACCTTGTACATCCAAATGGCATGCAAGTTTCTCTTTGGGAATCACAGCCCTAGTGGAGTAGTTCCTACATCCCAGGAACAAATGATCAGTAAAATGTGCTTCTTGGTGGGTATCAGAGCTCAGCCTCTTTCACCAGATGACTCTAAGGCCGAGAAATAGCTTTGCTCAGAAATGGGTTTTCTCCCACTCTGGACCCATTGGCCCTTGGTTGGGGACCATCCTTTATTTAACTATTGAAGGAAAGTGGTGGCCACAGAGAATGTGATAAAGGAAGGGAATTATCTTGAAGTTCCAAATCGTGATGTGAAGTGAAAACTCTACGCTAGGGGACAAAGCAGATAATGAAGGTGATCAGCTGAGTCAAGTGAAATTGGTCATCCTAGCCAATAACTAACTGCCCCGTGCTGAAGGAATGAGAATTGAGCTGCATGCCTTGTTGGGTAAAACTGACGCCCATAATTAGAGTGGTACAGAAAACACTACAGTAGGTCCCCAGCTTTGATTGACCCAAGTGATTTTGAAAGCATTGATAGCTTGCCAGGACGGACCGTGCAAATTCAAAGAGCAAAAATAATATGGAATAACGGGGGAAGGGGGCAGCTACCTGATGTGCACAGGTGTTCAGGGAATGTCCGCCACCAATTTTAAGGCATGGAAATTCATGGAAGCATCTATCTTGAACCAGCACTTTGTTTCCTAGAGAGAGAGAGGAATGGAGGGAGGAAGAGATCACAGAGATCAAAATGTTCTTTAAAACAAGGAGCAGAACTCAAAAGAAAGAAAACAGACAAATGCATAAAGGCAAATGGCTATACATTTACACACAAAATTTTTTTTTAAAAACGTAGAGAAGCCGGGGCGTGGTGGCACATGGCCTTTAATCCCAGCACTTGGGAGGCAGAGGCAGGCGGATCCCTGTGAGTTCGAGGCCAGCCTGGTCTACAATGCGAGTCCAGGACAGCCAAGGCTACACAGTGGAACCCTGTCTTGAAAAACCAAAAAAAAAAAAAAAAAAAAAAATTTTAGTGAGGGATATTTGCAAAGGCATTTTAAGGACTGTAGAAGAAAAAGGTTCTTTTGTTTAACTGATACTTAAGTAGGCTTAGTTTTAAGAACTTTGTAGACGTAATTTTTTGTATAAAATAGATCCTGCTATTTCCTCCATGTACAAGCAAGAAAATAGACCTGCAGAAAACAATTATTACCCTTGGTGAGAGGCCTGAGGGCACTCAAAGAAAGAATAAGCAGGCTACCAAGATAAGACTTGACAGCCTATGACCATAAAGTGGGGGAGGAGGTCCCCCTTGGTCTTAGACCTAGGGGAGGGGAATAGGGTGAAAGTGGGAGGGAGGGAGGAACTGGAGGATACAAGTGATGGGATAACAATTGAGTTGTAATCTGAATAAATTAATAAAATTAAAAAAAAAAAAAAGAAAACAATTATTAGCCAAAGTCTCACTTGTTAAAGGAGACAGAATCTAGTGGTTTGAGTAAGAATGACCCCCATAGGCTTTTCTATGTGACTTCTTGGTCACCAGAGAGTAGCACTCCTTGAGAAGGGTTAGGAGGTGTGGCCTTTGTTGGAGGGATTGTGTCACCAGAAATTAATTTATTCCCAGTCAGATGCTTTCTCTTATAAGAGTTGCCTTGGTCGTGGTGTCTCTTCACAGCAATAGAACACTGGCAAAGACACAGAAGCAGGACTCCAGCTCAAATGCCATGTCTGTTGCACTGAGCCAACCCAACAAGATGGCGGTGTTAAAGGGAATGTAGCTGCAGTCAGTGTCCCTCCCACTTCCTGTCACTGGGGGCCAGGCTTATTCACCTGGACAGCCCCTGGCTGCAGGGTCACACGCACCTACCTTTCCAGGAGACTCACAGACGCAGCCTGCCATGTGCAATGAGTTTTACAAAGGGATCACTTTTTCAATTCAGCTTGTTTGTTGATGTTGAAGGGATGGAAACACCGAGAAGCTTTTAATTTCTCCTCTGAATGGAGATCCATGAAAATCTCTTGTTTTGGTGCTCTTGTTAGCAGCCATTACTTAATCCAAAAGCTGAACAATGGATTCATTTTTTTTTTTTTCTATACTCATAGGCCTCCTTGGTAAGGCTTATTTTGGGGACAGGGAGAGGAAAGTTACTTTGGCTCACAGTTTCAGAGGGCTTGGCCCGTGGTCGTTTGGTCCCATGTACTTTGGTGGCGGAAGACTTGTGGAGGAGATACTTCAGGGTGGGCAGGAAGCAGAGAATGTATTTTGAGTGTTGATAATAAACTAACCACCTTGCTAGGTTAAGAAAGCAGGAATGAAAGACAAAGCCTTGGATCCCAAGACTTCCAGTTGGTGAGGAGGGGAAAAAGGCTAATGTTGTCAGCCAGAAATATGGCTGGAGCATGGAGCAGGGGCGTGAGCTGCTGACCCAGGCTAGGGTCAGAGAGGCTCCTTGCAGGAAAGGCCTCCCCCCCACCCCCAACAGCCCCTGTATACAGGGGCCAGGAAGATTTAGCCAGGTGGGAAAGGGAAGAAGACTTTGGAACATGGAACAGAAAAGCAAAGGTTTGGAGGGAAGGGGACACTGGACACAGGCATTGTGTAGCTAATAACTATTTCAGGGAACCTGGGAAGACAGTAAACAGCCCAGAAGTGTGTCTACTGTGATGATGCCCAAGCTACAGGTGGGAAAGTCATATCCTGGTGGTCCTTGGTGGCCTGTTGGGTGTCTGCGGCCAGAAAGAGTCATTGTAAGGGCTGGAGGGATCCCAGGTTAAAAGGAGCAGATGCGAAAGAGAGACCTGTCGATATTGTGTGGGTGGGGGCACCCAGAGATCGCCTAGGATGAGACCCTGATGTGGGGGGAGTGTTCCTTCTCTCCTGGAGCTGGGAGATACAGATCCAGTAGACTGATGAGCAAAGCCCCTTGGAGCAAAGATGTTAAATTGTGGTAGGAAGAGGCAGCAAGGTGGAGGTGGAGACTGAAGGGCAGGTAGGAGTAGGTGACTGAGCTCCATTGGGCACAGAGTGGTAAAGGCAGTAGGATCAAACAGCCACTAGGGTAACGCAGGACAAAAACCTGTTCCTGTGTGCCTGGGAGAAGCAACTTCAGAGTAGGGGGACTGTCAAGCTACAGAGGGGCAAGCCCAGATAGAGCTGAGAAGGGGAACACAAGGAGACCTGGGGGACAGGGTGGGTAAGGGAACTCAAACACATGTCCTGCTTGATAAGATGTCACAGCCAGAGTGACAAGACCTTGAAACCATGTTTCTCTTGAGACAGTAATAATGCCAGCTAGTGTATATTGACTGTTCCTCATGGGCCCGGTACTGTTTCAGCCTCAACTACATCACCACCTCAGCAGTCCCTGTAGGCACCCATTATTACCCTTTGCATGTGTGTGTGTTATGTACATGTTCCTGTGGGTGTATCCAGAGGAGTTGGATGTGTAGAGGCTGGAGGTTGGTACCAGGTGTCTTCTTCAACTATTGTCTGCCTTTTAAAGGCATCATTTGTGTGTGTGCCCCGTGATGTGTGCATGTGGGTGCACGTACCACAGTTTGTGTGCAGAGGTCAAGGACAGCTCTGTGGCACCAGTTCTCCCCTTCCACCTTTATGTGTGTCCTTTGGGGGTTGGGCTCCGGTTACAGGCTTGTGCAGCACGCACCCTTACCTGCCAATCCACCTTTCGGGCCCTCCACATTGTACTTTGAGGCGGGGTCTCTCCCTGGGACGAAGCTACCTGACTTGGCTAGGCTGCTAGGCAACGCTCCAGGAATCCAGCTGTCTCCTTTATCCAAGTGCTAGGGTGAGGGGGTGCGTGCTGCTCCACCTGGATTTTTATGTGGGAATCTAGGGATCCAAACCAAAGTTGTCACACTTGTGCACGGCACAGCGCTTTATGGATTGAGCCTTTCCCTCCAGTCCTACTGGGTGCCGTTCTCAGACCTGTCATAGAGGTAAAGAAATTGAGAAGCCAGGACATTAAGTAACTCACCCAAGATCCCAGAGCTGCCGAGTGGCCAGAACTGGGCACAGTGGGCATGTGGACTATAATGGCTTAAGACTGTTTTTTTTTTTTTTTTTTTTAAGGGAAACAGACACCAGGAAGGAAAAAGTCAAGTGAATGTGGGGAGAAGGCGAGACCACTGGGGATGGGGACAAAAGGGGCTGAGGGCTAAGTAAGACTATTGAATCTCTGGAGAGATTTGCCTGAGCAGCAGGGCAGAGGCCTGATGGGACATTGTGGAGGTTCGTGGGATGGTGGGAGCTGGTCAGGGCAGCAGGATGGAGGAAGAATCGGGAACCTGGGGACTTGCCTACTGGCCGGCTGGCAGTTAATTATGTCGTGTGGCATGGCGAGGAAGTGTGCCAGGGAATCCTAGCCTTCTGGAAGCTGAGGCAGGAGGATTGTGGAATTGCAGCTAGCCTAGGCTGCGTAGTGAGATCCTGTCTCAAAAAACCAAACAAACAAATAAAAAGTTAAACTTTTTATAGGAAATCAGATACGCACTTCCTCACCAGGCCATGAAGCAATTCATTGTCATTGTCTTTATTATGTTTCCCCCTAATTTTTGTAGGTTCTGACTCCTCGGAAGTTTCACTTATTAGTTTGTTTCTCTTCCTCATCATTGACTGGTGTGATGGCTACAAAGACTCCATTTTATGCCGGGCATCCATCTTGGTACCCACTAGCTGTTTGTCTCTGACTCCAGTCCCTGGGAGCTAAGTTCCCAGTAACCCTGACTCAGTGAGCGTCCACCCAGAACTGCACAGCCAGGATCATCTACTTGCTGTGTTATGACTTCTGCAACCTGCTTATGCAGACTTTCAGGTTGCCTTGACTACCTAACCTTGGCAGAGCAAAACAACTCTCAGCTTGCTTGTGCTGGATATTCAAGGTCTTCTTGTGGTTTTTGCCTTTTAAAACCCTCCCCTCACCCCCGTCTGCTCATGGCAATCTCAAGTCTGGTTCAGAGACTGTTGTCCTGCTAGCAGCAATCAGGAAATCCTTTAATTATAATTGGATGGAGACCATGTCTTTTCCCAGAGGTCAGGAACTCCGTAACATTGGATGATGTGGGCTATGGACAGGTTTGACTGAGCGCTCAGTTGCCTGCCTTCTGTTTGTACATCCAGGGGTCTAGAAAAAGATGGAGGGGCATTTCCTGCCCCTCCCCCAACTATGCCACAGCTCCCAGGGCAGAGCTTGCAAGGGAAGTAATGCGAGCAGGAAGTGGTGTTTTGTGAATAAATGAGTGGAGATTACACCCCTAGGGTGCTAAAGCGAACTCCTAGCCTAGCACAGGCAATCTAAAGCCCTCAGCAAGGAACAAACATGTTAGCTTTTGACGTCAGTTCCAACTCGGTTGCCCTTTGAAAAAGGGTCCAGTAGCTCTTATTCTCTGACGGGGTACACTTCTTTTTTGCATATGTCATTTAGTATTGTTGTTAATTTTTACATTTCTTCTAGATTTCATTTGGGATCCTGGCCATACTGAGCGGACTGCTGTCACTGAAGCTTCCAGAAACCCGGGACCAACCGCTGCTGTCTACGTGGGAGACCATTGCGCAGCAGGCACCAGAAAACAAGGATTGGTCAGGTGGCGAAGCCCCTCCAGAAGCTAAGAGGCCTTCGTCAGGCAGAGGCCCTTCCGAAGTTAACACGGAACGGGAAACCGAGTGGGAACTGGAAAGCGTGGGAGTAATTCCCCTGGGGGACTCTGATGTTTATACATAAACGTCTTATATGCCACCAGCACCTGGGATGTTGACATCGGCGACTTTCTGTTAGAGAGATGTTACCTCCCACATGTTACTTCATGAAAAAATGTTGTGAGAAAGCGTTAAACAACTGTTACGTAAAAGTAAATGAAATAAAAACCAGCATGAGAATTCTCATTCATTTTTTTTTTTAAAGATTTCATTTATTTATTATTTATACAGTATTCTGCCCTCACGTGTGCGTGCATGTCAGAAGAGGACACCAGATCTCATTACAGACGGTTGTGAGCCACCATGTGGTTGCTGGGAATTGAACTCAGGACCTTTGGAAGAGCAGTCAGTGCTCTTAACCTCTGAGCCATCTCTCCAGCCCCAGAACTCTCATTCTTTTAAGTTGCTTTTGTTACAAAATATTTGCCCCACATTTGCTTTTCTTTGCGTTGCTTCTCTTTCCGCACCCCATACCACTGCACTGGTTCGAGCGATAGTAGGAGTTTCCATGGGTACCTGTGCCCCCACCTTTTCCATCTCCCAGGACGCCATCTCTGAGGGGAGATGTGAGACTGTGAGACGTTTCTTTCTTCTTCTTGCCTTATTGTTGCCTCTTCTCTCTTCCTTCTTTTTTTTTTTTTTTTTTTTTTTTTGTTGTTGTTTGTTTGTTTGTTAAGAGCAGAGTATCCTTTACCCATAGGAGCAGTGACTGAGGCATCTTTTGTCTCCACTTCCCTAGACCGCAGGGTTCCGGAAGTGCAGGCCAGGCAGGCATGAGGCACCAATAGTCTTTACTGGGCTCACACCAGGAGTCCGTTGGTCATGAGGACCTCTGTGAACTTACTGATTTTCTTCTCCACATTCTTTTCTGCCTGTTTCTGTAGCCTCAAGAGCTGCTGCTTCTTCCGATAGTGGATCTTGACCTTTTCCTTCCGTTTCTCTTCCAGAGTGGCTGTTACTTCCACCCGACACTCTTATTGATAGAGAATACTTTTAGACAGCTCTTGTTGAGTTTTATTAAAGTGGATTTACCTGGGCTTCAGAGTTTAACATGAAGAGAGGAGCTGGGCTGCCCTGCCCATCTGCCCCGGTGCCATATTCTGCAGCTGTGAGAATGGGGCCACACACCTGGGCTGGGATGACACAGCCAAACACATGGGCTGCCTTTGATCCTTCCTTACAGCTGGAGGGTTCTGAAAACAAATTATTTGACTGTTAAGAAGGAAGAGGAAGAGGAGGAAGAGGAGGAGGAGGAGGAAGCGGAAGCATCACACTGCAGCCTAGGCTGGTTCCAGACTGATGGCCATGTTCCTGCCTCAGTCTCCTGAGTGTGAGGCACCACACACTGGCCTTTATGAGCTTTCCAAACAGAGCCCCGTGAGAATCCTGACATTCTTTCCTTGTTTGTGAGTCTTCCTCAGAAAAGCCCTGTCAGAAGATGTCTACCTTCATAACGAAACCAGAAGAAAGCAGAGTTAGAAAAGGATGCCTTGCTTTCCAGGGCAAACCAGCATGTTCCGGTTTGGGCCGGTTACATCTGCCAGGAGCCAGGGAATGAGTTTTTAGTCTGATATTTAAACTTGCACTCCCCAAATTTACTAAGTTCTCTCTGTAGGTTTATTAGACACTACAGAGAAATGCTAAGTGGCATGCTAGCACATCGCCTTCTGCAGTTAGCATATCATGCAAGGAGACGTGAGTTTAGGTTCCGTCTGTGGCCAACGTAAACTCTTAAGTGAACACGCACAGAACAAACGTGTATGGGACTAGGGAAATGCCCCAGCAGTTAAGAGTACTTACTGCTCTGGCAGAAGACCTGGGTGTGGTTCCTAGCACCCAGAAAGCTGCTATTAACCAACTGGAATGCAAGTTCCGAAGGACCTGATGCCCTCTTCCCACCCCCAGGGCCACACTACAGGACAGACATGGAGGCAAAATACCCACACACAAAAAAGAAAAATCAATGTCTTTTAAAAATTCTCATTATAAAATAACATAAAATTTATTCTTTTATTTACTAATTTTTTTTCTCTTCAACTTCACTTTAAACTATGGTCTTCCATTTCAATTGCTAATGATTTCATAGTCTTATCTTTAATGCATTTCAAATTTACGAAGCATCTTTTTCTTTTGGGATTGAGTGTTTTCCTGGTTATGATTCTATCATAGGTTCACTAATTTCTTTTTTGCACTTGGAAGTTTGCTTTTTGAGTATCACCTTATGTCTAATGCATGAGAACTAATGAAGGCCTATGGGTTATGTTCAGAGGTACGTCTGAGAAACAGTTGTGTGAATTAAAAAAATGCTAAGGGAAATAAAGGAGCCATTTGACCTGAATTATTTAAGCATTTTATATTAATTCCTAGGGTAATTGCTTAGTTCTTCATTTGGACTTTACACTTGTAAAATAAAAGGTAAAACAAATGAACCAAAAAAAAAAAAAAAAAAAAAAAAAAACCAAAACAAAACAAACCAGAACAAAAAAAAAAACCCCCAAAAAAACAACCCCCCCCAAAAAAAAACCAAAAACCAAAAACAAAAAACAAAAACAAAACCCTTTTTCTCTTGTGAAATAAGGCAAAATAAAAACAACAAGGGAAACGAAACAAGAGAAGGTGTCTCAGGGCTGCTATGGTAAAAGTGTCATGGCCGCTGGGTGTGGTGATGCACGCCTTTAATCCCAGCACTCGGAAGGCAGAGGCAGGTAGATCACTGTGAGTTCAAGGGCAGCCTGGTCTACAAAGCAAGTCCAGGACAGCGAGAGGCACACAGAGGGATCCTGTCTCGAAAAAAACAAACCAAACCAAACCAAACCAAACAAAAAAAGTGTCACGGCCAGAAGTAATATGGGAGGAGAAAGGGTTTGTTTCAGCTCACAGTTCCCCATCACTGAGGGGAGTCAGGGCAGAAACTCAAAGCAGGAAATGGGAGGCAGGAGCAGATGCCGAGGCCACGGAGGGATGCTCTACCTGATGGCCTCATTTTCACTTAACTTCCTCTGTGAAGACCTCATATCCTCATCTCCATCTGTGGTTACGTTCTGGGGAGTCTGGAATCCAACACAGGGATTTGGAACATTTCTTTACATTTTACTGTGATGTCTCAGCCAGCGTGGGTTGCAGTACAAAGTATAAACTCGTTGGCTGAACCAAGAGCGAGTTACTTGTCACTATTCAGAAAGGTATAAAGTCTAAGATTGAGATGCTGACATGGTAGAGGTCACATTACGAGGTCTCCATCTTTATCTTCAAGGCGAATGACATTTCACTGTGTACCCACTTGTGAGTGTGAGAGCCACCAGTAACTCTTTTTACAAAGTGCCCCACACTAACGACCTCATTAACCCCAGTAACCCTTCCATGCTCCTGGCCACACTGGGCCCTATAAATATTCAGACCACAGCATCCGTGGTGGGCTATTTGTCTCAGTCACCATCTAGACAAAACAACCCGGAAACCGCTCAAGATATTCCAGGCAGAGAAGGGTTAATCCAGGAACCCGTCGCAGACCTGCAGAGAGGATTGGCAGAATAAATTGGAGGAGTAAAAGTTGCCTGGAGACCAAGAAACTGCTCACAGCTGGCTTGGAGCCTGCTAGCCCATTCTGCTCCTACTGCCAACGGATGCTGGAAACACACTTTTGCTGCTGACCTGAAACCCAGAAGCCCACACCCCCTGCTGATAATAAAGCCGCAGCCATGCTTTTGGTTTGAATTAAATTGAAGTTTCAGATTAATTCAGAAAAAATATGGAATCTTTGTTCTGCTATTAATTCTTCTGTTAATGATTTTGTGTTAGCTGTGCGTCTTAGGATTTCTGTTGCTATGATGAAACACCATGACTAAAAGCAAGTTGGGAGGAAAGGTGTTTTGTTTTGTTTTTCTGGCTTACACTTCCAGATCACCGTTCATCACTGAAGAAAGTCAGGACAGGAGCTCAAACAAGGCAGGAACCTGAAGGCAGAAGCTGATGCAGAGGCCATGGAGGAGAGCTACTTACTGCCTTCCTCCTCAGGGCTTGCTCAGTCTGCTCTCTTATAGAAGAACCTAGGTCTGCCAGCCCAGGACTGGCACCACCCACAATGGGCTGGGCCCTCCTACATCAATCATTAATTAAGATAATACCCTACGGCCTGATCTTATGGATCTTTCCTCAACTGAGGTTCCCTCATTTTAGATGATCCTGGCTTGTGTCAACTTGACATAAAAGTAGCCAGCACACTCTGGTTGCTTGAGTTATCTTTTAATACCTCTTAATAAATATTTCATTCAAAATAGTCCTGCACATTTTGGGCTATATATATTATATGAAATACATATTATTTTTTGGGAATTTCATATACAGGATATATTTTGATCAGATCTACCCCCTTTCTTTCCCCTCCAACTCTTCCCTTACACCCTAGAAAAATCAATTTTCCTCCTCCCCCGCCCCTTCTCCTTCCTCCTCTCCCCCCCCCCACCCCAGAGACAGGGTTTCTCTGTGTAGCCATAGCTGTCCTGAAACTCATTCTGTAGACCAGGATGGCTTTGAGTTCACAGAGATCCACCTGCCTCTGCCCGAGTGCTGGGATTAAAGGCGTGCGCCACCACACCCAGCCAGTGTTCCTTCTTAACCTTGCTTTTCATTAAATGCACTGAGTTCACATAGCGTTCCCAGTAGTGTATGGGTATTTGGGTAGCCAGCCTCTCAGGGCCTGTATTCGTATACTCTCCCTCTCCCTGCAGCTATCAGTTGCCAACAGCCCCTCAGCTAAGGGCAGAACTACTCTCCTGTGTGCAGTTACAGCCATCTTCAGTCCAGGAGTCATGCCCAGAAAAGACTGTTTCTCAGAGGCCATCCACTACCACTGGCTCTTACAATCTCTCTTCCAAGACAATCCTTAAGTTTTTGTGGGAGATGTAATACACATGTCCCAGTTAGGGCTGAGCACTCTATAGTCCCTTATTCTCTGTATGCTCACCAGTTGCGAATATTTTTTATTAATTGCCATCTACTGCAAAAAGAAGTGTCTCTGATAAGGGTTGAGGTGTTTTAATGTGTGGATATAAAGACAACAACACGGGGAGCAGTTTAGTACCATCTCCATTTAGAAGGGGCTCTCCTAGGATCTATGATCTATACGGCCATGAGCTCTTGGCCCAGTGCAAAAATAAAGTCTTTCCCATGCCCTCTCTAGCTCCCAAATAATAATGCAAAGAGCTATGAAATGTATTAATAAGCTTCAAGCACTATAGCTGGGCAGATAGTCAGCTAGTCTAACCTGACTATGCTGGCCTGTTCTACCTCCCAGCCATCCGCCCCATTTTGCCTGCCATCTTAGCCTTACCCTGCTGTTCCTGCTTCATTCATGTCCGCGTGGCGACTCGCTCATGGCCACCTTCCTCCTCTCTTCCTTTCTGCTCCACCTGGGCTCTCCCTCCCTGAGTCAGAAGTCCGGCCCCGACTCTCCTGCCCCACTACAGGCGGTTCAGCTTTTTACTAACCAATCAGAAAACAGAGAACGAATTTTACGCCACATTGAGACCGGAGCTGCTTCATAGAAAGGTCGGTGCCAAGGTCCAGACTGGAACCATATCTCTGGGTACAGAAACCAGCATTTGAATACACAGTGCACAAAACCATGCCCCAGTTAACAGTACCAGGCATGAGTTCCATCTTATGTAACGGGATGAAGTCTAGTCAATAAGTGTTTGGTTGCACCCATTTATTTCTTTCTTTTCTCTTTGTTTCCTTCTTTCTTTCTTTCTTTTTCTTTTTTTTTTTCAAGACAGGGCTCCTCTGTGTAGCCCTGGCTGTCCTGGAACTTGCTCTGTAGACCAGGCTGACCACAAAGTCACAGAGAGCCACCTGCCTCTGCCTCCTGAGTGCTGGAGCTAAAGGTGTGCAGCACCATACCAGGCTTGGACATTTCTTAACACGTTCAGCCTTTTGATTTTATACTTGAAGAAAATAAAAGTATGCTGTCTCTCTGATACTTGGAAGCTAACCATAACACACCAGTTCCGTCCGTCTCTTACTGCAAGTATTCCAGGGAGCAAATACTAACTCCATGACGTCATGCATGCCCCTGTAAAACGCTTATAGGAGATCTCACAGACATCTCCTCAGGGCTCTTTTGACTCTCACCCTCTGTTATACCTAAATTATTATTTTTTTTCATCAGTTTACCAAATTACCCCATATTCAAGTCACATTGCTATTGCTCTATATAAAGAAACTAAAAGGCCTTTTAGTATTATTTAGTGTTGCACTGTTCTCTTCCTGGGTTTTATTTCTTAGAAAATATTGCTTCTTTTTCTTGATTTTTTAAAAGATTTATTATTATGCATACAGCGCTCTGCCTGCATGTACACCTGCATGCCAGAAGAGGGCATCGGATCTCATTATAGATGGTTGTGAGTCACCATGTGGTTGCTGGGAATTGAACTCAGGACCTCTGGAGGAGCAGTCAGTGCCCCTGACCTCTGAACCATCTCTCCAGCCCCTTTTTCTTGATTTTTAAAGGAAAGTAGAGCCCTGGTGAGGGCAGGGAAGAAAGGAGCCCAATGCCTGTCTTTCATGGCTCCCATTGCTTTGGAATTCTAGCAAGTCCACAAGCTGCTCCTGCACACACCTCCCCAGGAAATTCTCATTATTTCTTCAGTTATCCCCCACTCTTTCCTCAGTTATCCCCCACTCTTTCCTCAGGTAGCCCCCACTCTTTCCTCAGGTAGCCCCCACTCTTTGGTTGGGTCATTCTCTCTGGGGTTCACTGTGTGAGTTTCTGGCCTTTGCCCCTGGTTCACACCATCCCCTGCCTGCGGTCTCTCTCCTTCCTTGTCTTTGTCCATCCAGTCTCTGTGGTCTTTGGGGTCTTTCTACATTCCTTCCTGTCTCCTGAGCTTGCACAGCATTCACTTTTGTGCTGTTAGAGACCTATCTTACTCTTACCTGACACTGAAAAGAGAAAACCATTGTCTTAGAAAGCCTTAACTCTCTTAATGCCTTTGCAGTGTTCCTCAACAGAGGCACTGTTCTGTAAACATTTCCAGATTCTAGAGCCATGCTCAATAAAATACAGACACCACCTGGGATACAGTGTAACCTACATTTGTTTTTCATTCTCAAATCCTGATAGCTCCTAAAATGCTTAGCACCTGGAGGCATAGGAGAGTGTTTTGTATACAGACGCACTGACTTGTTGATGTCTTTCACAGGAAAGACCAAGGCACGATTAGAAGATAGAGACTCTCAGTAATCTCCCTCAGTCTTCAGGGAAGTGAGATCTGATCCTCAAAGACCGAAGCTGTAACCAGTCACATCTGTGGAAGTAATTCTACATAAATGTCTGAAATGAGAGGGCTAACAGTTTCCTTCCTGCTCTTCACCTGCAGCCTTTATACCAGGCCAAGCATCCCCGAGGTCCATGAGATGCTGCAGCAAACCCACTGCAGACACTGCCGGACCCCAGATTTGTGGTGCTTTCAATAGGCCCTGAAGCACAGAGCACACCCTGAGGGTTGAGATTGGCATCGGCACTTGCTAAGGAGCAAGTCTTGAGCCCTCAACCTGTGGCATCAGATGCCACGTCCAGGTGGTAGAAGGTGCCAGAACTAAATTGAACGAAGAGAATCCCGCTGAGATGAGGTATCTGCTGGGGAATCCGCTGTGTTGGTTGCTGGGTATGTGTGGAGGAAAAAACATCCATCCCACTTGTCACAGAAGTGATCTCTGTTCAGTGACTGTGGGACTGTGGGCTGTGGGCATGGAAGGAAAATGCACTTTCTTTTCCCCTTAGACACCTGGACTTCCTTCTGTAGAATCTTGCCTACTTGAGACCACCAGAGGCTCACGGCAGCATGCAAAGGGCTTTGTCTTTCTCCCCACTTTCATGCGGGAATACTCATTCAGAAGGCAGCTGATTTGCTCAAGATAAGACAGCGAGGATCCATGCTTTGGTTGAGAGTGTGAGTCTGGATTCTGCCACTCAGACTGGCCTTTATCACACAAGAGACCACAGGGTTTTCCTCACGGTCTTGGAGCCTCAGTTCATACATGTATAGAACAAGGGAGGTACAGTTAGTACCTGTCTCATCTCAGAGGCAAGTGCTGTTACATGGCCGCAGAGGCATAGCTAAAGCTAAATCTCCTACTAGTGTGTGAATATAGTTAGTATTATTATGTTGAACATTACCTGGGCTGGAGAGATGGCTCAGCAGTTAACACTCGGTGCTTTTCCAGTGGACCAGAGTTTGGTTGTCAGCACCTCTATCAGGTAGCTCACAACCACCTGTCACTCCAGCTGGAAGAGATCTGATGCCCTCTTCTGGCATCAGTGGGCACTGCACTCCTATACACAGCCCCAGAAGCCACAGCAATTTGAATAAAAAATAAATCTTTAAAAAAATACTGTGATACAGCAAATTGCTCCTCTAGAAATAAGTGAGTTTAAAGTGATCAGTGTTTTTTGTTTTGTTTTTGTTGTTGTTGGGGTTTTTTTTTTTTCACACAATCGACACTCAGCAAATACTGGTTTCTCTTCTATAAGATTTTTGCTTCATCCTAACTTATTTTCTAAATACGTTTTCCAGCATCTTAGCTATCAACAGCATCTCACTGCCTGGCCCCCTGCTCACCCCACTTTCTGAAGCTGCCTGGAAGAGGCAGGCACCTAGTGGGAGATGGCAGATGACTCTGAACAGTGCAACGAGGAAACAGGTGCTTGCTTCTAGCTGGGACTTTCTGGAAATCCGACAGGCCACCCAGCATTTACCACACAAACAAATCAGCTGGAGAAACTCCGGGCTGGTGGCAAGTTAAAGTGCTTGGAAGCCAGACCAAGACAGGCCACGGAGGCCAAAACTTTCCCATGCAGGCTTGGCAGGGATGCAACGCCACAGAGCTCCTCTTTCCTGGGCAGTCAGAGGTAGACATGGTTGCCTGGGCCAATGGAGAGTAAGCTTGAGAGAATGTCCTTAATAATTTCCCCAATGGGAAGGAGTTTTGTTTTCCCTGTCTCTTAGGAGACCAGGCTAACAGGTCACTGGAGAATAAGTGTCAGTACCAGGGCCTCCGGATGCAAGACTGCCTTCTCAGAGACAGGTATTCGAATGCCCACTTTTGGCACAAGGGTCATTCGGTCTTCACTCTGGGAGTTTGGGAGTGTGTCTTGGTGGGACTGGGGCCAGAGATCGACAGGTCACACCAGGATACTTCCTACTGTCCATTCCACTGGCATCTGGTTATTCTTAGCCACAGACTGCCTTCACTCTCATGTCAACTTATTAGAGCTGCAGAGACAGGCTGCTGGGCACTGGGAAATAGTGGCGAGCAAAGGCATGGCTGTCTTTCTTCTATGACATCCCTGGAATCAGGTCTGGGACCTTCCTCCTCCAGCCTTCCCTCTCTGAACTGTCGTGTGCCGGGATCCTTCTGTTGTCTTCCCTCAGCTCTGGCCGGTTAGCTTCTCAGCTCATCTGCTCAGAACCACACACAGCTCGGTAACAGAAACGGCACATACTCACCTCACCAGAAGATTTCAGAGGCTCACAGAGTGGGAGTCATGTGGAGCTAGGGTGCAGACAGAGAACCACCCATAGTCGGACTTCATGACGTCTGACATGGCTGATGCCACCTGACCCAATTCTCTGCTCATGGCTCTTTGCAAGAAGGGATTTGTGCCAAGGGCAGGTTTTTAGTCTGGGTGGTAGAACTTTGCCCCACAAAGTGGCAATGACTAACTGGAACAAATGATTAAATGATTCTCTCTCTCTCTCTCTCTCTCTCTCTCTCTCTCTCTCTCTCTCTCTCTCTCTCTCTCTCTCTCTCTCTCCTTGGAACTCAGCTAGGCAGAGGGATCCTGAGCAGGGAGCAGCCATAGTAGGACACAGAAATGAAAGCAGGCAAGGAGGCTGAGAGGGCATCAGGGAGCCATGGACTCTTCTTGCCTCTCACCAGAGGCAGGAGGAAGGACACTGATGTCTTTGTCACTCTCTTTACTTCCCACACAAGAAGGGAGCCTTGGGGTGACCTGCGCAGGCACCTGGCACCCACGTTTTCCCTGAACCATCCCACAAGGGGCCTATTTGGGAGACAGCCTCAGTGGCCTCTCTGACTTACCACTTAAGGGAGCTAATAAGAATTCATTTGCTGTAGTCTTCAGATGAGGACACGCAGGCTAACAGGCCTTGGGCCATTCCTTTGTGTTATAGAACCATCCATGACGTACTGCAGCCAGGAGCCCAGATTTCCATATTTTGAAAATATGCTGTCCAGTGTGGGGTGGGGTTCAGGCCCAGAGTTCTGGAGTGGGAGGAGACAGAGATGGAAGCCAGGAAGGTGGGAAGGGAGAGTTGGTTTCCAGAGACTGTGAAGATGAATTTGGTCACTCAAGCTCTCTGAGATGCTGTTTCAAAAACAGATGTGCATAAGTGCTGCCTGTGGTGTCCTCTCTGTCTGCTCTCCAGCGGGCCCTAGGAGCTTCTTTGCAGGCCTTGCTTATCTCATCAGCACTCCTTGGGATGAACTTTTCCTTAGGGGAA
Organism: Acomys russatus; assembly: GCF_903995435.1. Classification (NCBI taxonomy): domain Eukaryota; kingdom Metazoa; phylum Chordata; class Mammalia; order Rodentia; family Muridae; genus Acomys; species Acomys russatus. Next base: position 10,694,075 of record NC_067157.1, on the reverse strand, counting down.
AGGTTCGGGCAAGGGCACCATGACTAGAAATCCACCCCCAAATGCCATGTGATTCCTGGTGGTGATCATGGCAGGCAAGTCTAGGCTGATTTTGCTCTGGTAACGAATGCCTGTAGGGACCTTGTCGTTCACACTGTTATTTATGGAGTGAAAGTTTAAAGACTCGCTGGGCTTCACCCATGGAGACATCAGAAAGAAGTCCTAGGGGCTAGAGAGATGGCTCAGTGGTTAAGAGCACTGCCCGCTCTTCCAAAGGTCCTGAGTTCAATTCCCAGCAGCCGCATGGTGCCTCACAACCATCTACAGTGAGATCTGGCGCCCTCTTCTGGTAGGCAGGCATACATGAAGGTGAAACACTGTATACTTAAATAAATAAATCTTAAAAAAAAAAAAAAAAAAAAAAAAAAAAAAAAAAAAAAAAAAAAAAAAGAAGTCCTATTCTGAGAGGATGCCCGGCGTGAGGAAAGAACTGTAGGGTCAGACTTCCTCTGGGCAGAATAATGCCTACCCTAAGCAAGGAGTCCCGTTTGCGTTTCCCTCCTCAGGCCATGGACACAGTGTGTATTGCGGTCGTCGGAGCTGGCGTGATAGGTCTGTCTACTGCTGTGTGCATTTCTGAGATGGTCCCCCGATGTTCTGTCACCGTCATCTCAGACAAGTTCACTCCTGAAACCACCAGTGACGTAGCAGCTGGGATGCTTATTCCTCACAGGTATCCAGGTGAGAGAGGGGCATATTGGCACGATGCTATTTTCACACTAGGTGCCTTGCTTGCGACCATTTCCCAGAGTCCCCTTGCTTACACTAAGCAAGTGAGTGATCCTGATGCCTGGTGTGCCCTGGTCATCTTTAAAGGAGGCATTTCATCAGAGATTTCACCCGAATCACAGGAGCCTCCACTTTCTCTGTGGCTGAATGCCTTGATCTCTTGGACCAGCTCCTTTCTCTTTCTGCTGTTGCTAGAGGAAGGCTTTGTCGTGTTCCCCGGATTTCTTCCTTAGACATGACTCAGGCCAGCACCAGTAATAGATACTGGCTGCTCCATGGCTGTCCCACAGGCTCTTCTAAGGATTAAATGAGCGAATATTCACAGAGTTCAAAGCAGTGCCCTGCACAGAGTCAGCCCTCTATCTGCATTTGGAATTGTCCCTGCCATTCTGGCTACTACAGTTTTGTTTGACCAGCACTTGAATACGAATTAGGTCATCATGCTTGCCCAATCCTCAGATGAATTGGAATTGTCTGTTATTTGGGCATGGTTTCTGTAGCACGTGGCTCTCAGCCACTATTCTATTTTTTAGGGTTTAGAGGCTAGGGACACTGGAATGCATATTAAATCAGCTCTTTACCCTGACGGAGGTCATTGGAGGACAGTCCATTGAGTTGGCTGACATATTCTGCAGCGCAACTACTTTTTAAACTTTTTAAAAAAATGATTCCTCCTAGCACTTGGGAGGCAGAGGCAAGTGGATCTCTGTGAGTTGGAGGCTAGCCTGGTCTAAAAAGAGAGTTCCAGGCCAGGCAGGTCAGGGTTATTACATGGAGAAAGCCTGTCTTGAAATACAAAAAAAAAAAAAAAAAAAAGATTTCTCTCTCTTTTTATTTTATTTTTTTTATTTTTATTTTTTATTAATTTATTCTTGTTACATCTCAATGGTTATCCCATCCCTTGTATCCTCCCATTCCTCCCCCCCCCATTTTCCCATTATTCCCCTCCCCTATGACTGTTCCTGAGGGGGATTACCTCCCCCTATATATTCTCATAGGGTATCAAGTCTCTTCTTGGCTACTTGCTGTCCTTCCTCTGAGTGCCACCAGGTCTCCCCCTCCAGGGGACATGGTCAAATGTGAGGCACCAGAGTACGTGAGAAAGTCGTATCACACTCTCCACTCAACTGTGGAGAATATTCTGACCATTGGCTAGATCTGGGTAGGGGTTTAAAGTTTACCTCCTGTATTGTCCTTGGCTGGTGCCTTAGTTTGAGCGGGACCCCTGGGCCCAAATCTGCCTATCATATTGTTCTACTTGTAGATTTCTAGGACCCTCTGGATCCTTTTATTTTGCTGTTCTCCCATGCGTCTCTCATTTAGAGTCCCAATAGGATGCCTTCCCCTCTGTCCCAGTTTCCTGGTAAGTGAAGGCTTTCGTGGGACATGCCCCTTGGGCTAGTATGCAGATATAAGTGAGTATATACCATTTGATTCTTTCTGCTTCTGGGTTAACTCACTCATTATGATCATTTCTAGCTCAATCCATTTATCCACAAATTTCGGGAATTCCTTGTTTTTAATAGCTGAGTAGTATTCCATAGTGTATATGTACCACAGTTTCTTTATCCACTCTTCTACTGAGGGACACTTAGGCTGTTTCCATGTTCTGGCTATTATGAATAAGGCTGCTATGAACATGGTTGAGCAAATTTCCTTGTTGTGTGCTGGAGCATCTTCTGGGTATATTCCAAGGAGTGGAATAGCTGGGTCTTGAGGAAGCCCTATTCCCATTTTTCTGAGATAGCACCAGATAGATTTCCAAAGTGGCTGTACTAGTTTGCATTCCCACCAGCAATGAAGGAGTGTTCCTCTCTCCCCACATCCTCGCCAGCATGTGGTGTCGCTTGAATTTTTGATCTTAGCCATTCTGATGGGTGTAAGATGGAATCTCAGAGTTGTTTTGATTTGCATTTCCCTGATGACGAAGGAGGTTGAGCATTTCTTTAAGTGTTTCTCAGCCATTTGATACTCCTCTGTTGAGAATTCTCTGTTTAGTTCCAAGCCCCATTTCTCAATTGGGTTATTCGGTTTGGTGGTGTTTAATTTCTTGAGTTCTTTATATATTTTGGATATTAGACCTTTGTCAGATGTAGGGTTGGTGAAGATTTTTTCCCAGTCTGTAGGCTGTCGCTTTGTTCTCTTGACAGTGTCTCCTGCCTTACAGAAGCTTCTCAGCCTCATGAGGTCCCATTTATTAATGGTTGACATTAAGGCCTGGGCCGTTGGTGTTCTGTTCAGGAAGTTGTCTCCTGTGCCAATATGTTCCAGGCTCTTTCCCACTTTTTCTTCTAAGTGGCTTAGTGTCTCTGGTTTTATGTTGAGGTCTTTAATCCACTTGGATTTGAGTTTTGTGCAAGGTGACAAATATGGGTCCAGTTTCATTTTTTTACACATAGACCTCCAGTTAGACCAGCACCATTTGTTGAAGATGCTATCCTTTTTCCATTGAATGGATTTGGCTTCTTTGTCAAAAATCAAGTGACCATATGTGTGTGGATTCATATCTGGGTCTTCGATTCGATTCCACTGATCAACCAGCCTGTTGCTGTGCCAGTACCATGCTGTTTTAAGTACTATTGCTTTATAGTACAGTTTGAGATCAGGTATGGAGATTCCTCCGGAGCATCTTTTATTGTACAAGATTGTTTTAGCTATTCTGGGTTTTTTGTTTTTCCATATGAAGTTCAGAATTGAACTTTCAATGTCTTTAAAAAATTGTGTAGTTATTTTGATAGGGATTGCATTGAATCTGTAGATTGCTTTTGGTAGGATGGCCATTTTTACTATGTTAATTCTCCCGATCCATGAGCAAGGAAGATCACGCCATCTTCTCAGGTCATCTTCAATCTCTTTCTTCAGAGTTTTGAAATTTTTTTCATACAAGTCCTTCACTTGCTTAGTTAGGGTAACTCCTAGATATTTTATATTGCTTGTGGCTAATGTGAAGGGTGTGGTTTTCCTAATTTCTTCCTCTGCAAGCTTGTCATTTGTGTATAGGAAGGCTACAGACTTTTTTGAGTTAATTTTGTATCCAGCCAATTTGCTGAAGGTGTTTATCAGCTTTAGGAGTTCTCTGGTGGAGTTTTGAGGGTCACTTATGTACACTATCATATCATCTGCAAAGAGGGATAATTTGACTTCCTCCTTTCCCATTTGGATACCCTTGATCTCCTTTTGTTGTCTTATTGCTCTGGCTAGAACTTCGAGTACTATATTGAAGAGATATGGAGAGAGTGGGCAGCCTTGCCTTGTTCCTGATTTTAGAGGAATTTCCTTGAGTATCTCACCATTTACTTTGATTTTGGCTATTGGCTTGCTGTATATAGCCTTTATTATGTTGAGGAAAGTGCCTTGTATCCCTGATCTCTCTAAAACTTTAAACATGAATGGGTGTTGAATTTTATCAAATGCTTTCTCTGCATCCAAGGAGATGATCATGTGGTTTTTTATTTTCAGTTTGTTTATATGGTGGATTACATTGATGGATTTCCGTATATTAAACCATCCCTGCATGCCTGGAATGAAGCCTACTTGGTCATGATGAATGATATCTTTGATGTGCTCCTGTATTCGTTTTGCAAGTATTTTATTTAGTATTTTTGCATCTATGTTCATAAGAGAAATTGGTCTGAAATTCTCTTTCTTTGTTGAGTCTTTGTGAGGTTTAGGTATCAATGAGACTATGGCCTCATAGAATGAATTTGGTAATTTTCCATCTTCTCTCTCTTTTTAAATGTGCATTGGTATTTTGCCTTTGTTCATGTCTGTGTGAGGGTGTTGGATCTCATGGAGCCAGAGTTACAGACAGTTGTCAGCTGCCATGCGGGTGCTGGGAATTGAACCCATGTCCTCTGGAAGAGCAATCAGTGCTCTTAACCACTGGGCCATCTCTCCAGCCCCTACAGTGCAACTATTATTTCTTCTTTATCTCTAAACAAGAAGCCTATCTGCAAATTTGGAAGAGAGCATCACACTCACATGGGCACAGTTTTCACTGATAACAATGTTTATTCAATACTAGAGGAATGTTTGTTGGTTTTATAACCAGTGACTTACTTAAAAGTCTTGCTACTGACCATAGCTCTATTGACCTGGGGTCCTTGCTCATCACCCACCATGTTTCCAGTTCTTTCTGTTGTCCCAACAATGTGCCTGGCTGGATTTCCCAGTCATATACTCATTCCTGCTTAGACTATGCCTTTGTACCAAAGTCATGCTTCTGGCTCCTGTGTCCTTTGCCCTGCCTATCCTGTTCCCCCTCCATCAGTAAGTCATTACAAGAGTGGGTCAGATAGACATATACACATTTAAAATTCTGGGCGTTATGATTAAACGCGTCTCCTTTCTGACTGTTTGCGGCAGAAACACAGACACCACCGCCTCCTTTCTGTTACCCTTTGCTTTTCTCCGTGACTATACAGAAACCCCTGTGTCCGTGCAGAAGCAGTGGTTCAGAGAGACCTTCCAGCACCTGTTCGAAATCGCCAAGTCTGCAGAAGCCGCGGATGCTGGTGTCCACCTGGTGTCGGGGTAAGAAAAAGGCTCTGAAGTCAGTGTAGACAGAACACCACAGACAGACAGCAGAGGCCAGCAGATCCTATTAGCATAAGGGAGGATTAAGAAAAGACTTCAGAACGTGAAGTGATTTGAGAATATGTAGAAAAACAAGCAAAGGTCCCGAATAGTGACTAAGCACCCAGTTTGGGGGTGTGGAGGGTGGCACGGCTGATGGGAGGCAGAAGAGGTGTGACACCGGAGTGGGCACAGGGACCTCAGGCCGAGGAATGTCTGACTTATTTGAGAATCAATAGAAAATGAGATGGCCCCCCAAAAGGAAGTTTTTAAATACCCTTCACTAAAGTGAAGGACAGGTAGTGTTGGAAATTGAGCTTACGGCCTTGTACATGCTAAGCAAGTGCTCTACAATCAAGCTAGATTTCCAGTCCTAAATTATCCCTCGGAGTGTCATTAGGAAAACAGCGTTTCTGAAATGACGAGTACCTTTCTATTTGATTGTTAGCATCTGATTTGGAGAAAATGCATAATTAAGTGAGGTTTGATGACACATTCAGCTTAACGTTTCTAACACAAACAGCACTTGGAACAATGACTTTGTCCTACATGCTCCGCAGCATAGATCACTAAGTGTTCTAGCATCTTTAATTTAGATCTGGGTGTCACCAAATGACAAAAGACATTTACCATCTGTGTTATCCTATCCTGTGAGGGCTGTCTTCAAGTCCTATTCTATGTTCGTGCCATTAAGACTATTTAGAAAGTACTAGTCTTGGACCTAGAGAGCTGGCTCAGTCGTTAAGTGCATTTTCTGTTCTCACTGAGAACCTGCATTCAGTTCTCAGCACGCGCACATAATGATTCCAGTTCCAGGAGCTCTGGGGTCCCCTCTGGCCTCTGTGGGCTCTTGCCTGCACATAGTGCACACAAACTCATGCAGGGACACATAAATATGTGTATAATAAACAAACAAACAAATAAAAAAATAAATAAAAAGAGCCAGCCTCGCCCTCTGATGCCAGGCCCCACGGACATCTCTTGTGAATGCATACGTGTATCAGGAGGGTTTATGCTCTTTATCTCCTGCCTTCCCTCGTCGTATTATCACCAGGATGGGTGGGGGAATCCTTGCTTTTCCAAAGCCTCTACTCAAAATCCCAGGTCTATTCTCTCTCTTCAGAGTCAGTTACTGAGCCATATGGGGGCATGGTGTTCACTGTGCTATGGCCATGCTTAGCTTGTTCCAAACCCAATAAGAATTCATCGACATTGTCTCTAGCTAACTTTTAGAAACAGACATGTTCTACAATTCTTTTCCTTTCAGAATTAAGGCTTTACAAATGTCCCATGTATCTTTGGTTTAACCTTGATCTCCAATTCATTCTTTCAAAGAGAGATTCTTTATCCCTGGCCTTCCAGGTCTTAGGGAGGTGGCAATGAAGAATTTCACATATTGCAAGCGCTTAATAAATACGTGTCGAGTGAATTTTACAGAGGACAGACCCAGTCCTGTCCTCAAGCGCCTGTGGCCTATGGGGGATGTCAGTTACCAGGGCCTGCAGTACAGAGAGCCACGGAGGCATGTGCCTAGAGAAAAGACTTGCTCCAGACACTCATTAAAAGCCATGTAGGAAAAAGTGATTCTTTTGAGACCTTCAAGATGAGTGTAAGTTCACACAGGTGAAGGGACAGAGAGAAGGTGGGCTCAGAGGAGACAGGCCCAGGCAGAGAGGACAGTACACACTGACCAGCCTCAGGTGACTGTGGTGCATTGAAGGACTCAAGTCCATGGTACTAAGAAGCCACTGGAGTATTTCACACAGTGAGGTAACGGTTCATATTTGCATTACGAAGGCATTTTATCTGTAATGTAGAAACTAAGTTGGGGGGAATGAGAGATGACAGTAGGATACACTCAAAGTGCCTTAAAAATTTTATGATGTATACAACATCTGCCTGCATGTACACCTGCCCACCAGAAGAGGGCACCAGATCACACTATAGGTGGTTATGAGCCACCTTGTGGTTGCTGGGAATTGAACTCAAGACCTTTGGAAGAGCAGCCAGTGCTCTTAACCTCTGAGCCATCTCTGCAGCTCCTGAAAGTGGCTTTAACCCTAGCACTGGAGAGACAGAGGCAGACGGATCTCCGCGAGTTTGAGGCCAGCCTGGTCTACAGAGAGTTTTAGGACAGTCAGAGTTACATAGACAACAACAACAAAACAAACAAAAACAAAATAGGGGTCATGAAAAACCTTTATTAGCACCAGGCTAGCTAACATTTTAGAACTGGGCACTGCTGGAGGGGGAAGTGAAGCCGCAGTGCTGTGGAGGAGGGTCACGTGACCCAGGCAGGGTAGGATAATGACAAGGATAAAGAGTTAGCTGCCTTCCATCTTCTCTAGTCTCCTCCTTGAGCGATGGTGGCGCACTCGGAGACACAAACGCTGGCATGGAAGCCCCAGAAGTTTTTTAACATTCAGATTGCATCTTGCTACTTTAGAGCAAGGACGATTGCCAATTGCTGACAGAAAAAAGCTCAGGACTTAAAAAGTCCAAATGTGTAGCAGCTACAGGCAGCCTGTTTCAAGTTTCTTTTTTTTTATTTTTTTAAATCTAGTTTTTAAAAGACCAAAACAATTATTTTGTTAATTATTTGATCAGTTATCCAGCATCACAGGCTTTCTTGTTAACTACAAATACCATTCACCCCACTGTGCGGTGCCCCCTCCCCAGAGTTAACAATGGCGACTTCTTGACTTCTTACTTGATAACCTAGAACTTGACCTAAACTCCACACACTTGTTTCCTTCCAATTATCCAGGTATGGTGATACACACCTTTAATCCCCGCACTTGGGAAGATCACTATGATTTGAAGGCCAGCCTGGCCTCTATAGTGAGCTCCGGGCCAGCCAAAGCTACATAGTGAGATCCTGTCTCAAAAAACAAGCAAACAAAATCCTACTAATTAAGAGGTCATGTTCAAAGTCAAGGCTAACCTTTGAATTCTTTGCGTTTCCCTTTTCTTTTTCATGTGAGTGTTGTGCGAAGCATTAGATAACAGTCACATGTAAATAAAGGAAATTGTGTCAAAAAACATTTCAGAAAACAATTAAGTTAAAAATGTAAGAAGACATGCTATATTTTATGTGTTTGTTTGCTTGTTTTTTGGTCATGCTGGGCATTGAAAATCTGACCTGGTACGGCTAGTTTGGAGCTCCACCAGGGAAAAGACTCCCAGTCCTGCAAGTTCTTTACAAATATGTCTGACCCCTTCAGTCCTGAACCCCTGGAATCTAGCTTCTCAGTTCTCTGATCCCAAGAGAATGGACAATTTTATTTCATTTTTCTTTTTGTGCTTATAGGAAGTGAGTTTTTAAAAGTGATTTAGGGTATTTTATATGGAGTTAATGAAAAAATACACGATTTCACAAAATTTACGGAGCATTTTCTCCTTCCGGCTCTCCAGTTGGCAAATATTTCGGAGTGTCCCCACTGAAGAAGTGCCTTTCTGGGCGGATGTTGTTCTGGGATTTCGAAAGATGACAGAGGCTGAGCTGAAGCGGTTCCCTCAGTATGTATTTGGTCAGGCTTTTACAACCCTGAAGTGTGAGACTTCTGCCTACCTCCCGTGGTTGGAGAAAAGGTTGGTTGAAATGTCTGTCTTGCCTGTCCCTGCCCCCCCTTCATTTGACGTGGTGATGAATCATTGCACAGCTGATCAGAAAGTGCATAGCGGACTCCCCGGGTTCTCCTACGTTGTCCTGAGGCACACCAATGGTCAGGGCCCCGCAGAAGCTTCTGGAGAATGTGCCTGTGGCAAGGACTAAGTCCGCATCACACTCATGGTGACTTGGTGCCTGGTTTGTCCCGTTCCCTCAGAGAGAAGCCAATTACTAAAATCTTAGTTTTCCCATTCAGAAAATGGAGACGTCCAGATAATGTATCTACAGCTTTAGTTCTTTAGATGAGAAAACTTTTATGTTTATCAAAATATAGTTTAGATTTTTCCAATTCCCAGTAAAAACAGCTTCATTATTATTCTTGTTGGTAATATTATAAATTTGCTAATATGGTTATGAATAAGATTATTAAAATTAAGGGCTTATCTGAGGTATGCCATGCTTCCTTAAAAACTTAGTCCTTTGTTGACCTTTGACCTTTCATTTTGGCTTGGTTTTCAGCACTTCCTCTTCTAGCTTGATAGGCTATACAAGAGTGTTTTCATTTGAGATGCATCGATACATTTCTTGCTGGTTTGCTCAGCCATTGCATTATGCTGGGGGTGGGTTGGGGGTGGAAAACACAAGTGCTGTCAATCCCCAAATCTGGGAACTGGATAAATACTCTGTATCTAAAAACGTCTTGGAGCAGAGGTATTTTGAAATTTGGTTTCCTTTTCTTTTTGTTTTTAATATACTTAATGAATGAGCCTGGCATCTGGCCAGACAGCCAATATGGTGGATGAGGAGGGCTATCTGCTCCCTTTTCTTCTACGAAACGCTCTGCGGAACAGGGCAGGCTCCATCACAGACCAAGAGGAGCCCTTTAGGCTGGTGGGAGGTGGAGCAATGCCACTGTGGTGAGGGACTAGGACAGCTGGGGCTCACTCTGTGGGCTGGGCAGACCCAGATGGGCAGCCACGCAATCCCTGCTGTTCCTCACACGTGGGTTTGTTCTGTTGCCTCCTACGCCTCTTTCCCCTACAGTGTGAGCTCAGCCTTCTGTGTCCTGATTCAAACGGGAGTGGTCCCCTCAGCACGCGTGTAGCCGCGGCCTCAGCCTCAGCGCTAGCTAGGAAATGACATAACCCAGGGAAAATATATTATTTTATTATAACTTAGATCATTAATTTTTTTCCAAGAACAGAAAAGATCATTTCCTTCTCAAACATTGCCCAATAATGTCTAGAACAACCCAACACACAAAAAGCTCTCAGAGGTTTAATCACCCATGCAGGTGATATTTTCTCTCTTGAGACAGTAAAGCCACACACTCGGCTGATATTTTTTGCTTGCCATCCCAGCAGATAAATCACAAGACAGTCACTCTCCTGCCGGGCAGCCTACCTACATAAATTATTCTGAGGGGACCAGAGTCACCCTGCATTTGATGACATCTAGGAAGCCTGGAAGACTATAAATTAGATGGGCTGATTTCTTTCCAGGATGCCAGGCATTATCCCATGGCCCCGAGGAGGCCCACACAGAACACAGCGCCGACCTCCTCGCTCACACTGCCGGCTTCCTTCTCTGTTGCTTTTTTCTGGTCAGGCCTTGAACCCTCCAGTTTTTCTCATATTCTTTGTGTTCCTCCCACTGCCTGTCTCCTGTGATGTCCTACCTCATATAGAAATTCATATCTGCAAGGCACATCACCTAGGGGACAGACTCTCCCAGCTGTATGCCTGGGTCTACTGGAGCCTAGTTTTCCCTCTGAAGCATCCCCTCAGGGGCTGTCTCCTAGTCCCGCCTTCTGTTTTCCAGTGCCTGGTCCGAGGGGTGGGGCTACAGAGGCCCAGACACATTTGCCTGAATTCACTTGTTGTAGTTTTTCCCTGGGTAAGCAAGGACAAAGGGAGAGGATACTATCAAAGGTGGAAAAAGGATGCTCTCGGCCTGCTTTTCCTGATGATGCTAAGCTCTGTAGCGAACAGATGAAGGATGTGTGGGGTACAGCAGCCTTGGTGGCTTTTGTTAGGGCCTCTTCCTGGCTGCATCTTCTTCCTCACCTCCTCCTCTGTGGACTAAGGGAATATGACCACTCCCTTTCAGGACCATCTGCCTAAAGAAGCCTGTCCTGTCCATATACCCCCCCCCAAGGGACCTGAAGCTGCTTTACACCCGATGACTGGTGTTCTTGGAGTGTTTTGTATGTATCCATGGAGTCAGCCAGGCTGGGATGGACACTCTGAGAGGTGTGCAATAGCGTGCAGTTCCTTGTGGAGGGAGCTAGTGATAGCAACAGTCAGCAGAGAAGAAATTGTCAGGGTACAATTAGACTCTATGCATTTGGCGGCTTTGTAAACCCAAAATACATTTTAAAGCCCTAACGAGGGGAACTTATGTGAGAGGCAGGAAGTGTTGCTATGAAGAAACTAGGTTTCCCTGTAAATCTGTACGCATACGACTTGCCAACTGGAAGTTTAAACTAGGCTTCTTGTTTTTGAACATATTGACTGAATGTAGTTGATTCTTTGGTCTCTGACGATAAGGTGCCAGTCTTCGGGTTGAGAGTAGGCAGGCAGTCAACTTGGAAGATGACTAACAATGCATACGCAATAATCTCAAAACACCCCTCTAATAAGTTCCCACCCTTGATGCCAGGCTTGGCCATCCTTACTGCTCTACGTTTTCAGACTCTTTGTCTTCACTGTGGCTTCCGAGCCTTGCACTGTTTCTCACCTCTCCACTCCAGCCTGTTTTCACAACGGTGACTAAAAACTCATTCTGATTGACTTTAGAAACCCCTACCAGAGTCACTTCTCTTCATTCTCCAGTAAGAGGAGAGCTGACGTCATATCAACAGAGAAATCCTCCTTCAGACAGTTATGGTCAGAACTCCTGGCTACCCTAATAAACCAGGTTTGGCCCCATCCTCCATAAGCCAATTAAATGCACAGATAATGGTGAAAAGCAAAAAGGGGTGTTATTCAGTCTAGCCACATTGTGAAGAAAGCCAAAGAGGACTGGTCCACCCTCCAGAGCAAGATCCACCTGCAGGATGCTAAAATTAGGTCTGGGGTTAAGCCAAGAGTGGTGATGTTCTTGGGAGGCGGAGGCAATTGTAACTCTGTGAGTTCAAGGCCAGCTTGGTCTACAGAGTGAATTCTAGGACAGCCAAGGTTACACGGAGAAACTCAACAAACAAACAAATAATATGTATTATATATAAACATATGTATAAATATAAATATTAGGTTTGAGTTTTAAAAAGAGGGCCAGAGGGATGTGTAGTTAAATGGCTCTGGTCAGGGTGTGGTCTGGCTGTTGCCCTGTCCAGCTCCAGTCTTTTCTGCATGGTGGTCTAACAAATTGCCAGGATTTTATAAAATCTTTTTAGGAGTCTCAGCCTTCTCCTGACACGAGATTCCTGAGGGAAATTTCAATTTCTTGGGGTCCATCTTTCAATAGTCTGATAGCTGAAGCAAGGGGAAACAAATGCCCCTGGCCCCCCATACTCTATCGGAATTGGTGCTCTCGCCCTCTGAATGTTCGGATGCCTGAGATGCCAGCTGGGCATGGGCACAGTACCAGCCTCTTTCCTCTTGGCCAAGCTTTTGGGGCGCATAGTCAGCAGAGACATAACCCCGAGACTTACCTCTGTCCAGCGTAGACTTAATCTGTTCTAAGAATTTTCACTTAAAGCTTTGCAATGCCGAGGCTTATAGTCGGATAACACTCTCAGAATAAGGTATGGTCTGTTTCAAAGGATTGTTTGTCAGCTTAGACACCACTTCAATTTTAAATGATGAAGAAGATTTATTGTTCCTCATTTTGTAGTCATTGAGTTCCCGTAAAACAATTAGAATATGTTTCGGTAGGTTGGTCCCAAGTGAGTGGGGCTCAAGGCATGGTTGGGCAGCTCTGTTGGGTCAGCTTGCCTCTCCACTGGGCTGTACCCTCCCTCCCACCCTGCTTTCCCACTCAAAGGTCTCTGCTCCCTCCTGCCAGTCCGCACTGCGGTGTCTCTCCAGCAAAGCCCCCTCTTCCCACTCAGTGCTCTTAGTCGGTACAGCCCCCTTTCCCTCGAGGATTCCTGGGCCATGGTGTGCTCTCTCTACAGGATGGGCTCGCACACGGTCGCCAGAAGCTCCGGAGGAAAGCGATGGAGTATTTTATACCCCAAGTAGGTCTCCCCAACCTCTGTAATAGCAGCGTCACAGGGTTGTAAAAGCAACGTTTAGGCACCTGGTCATCCAACTTAATGTCGGCCTTCTGGATCCAGTTTCCTCCTCGACCCTGGTGTCAGGCAGGCAGGCTCTTGCTGTATTTGCCTGAGATATAGGATGATGGGCGGGCAGCACCATGCACTCACATTTAAACAGTACTGGGTGACCCGTCTCTGGGCATGCGCAGCAAATTTCCTCCTGGGAAAGAGGTCCAAGAGTGACTCCCCACAGCAAGCCTGGGGGCGGGGGATGGGGCAGGGCTTCCGAAAGCCCAGCCTATTCTCCAGTGACACGTTGGACTTTTATCATAGCTCCCAGTGAAGGCTGTGGAGTAAAAGAACATTTGCATTTATTGAATTCTCACATAGCCCTAACTTCTCTTTGAGCCGGGCATTCGTTTATCCCTAGGCTATAGTTAAGTAAACAAGTTCAGTGATTTAAGAAATTGGCATGAATCCTAGGGCTGGTGAGTTCACTTATTTCCCTGAATTAGAAAAAATAACCCCGAGTTCTGATTAGAGTGGCTGAGCACAGGACATGATCTTCAAAGGCTACCACCACACGGAACCCAAAGTCTATTAAAAGAAAAACCAAGCCAAGATAGTGTTTAAAAAGAACGACCAGTTAAAACCTTTAAAGAGTCTAAATGGTAGTAGTTAAATAGACCTGCTACACAGATGGCGAGCAGGTCCACCCACAGGCCACAGAACGTGGCGGCTTCTGTTCTATAGTGGGACAAATCCTTGATCCTTCCTATTTTTCTAGGAAAGCGACTGCAGCTGTGGTGTGTGTCATGCCTTCGTCAGCCCTGCTCCAGATGTTGTCTCCTTTTATGTTCACGATGGGCTGATGAGGATGATTTCACAGCAATATGGAGGAAGGAACGGGTAGGAGCTTGGAGAAGGCGGCTAGCTTAACAACGTCACAGGGACCGTGAGGGGTAGATGGCCCTGCTGTCCAAGTCTTCTCTTGGTGCTTGCTTGCTTTTAGTCTTTGACATTTTTGTGCATTTGTATAGTGAATTTTAGTTGGTCTCAGCCTGCGTTACCCTCTTCATGCCCTCCCCCCTCTCCTGAAACCCTCTTTCTTAGTTTGCTTTCTATTGATGTGATAAAACAGCGTGACCAAAGCAAGTTGGGCAGGAAAGGGTTTCTTTGGCTTATATGTTCCGATCGTAGCCTATGGTCAAGGAAAGTCAGGACAGGAACTCAAAGCAGGAGCTGATGCAGAGGCTGTGGAAGGGTGCTGCTTACCGGCTTGCTCTCCATGGCTTACTCAGGGTCTTAGGGTTTTATTGCTGTGAAGAGACACCGTGACGACTGCAGCTGTTGTAAAGGAGAACATTTGATTGGGGCTGGCTTACAGTTCAGAGGTTCAGTCCATTACCATCATGGTGGGAAGCATGGTGGCACACAGGCAGGCGTGGTGCTGGAGAGGGAGCTGCGACTTCTACATCTGGATCCTCGGGCAACAGGAAGAGACAGCGTTACTGGCCACACTTGAGCTTCTGGGACCTCAAAGCCCACCCCCTATTGACACACTTCCTCCAATGAGGCCACGCCCACTCCAACAAGGCCACACCTCCAATAGTGCCACTCCCAGTGGGCCCAAGGGGGACACTTTTATGATTCAGATCACCAGTCAGTCTGTTTTCTCAAACACCATAGGGCCGCCTGGCCAGGGATGGCACCACCCACAGTGGGCTGGGTCCTCCCATGTCAATCAGCATTCAAGAAAATGCTCCCACTGGTCCACTGACCAATCTCTGGGGGGCATTTTCTCAGTTGAGATCCATCTTTTTAGACGACTCTAGCTTGTGTCAAGTTGACAAAACCAAAGCAAAACAAAAGACCAAGAGCTCACCATTCTTCCGGACAGCTCCTGCCCAGCTTTTGCATGTATTTTTCTTTTCTGTGACTCACTGAGTTTCATTAGGGTTACTTGCAGAGCATGGGTCAGGGTTATTTACTTATTACAACATGGGCAAACTACTGGTGGCTACACCACTGATAAAGAAAAAAGTGGGGGGGGGGCGGAATTAGGGTGCGCCTTATGGTCCAATTGCTGTTTTTACTGTTTTTCTTGTTTTACTGCTCTAAAAACTGGGTGCGTCTTATAGTCCGAAAAATACCTTCTCCAGCAGCTACCAAGGGAAGGGTGTGGCCTCGTGAACCCCACTCTACCTGAGATGAAGTGTTGAAGGCCCCAGACTGTCTGTGCAGGCCTTGTGCAGGCCACAACGGCTGCTGCGGGTTCACGATCCCAACAGCTATATGACGTCCAGAATGGCAGTTTTAGCTCCCAGAACCCCTCCCCACAGTCTGGCTCTTGTTCCTTTCCACCCCATGGTTCTGTGGTGTTTGTGTTTGTTTCTTAAACAACACAGCATGATATGCCGGTCACTGTTACCACAGAACACCAACCTACTCTTTTTTCTGTGGCAGAGTTATGCCTGAGAGAATGTTTTCAACTTTAAAAACACGTCCATTAATGTCCATCCAGTGGACTTAAGCTCCGCTTCCACACTGTCCCATGGAGACGGAGAGAGTGGAGATGTACATCTACAAAATGAAGTCCTGGACTTACTCCTCTTAATCACTCTATCACACTCAAGGTTTTCATTGGTTGGTTGTGCGTAGATGTTCACCAAAGTCTTTGGTTTCCTTGTCCCAGATAAATACCATCGCCTTCCATTGGTTTTCTGAATCACGAGCAAGGGTACGTAGGGTGAAAATCAGGGCTTGGACTAAACAGAAAGTACACTCCAGGTTCAAATTGTCAAGGGCTTAGCACAGCTGGGCCTTCTGTAAATATTTAGCTTATAATACATGAATCAAATCAAGAGGTTTCCAGCTGCCCTTCGAATTGCTCAGTGGTGACACGGAAGAAGTCCCCACAGTGGGAGAAGTGTGGTGATCGAGGGGCTGAGGGGCTGACTGCCAGTCACCCTCTGCTAGGCTTCGGAGAGGACAGCTGTCGGGTCTGTGATGCTGGGGAGCAGAAATGTTGTCTTGTACTCCCCTTTGTATGTGGTAATTTCTAGACACGGGACCAGAGTCAAAAGGCCAGTTCCTTGCAGATCTTAATGCAAGTTTCAGTTAAACTTTCCAGCTAGGAAGTGGGGGTAAAATGGCAGTCTTCTCTTGTTGAGTTGAATCAGGGGTGAAACCGTGCCATTCTTATACCGTCCAGCCATGTCTTTACGCTACGTCCAGAAGTTTCTGACTTTTCTTGTACTTCCCTCCTTGTGAGGGCTCTGTTGCTCTGGTGTGAAAGGGGAGGTGTGCTGAGAAGCAGCACACGCATGTGTGCTCTCTCGTGTGCTCTCTCGGAGGCAGGGAGGTCTGTTTCTGCTGTCAGTCTTGTCTTCCCCGCATTCTCTCTGGATGTGCTTGAGTGACAGCAGACAGGGAGACAGATCTGGTACCACACTATTTGTTAGAGGCCTCCAGAGGTGGAAGCAATTGTGTGTTCATGTGTGTGTGTGTGTGTGTGTGTGTGTGTGTGTGTGTGTTTGCACATGTGCACAGGCATGTGTACGCATGCACATATCTCTATGTTAATATGTTAATCACTCTTTCAGCTATCTACACTGTCTCTCAGTACTTTCTCTGACCCTTGGCAAGGGGCAGTGTGTCTTACAACATTTTTGTCCCTCTTAGCAATGTGTTGCTTCTAGATCACCAACCTGCATCTGCTGAATGGAATTGCCAAGAATTTCTTATGTTAAACCCCCTGTGTCCTCTAAGGAACCTAGGAGTAAGATTATAGGATTACAAGGGATTAAGATTATGAGGACGAGATTACTGGTATTATTATTTTTAGAGGCTACAGCATTTCCACATTCACGATGAAAAGCGTTGCTAGGGTGGGTGGTCTCAACGGTTGTATAACAAAGTAAGTGATCTCAGGGCCACTGAAGTGAGCACCTAAAAATAGCCAAGTGGTGAGATTCTATGATGTGTATATAATCCTGCAAGTCAATGATGATTACAAGGCTCGGCCAAGCCAGCCCTTCTCATTATTAAACTGTCATTTATTCCATCAGCTGGGTATATTGGTCTGTGTGTGACAGACAGACAGACACATAGACAGACAGACAGACAGACAGATGCACACACGCACACACACACACACACTCACACACACACACACATGAGAGATACAGAGAAACAGAGACAGAGACAGAGAGCATAAGCAATCATCTACTAGAGAGAGCTGACTAATACCAAGGCACATGCAAGAATTAACGACACGTGACACAATGCGGAGTGGGCAGCATCTGAACAAGCGCTGCTTGGATGTTTAAAGCACAGATTAGTTTGGCCTTGATTTTGCATCTAGCTAGAGGAACTCTGTGAAATGCTTAAGAGCAAGACATATGTTTTCTTTGTCTTGGATTTCCAGAGTAAGTTTTCTTTTAGGATTAGCCATAGGAGTCTCCATTGGCCAAGGATGGAGCTAGACTTTGATGCCCTGCGCCCTAGAGGCTCCCGAGGGTCTGTTGTTCCTGTCATCCAGTCGGTCCTTCATTTCTGGGAAGTGGGTGAGAGGTGGTTACCAAGGCTCACCCCAGGCTCTCTTTTCTAGGGTAAAGAGAAGTGGAGCTCTGCTGCTCAGCAGGAGAGTAGAAGATCTGTGGGAGCTGCAACCCTCCTTTGACATTGTGGTCAATTGCTCGGGCCTGGGAAGCCAACAGCTTGTGGGCGACTGCACGGTTTCCCCTGTAAGAGGCCAAGTGCTCCAGGCTCAGGCCCCCTGGCTGAAGCACTTCATCCGAGATGGGGGTGGGCTGACGTACATTTACCCTGGTACGTCCTACGTGACCCTGGGAGGAACCAGACAAAAAGGAGACTGGAATCTATTCCCAGATGCAGAACTTAGCAAGGAGATTTTTTCTAGATGCTGCGCTCTCGAGCCTTCCCTCCAGAGAGCCTGCAATATAACGGAGAAAGTGGGCCTGAGGCCCAGCAGGCCAAGTGTGTGTCTGCAGAAGGAGACCCTAGTCCAGGGGGAACAGAGCTTGCCTGTGGTCCACAACTATGGCCATGGGAGTGGGGGCATCTCAGTGCACTGGGGCTCTGCTCTGGAGGCCACCAGATTGGTGATGGAATGTGTCCACACTCTTAGGACCCTAGCTTCTGTGTCAAAGCTGTAGTTGACATCAAACGACAGCGAATGACCCCAGGTATTGCGGATGAAAGCACAGCTTAAGGTCTACAACAGCTTCTCACAACCTTCCCATTGCTTGGAAGTTGGGAAAGTTGAATCTGACCTTTGGTTTCAGAACCAGAAATGATGCAACACATATCAGTAGACTTAGAGAGCTTTCCACTAGTGACACAGGACACAAAGCCCCATTTTTGTCAAAGCATGTGTTATTAAAAGTACTTGTTATTCACGGTAAGATTTTGGGAGGATCTTGAAGGAGAGAAACCTGTTCTTTAGGATCCCAAATGTGGGATTGGAACGGTCTAGTGAGAGAACAGGTGATGTTAATTCACTAGAAGAGCAACCACGTCGTGCAGGAGCTTAATTGCTACCAGATGAAAAAGATCCCGTGAGCAGACTCTGGGAGGAGATATAGAAATGAGCCCAGAACTGGCAGCTGGGCGGATTGGAGACTTGGGATAGATTTGGCTGTTCATCGCTGCCCTTCAAGATACTTCTAGAGAAATCCGCTTGAGGGAAGGCTTCACAGCTCTGGCTCCTGCTGAGGCTCTGGGGTCTGGTACTCCTGGTTCCAGTGGAAGAATTCCTGCAGCTCCCGACCGGAGAATTGTTCCTCAGGACTGATATCCTTAAGGTTTTGTTGTTGTGTCAATTAATCCTCATTTCCTACTGTTTTGGTTAATTGGGTTATAATTGACGTAGGCTCGGTCAATAAGTTGTTAATAAAATATTTGGGTTAAGAAAATTGAGTCTACAGGATCCAATGCTAATTTATATGAATGATATAATAAATGGTAGGTAGTTTTTTTTTTTTTTTTTTTTTTTTTTTTTTTTTTTTTTTTTTTTTTTTTTTTTGGTATCTTTAGCTCTTAAATGCATAAGAGGAGACAATGTGTGGGAAACACTTGGGGCCTTATCAGTTCTAGAGGTGCATGGTCCCCTCAGGTCACAGAGCCAACCAAGTGAGTGGTACCACCTCACTAGATAAGACCACACAGTGCACACCTCCTGTAGTTAACTGTAGGCAAAGCAGGGTTATTCCCAGTGCAGGTGGCAGCCGCTTCCTCCCCTCAGCTGGTAATGACCTTGGAAGATATCGGTGGAGTTGCCTATGAAGGTAGCACCACTTTAGGAGCAGCTTAGCGTCTGTCACTGTGTATGTTTTGCTGTTTCTGGAGCCAAACACCTAAGAGAAACAACCTAAAGACTTAGTTTGCTCATAGTTTCTGTCCATCACACCGGGGAGGCCCTGTACAGCAGAGCTGTTCAACTTAGACCTGCAAGAAAGCAGTATGGAGAGGAAGCAGGAAGGGTGCAGCAGGATACAGGCTCTGAGAGCCACTGCTTTATCCGAGTCCCCAGCCCCACCCCCATACTTCTGCCTTGTCCCAATAGTTCATTTAATCCTTGAAGCCATCAATGGCTTAAGTCATTGATAAGGTCATCTGTATCTGAACACAGCCTCACCCCACCCAAAGGGCTGTCTTAGCACTCTCCTAAGTGAACCTCCATCTTGTAAGCTGCCAATAGTGACTTACTGTCACCCCCGCCACCACCAACGCCACCGCCACCGCCACCGAAGCAGCATATTTCATTACCACAGATGATTGATAGCTGGCCGACTGCAGTGAATGAGCATTGTTGAAGATTGAGTAGTCTGTGGAACCAAAGAGCTAATTTGCTCATGGGGACAGAACGATCATTTTAAATGACACACAACACAACGTAGTCTTCATGTTAAGAAGCCTCGGGGAAGAAGGGAATGTGTCTCATGATAAAATACGATTGAGATTTGCTGAGTTGAGGAATTTAACTTGGTGCCCTGATGTAGGTCTAATCAGAGCCTTTAGCCTGCTCCTGGACAGTGTGGATTCTTTTTTTTTTTTTGGTTTTTCGAGACAGGGTTTCTCTGTGTAGCCTTGGCCATCATGGACTCGCTTTGTAGACCAGGCTGGCCTCGAACTCACAGCGATCCGCCTGCCTCTGCCTCCCGAGTGCTGGGATTAAAGGCCTGCGCCACCACGCCCGGCTTGACAGTGTGGATTCTTGGGGAGGGGTTTTGACCTGGGAGAAGAGGACTCCTTCATTGAGACAGGCAGCGTTGGGACAGGGATGGCATTACATTTTTGGAGAGAGGCACTTTTTGTTTGTGAATAATAAAGTCTGATTTGATCCTCCTGGGGAGGTGTAAGATTGGCCCTACATACAGACAGGGCTGGAGAGGCAGCTTGCTGCTCTTCCAGAGGAACAGAGTTTGTCTCCTAGTGCCCATGTCAGGTGGCTCACAACCTCCTATACCACAGCCTCGGCATTTCCAACACCCTCTTCTGGCCTTTGTAGGTAAACACACACACACACACACACACACACACACACACACACACACACACACATTAAAGTCATATTTAAAAATTATTTTAAAAGTAAGGGTGAGAAGATTCCCAGCATAGCTCATTTTTACTTTTTTGTTGAGGTTTTCTGTGTGATTTTGTTTGAAGAGAGGGTTCTGTTGAGGCTTTAGACATAACAATGTTTTAGGCGCTACTAAAATTGTTGCTAAACCAAACACGCTCATTTCTACTAATTTCCACCAGGGGGCGATATTGTATCAAACTCAAACCAGAGCCTCTGAAAATTTACAAAGGACAAGAAATAAAAAACATATAACAAAGTGTGTGTGTGTGTGTGTGTGTGTGTGTGTGTGTTTCCTTCTTTCTTCTCCCCTGACTTCTTTCTGGTGTGGAGACTTCAGAGTTTCTATGGCTACATTTACATATTTATATTGAGAACATGTACATCACATGGGAAACACATCATGATAAACTGGTATTTTTGTTTGTTTTTCGAGTCAGGGTTCTCTGTGTAGCCTTGGCTGTCCTGGAACTCACTCTGTAGACCAGGCTGGCCTCGAACTTCCAAGTGCTGGAATTAAAGAAGTGCGCCACCACCGCCCGGCTTGATAAACTGACATTTTAACATGAAAAATAACGTTTTTAATAGTTAAAAATAAAAACAAAGGGCGTGGCTCAGTACAGGTGGTGTCTTGTCCTTCATGGGGCTATTCAATGTTTTTTCATACAAAGTATTAGATCATGTTTTCCCTCCCTTAAGCATCCCCAGGTTCTCCCCACTTCCCTACCCACAAAGCTTTATGCTCTCTCTCTCTGTCTCTCTCTCTTTCTTCCTCCCTCCCTCCCCTTGCCTCTCTCTCTTTCTCTCAAAAACAAAACATCCATAAAAACTCAGAAATGAACCTCCCCAACAAAAACCCCAATAAGACAAAAAAAAAAAAAAAAAAAAAAAAAAACCTAGAGCAAAATAGACAGAAACAAAAGACCATAACCCAAAGAAAATTTCAAATCCATGGAGTTCATTTTACGCTGGGCAACTACTTCTGGGCATTGTAGCCTGCCTTGGAGCATGGTTAACAAGACTACTGACACTCCATTGGAGAAAACTGATTTTTTTCCTTTGCCAGCGGCAGTCAGTTGTAAACAGTATCTTGGGTGGGGTGGGAACCTGAGCCCACATGTCCCTCTCAGTGCTGGGGCCCTAGCTGGCTTGAACGTGTTTTAAATGTACTCACGTGATGCCAGGTGTGGTGGCACACGCCTTTAATCCCAGCACCCAGGAGGCAGAGGCAGGTGGATCTCTGTGGGTTCGAGGCCAGCCTGGTCTATAAAGTGAGTCCAGGACAGCCAAGGCTACACAGAGAAACCCTGTCTCGAAAAACCAACAAAATAAAACAAACAAACAAACAAACAAACAAAAACAACAAAACAAACAAACAAAAAAGCACTCATGTGTTCCTTGCATTTGCGTCAGTGCTGCAGCTTTCTCTTTCTGCGTCTTGAGTCTCCCCCGTGCTATGACCCCTCCCTATTTGCTGCCCTGCTCTATCTTCACACTTATTTCATATTTCTAAAGCTCAGCATTATAGCACGGGAAGATCAGGGCCTTCCTGGCTACCTGCCCCGGCTTCATGGTCACTAATTGCTAAATGCTTCCTTGGTGTCTCTCAAAGGTTATTATTATTCATGTTGGTCATGAGCTGCCAGCCTGGGCTGCATCTTAAAATCAGATGGGGAGTTTGGTGGTGGTGGTGGTGGGTCCTGATGCTCAGCCTTGCTCGGTTACTGCAGAATCTTTAAGACAAGGGGATGGGTGAGGGGGGCAGGGGAGATGCTACGGCGGCGTTAGTATGTGTTCAGAGCTGTCCATGGGACTCTGAGCCTTGGCAAGAACCTTTTCCCTTAGAACTCTCTGTGGCTGCTATAACCCTTGCTTTCCCCTTCTCCCTCGCTGTCATATGGCAGAGCCAGGAGAGTGTGCTGGCTTCAGCAGGTACATCCTCATGCACTCCGGACAAGGTATTCTAGAAGCTGTCTCCCAACATGGCTCTCTAGATACACTGGAAATTGCTTTGGCGGCCAGAAACGGTTGCCTGTCTGAAAGATGAGAGATAGAAGACACCTTCGGACAATCGCCTGAGCACATAAAGCAACAGAACTCTCGCCATGACCATGACCTGCAGCCTTCTCTCCAGGAAACCATCCCCTTCCTTACACAGCACAGCACAGCACAGCACAGGAACGCTGTGTGTCAGACTTGCCAGACTCCAGGTGGCTGTCTTATGGTCCAGAAACTTGAACAATCACTTGTGTAACAATTGACACAAAACCGCTCAGGACACGGTTGATAACCAAGATCTTCCTTAGTTTTGTCTCTCCTCCTAACTTTGGATCAACTAGAGAAATCAAGCCATGCAGCCGTATCCAGTGACATCAGAAGTCTTGCCTTTGTCAGCCTGCTTTTGTTTCGCCTGCAGAAGGTGCAAGGCTGAGACCTCCCCCCTTCCCTACTCCAAAGCTTTCTCATTCCTCTGCCTGCTTTTGTGTACCTGCCAAGGGCAAGGGATCCAGGCTGACCCCCACGCAAACACTACAGAACTAGCCCTCACGTCTCTCTTGGTTGGTATGCTAGCCAGCCTTCTTCAGAGAAATAAATCCAACATATAGCCTTAGAGAGATTTATATCACAAGGGGGGGTCAGGTCAGATCACATGATCACAGAGGCTGAGCAGATGGCTGTAAGATGGAGGTCCAGGAAAGCTAGTGATACAGGCTCTAGTCTGAGCCTGAAGCCCAAGAACCAGGCATGCCCAGTCTGTCTCAGCAGCATTCCCCCCCCCCCCCCCCCCCCCGCGTCTGATTCCCATAGAGGGCAGCTTCATCCACCTTCCTCACCTTCCATCTATCCATGCCCATGCTGGGAGGCTGTGCCACATTTGTGAGGGCAGGGGACTCAATCTAGAGTCAGTCTTCTGAGTCAGTTCCTCTTCTCTGGCCAGCAGGATGGCTCAGTGGCTAAAAACACTTGCCATGCAGCTCTGGCTACCAGAGTCCAACTCCTGGAACCTACAGTAGAGCCCATGGTAGCAGAAGGAGGGGACTGATTCTTGATGCTCTTTGGAGACAGTCCCCCATCCGCACCCATGTGGGTGCCCTTAACCCAGGCAAGTTAGCACAGGAAGCAAACTGTTACAGCTGGTCTTTATTTCTATGAAGATTTCACGTTTATGGAAGTGGAGTTTTTTTATTGGGGAGCGCTACTGTGAGAACGGACTACCTGTTTTCTTTCCCTGTTTCCAATTTCAGAGCATCGTTTATAATTTTTTGGTGCTCTGTAGACACAAGGGAAGACTGAATTCTCTCTTAAATCCTTGCATTCAAGTGTGGGGCCTTTGTGGCTGAGTGTGTGCCTGCTGCGCGGTGACCCAGGAGAGCGAGGCTACTTTGAGACGATGTCATTGTCAGCATGGTGCTTCTGTGGACAAAGGTTATGTTCAGAGTTTAGGATTTTATTCACTTGGAAAGAAAAGATGTTGAGCAGAGAGGCCACAGCCCGGCTGGGTGTAATGTATAGAAGATAAACTATTTTTAAAGTGACACATATTCCTATTGCAGAATATAGACACACCCGAATGGGGCCCTCTCTCTTTCTCTCTCTCTTTCAAGTTCCCCTTTTCCCCTTCTCTTTGCTTTTCCCCCTTTTCTCACCTCCTTTCTCCTTCCTCCTTTTTCCCTCCCTTCCTTCCCCTCTTGTCTCTCTTCTTTTTTTTCCTGCCTTTGCCCTCAACTTCTCCTCTTCTCTCCTCATCCCTGCTCCTCCTCCTTCTGATTTGTTTTGCTGTTTGTTTTGGGTGTTTTTTTTTTTTTTTGAGACAGGGTCTTGTTATGTGGCTCTGGAGGTTCTAGAAGTCACCATGTAGACCAAGCTGGTCTTGAACTTACAGAGACCCATCACTCGCCTCTGCCTCCAGAGGGCAGGGATTAAAGGCATGCACACCACACCCAGCCTTTCCTTTTCTCTTTTGAAACAGGGTCTGCTATGCAGCCCAGCCCAGGCTGGCCTGAAACACCAATTGATATTTAAGCCAAAATTTCTCAGTTAATTAAGAGCCTTTAGAGATAAAAGGTGAATGGTGGACCCCTGCCTGCTGGGAGTTGTAGTTCTTACAAACCCGCTACAAGACTCTCCTATAAGGAAGAAGAGCATGGTGGACCCCCTGCCTGCTGGGAGTTGTAGTTCTTACAAATCTGCTACAAGACTCCCCTACTGTCAAATATTTAAAATGATTGCAGTCCTTCTAATATTTCTTTCCCTCGATTTCCCTCATCTTTCTTCTTGAATGTGTGAAGGATGGAGGCACGTTTGAAGCCTGTTTCCTGAGGAGGATATCACTCACTGGAGAAAAGCTGATTGAGATGTTTAAATGGTGCCTTTCTTCTTGGAAAAAAAATCTCAGCAGTTTGCCACCAGGCCCGAGGGTTTTATTATCCTAAGTGACTTGGCTCTCTATAAATCACAGCCCTAAGTAGCTAAAGGGAACACACGTTAGCTGGGTCCCTTAAAAACACAACCAAGGCTTCCTCAATAGTTAGCAGAGCAATTGACTTTGGCAGCTGGCAAGGGGGGTGGGGGTGAGGCGGAACCTGACAACCTGGCCTGAAGCCATGTTATGCACAGTCCATCTCTCACAGCCCTTGCCCTGAAATTAAGCTTACCTCGGCCTACGTCGAATGGTATCTACCCATTCCCAGCTTTGCAATGGGCCTGAGCTTTCCCCTGCATTCAGAGCCAGCTCATCCAGCCATTATGTGTAGTGGCTCCGCTGCCTCTGCCCAGGTCCCTTTCTGGACACCTGCAGGGACTCACTTCAGTGGGTTCACCTGTGTCCTGGGCTCTTTAATGAGAACAAGAACACTAGGTATAGGTTCAGTTGCAAGGAAGAGAAAGCCTCGAAATATTTGCATAAATAAGCCTAAAAGAAGCCAGGATGTAGGCAGTTTAGGGCTGGTATGGGGACCCTATGATCATCAGTAATCCAGGCTTCTTGGATATGGCCCTGTGTTCACCATAGGAGAAACTCCAGCTATCTTCTCCTTTCCTCTTCCCTCAAGGAAATGTCCAAGAAGACTCATCTACCATGTTGCCTCTGTGTTTTTGCATAGAATTTAGCCTCAGAGCTCCCCCTGAGATTCAAGGGAAGGTGGGAATATAGTCATTCAGCTTGGTGGCAAAGCACAGGCCAAGCTATCAGCTCTGCTTGAAGGATCCAAATATACCAGCTAGCTTAAGAATTTGTACTAAGTGGGGCTGGAGAGATGGCTCAGCAGTTAAGAGCCCTGGCTGCTCTTCCAGAGGCCCAGGGATAGATTCCCAGCACCCACAGGGTGATCACTACCATCTGAAACTCCAGTTACAGGGGACCTAACATCCTCTACTGGCTTCCACGGGCACCAGGCACACACACGGTGTACAGACATACATGTAGTCAAAGCACACACACACACACACACACACACACACACACACACACACACACACACAGACACACATCATCGTCGTCGTCATCATCATCATCATGTGTACCAAGGGAATCTTTAACGATTTCCTGGTGACTGCACGTGCTAGAAACACATAGACTAGAGCTGACAGGCAGATTATTTAGATTTACGTGGAGGTGAGCAGGGGAAGAAATGCAGGTGGGCAGAGCCGGAAGCTTGGCAAGGGGCCATGTGGGCCTGAGGAGGCTGAAAGAATGGCTTCAGATCCTGACCGCTTGTGAAGTCTGAATGCATAAGTCAACTCTATAGTCTTCTGAAAAGGGGAGGGAAGGAAGCACACACACACACACACACACACACACACACAGAGACAGAGAGACAGAGAGACAGACAGAGACAGACAGACAGACAGACAGACAGAGAGGCAGACAGAGACAGACAGAGTCAGAGAGACAGAGAGACAGAAAGAGAATATTTTAGAATCTCTAAGAAGCATCTGGGCTGGAGAGTGACAGTCAGTGGTAAGAACATGTACTGCTCTTCCAGAGGACCAGAGTTTGGCTCCCAACACCCATGTCAGGTGGCTCACAGGAGCCTGTAACTCCAGCATTGGAGGATCTGACACTCAGTTCTGGTTCTCACGGGCACTTTTAGTCATGTGTGCTTACACACTAAACACACACACACACACACACATACAGACACACACACACATACACACACATACAGACACATACACACACACATACAGACACGCATGCACTCACGCAAACCTTTTTCTTTTTTTCTGCAGTAACTTCCGAAAGATGGATGCTTTTTTATGGTGGTAAGTGAAAATGATGGGAGGCCATTGCTTCTGCCTAAGCTCCTGCTCATCCCTATAGCTCAGACTAAATTTACTCAGAGTAAAGATGAAACTAAGCTGTTTATCTGACCCTCCAAGAAATCAGGGTCGCAGAAGCATAGGCCAAATTTTCCAGACAAGTCTATGCCAATTGATATGCTAATGAAGGTCAGCCGCAGCTCCCTCAAAGGAGCAGGTAATGGAAAGTAAGTCCATGCTAACCAAGCCGCGATTTTTCTGTCTTGTGTGCGCAATTTTTCTGTCTTGTGTGGAATGACCAATAGGTTCTTTTGTTTCTGATATTTTTCAGTCAATAAAATCGCCATCATCTGCCCAGCCCATAAAAACAGTGCATTTCATGGAATGAAATTCTGCCTGAATCTAGAAAGCAGGGTGGAGGTAGGGGAGTCGGGGGAGTCAATTGGGGATGGTTTTAATAAAAATGGTCCCTATATGTTGCTCCTCCCCCCATGGATGAGGGGAGGGACTTTGCCAGAGATGTCCACATCTATAGGTTTTGAATGCTTAGTCATCAGGGAAGGGAGCTCTTTGAAAGGATTAGAAGGGTTAGGAGGTGTACCCTTGTGGGAGGAAGTGTGTCACTTGGCTTGGGCTTTGAGTTTTCAAAAGCCCATGCCAGACCTAGGCGCTCTCTCTCTCTCTCTCTCTCTCTCTCTCTCTCTCTCTCTCTCTCTCTCTGTCTCTCTGTAGCTCTCAGATGCTGCTCTAGTGCCATGTATGTTGCTACGCTCCCTGCCATGATGGTAGTGGGCTAAGCCTCTGAAACTATAAGCCAGCCTCAGTTAAATGCTTTCCTTTGTAAGAGTTGCTGTGGTCATGGTGTGTCTTCCAGTGATACAATAGTGATTAAGACACCAACGAAAACCATTTAACTAAGCTGTTGTAAGTTTGCCTTTGAGCACTAGCTACCTCAAGAGTAAAACCTACACACAGCAGTGCAAACTCAACATTTGGTGACATGTGGCTTCGTTCTAAAGATCTGTAGACCATGGTTTCCTATGACCAGAAAGGGCTTGTTGATATATTCATGTCCCATCTGTATTTACCATCGCTCACTGCTAGGCTAAACCAAGACACAGCTACCCGGATAAATCCCCTAGGACACTCAGCGACACCAGTCACTTCTATGGCACTAGCCCTGGGAGTATTATCTTCCTGGTCAGGAGCTTCTGACCAAAGGACCTTTCAGCAGTGTTGATTCCGCTTTGGTACAGCATACAGTTCAGCAGTAGAGGGCCTGTGTAGCTCCTGCAGGTGATGAGAATCAAAGAAACTTGTCCGGAAGTTTGGCACAGGGACCTGGAAAACGAACAGATCTGCTTTTGTCCTTGGCCACCAGCTCTGTTTTGTCCAGAAGCTGCAGACGTCTTTGGTTTTATAACATTTCGTCCTAGCCAGAGGGTCAAAATTCCAGACATGTTTAGGGGACCTGGTTTGTGTTCTGGCTTCTTGTTATTTTTCTTCTCCTTTTACATAGCCGCCCAATGAACATGGTTTATTAAAAATGAGTGGATCAGAGGTGGGTGTGTGGAAGACACCCAGAAGCCTGCCAGCTGTGTGGCTTTTCCACAGGAGGACCCATTACGATGTACAAGTATGGGATGAAGAGATGGGAGAGAAAGAGGAGCAGAACTGCTTGCGCACTATGAAGAGAGGTGGAACTGGAGACTGATGTGAATAGCCTGGCTAGCTGCCTGTGGCCAAGGTGAAGTCCTGGCCACGGTGCCACTGAGGGCCACGCTGCCACTGAGGGGCCACGCTGCCACGGAGGGCCACACTGCCACTGAGGGGCCACGCTACCACAGAGGGCCATGTCTGGGTCCTTTGTCATGCAGCAGCAGCAGTCTGTGTCCATGGCCCATGTTACCAGCAAATGCCATGCGGAAGTTCCTGGTTTGGCCTGCTGTCTGGGACCATGTTGATGTCCAAGCTGTGCCTCTCACTGGCTACAGCACTCAGGAGAGTGGGCCCTGTGCCTGGGCAGCACAAGCAGAGCTGGCCCTGGTGGTGGGCTCTCGAGTGAGCTGGCTCTGCCCCTCGTCTGCCATGAGGGGCATGGGTGTGGGTGAGCCATTCCGGAGGACATGAGAGTGGGGGAGCTGGCTCTGACCCTTGTTGGCTGCAGCATTGAGTGAGCTAGCTCGGACAGTGTTGGAGAGCTCGCTCTGGTGGGGCGGGTGTGGGAGAGCTGGCGGGCTGACCAACTCAGCTACCACCCAGGCCTAGATTCAGGGCTTTTGAGTTGGCCTACCTCAACATCTAGCCCATCTGTGAACTGTTGGGACATGTGAAAGGGTCAGTCCTGCAGATCGAAAGCTGCAGGAGCTCCATGACACAGGGCAACAGCAGGATACCTGAGAGGAGTCCCAGTGAAGAGCCAGTATTGGGTAGGGTTCGAGCCAGACCAATGACTCATTGCAATGAACATTTACAAGTAAAGCTGTGTGTACAAAAGGGCATATTGTGTGATACAATGTGACACACTGCAGAGCTCGCAGCAAGCTTTTTTTCTTTTTGTTTCTTTAACTTTTTTCTTTTATTTTGGGGGGGGGAAGTTGCAAGCAAGGAGGGCAGATATGGAGGCACAGGGAGATGAGTGGGGATTGGGGTACATGATGGGGAAAGGATTGGGATTCACAAAGAATCAATAAAAAGTTTGAGTGGGCTGCTGGGACACAAATAGTTCAGCCACCCACTAGACTGAGGTTGACAAACTACTTTCACAAAGATCCTGACTAGAAACAACCAAGGCCATGTAGGCTACAGAAGCTCTGTGTTCCTCAGTGTCCCTCAACACTGCCACTGTAGTCTGAGAGCAGTCATAAATAATGTGTACACATATGGCCATAGTTATGTTTCAATAAAGCTTTATTCACAAAACAGACAGGAAGCTGTGGGCAGCCTGAAGGATTTTGTTAGTCAGTTTAGTCTTTAAGTTTCATATGGGCAGTTATACATCTGATTTGTTCAACACCTAACTAACTGGAGGCACCAAGCCTGGTATGTGACGACATTTGTTGAACGAATTGGTTGAGCAAATCATCAATGGGCAGATTACTCAACTTAAACTGAAAGAAGTAGTAAGACCCACTTATCAAGGTTTCTTTGTTAATGTTTTCATTAATTTCCTGCAAGAACTGCGAAAGTCTACCTATTACTAAAGACCTTACAGCTTGGGTATACCAGAGAGAACACTACAATCATGGCCAGAATTCTTGGGTAGCTGAATTATATAAGCATCTTAGAGGACTAGGCCAGTGAAGATCTTCCTGAGAGGAGAGCCACTATCTCTGTGCCCTGCCTGGTTCTGCGTGCATCCCTGTCTTGAGTCTATGTATGGCGCAGAGGTGGCACAAAGCCCCGTCTTTTCCCTGTGCCTGTGCTCTTGGTGGCCTCCAGCAGCTCCTACCACAAGGTGAACAAGATGGAAACATCAAACCTGTGTCAGGAGGCTTCTTTGAGCAGAGGCTTCTTGGTAAGACTGCTACAGTGCCTAAGCTCAGCCCTTCTTTGCGCTGACCCCTGAGTCCTGCTACCCTCCCTCCTGGCCACCAACAGCACTCACCTCAGATCTACTCATCCACTGAGTATGTTTAAGTATCACACAAGTTGCTATAACAAAAACAAGCAAAAGATTAATACCCTGGCCCACTCAAACCAACAAGACTAGACTCTTTCAGTTGGCAATGGCAGGCGTCAACATTTTTTTTTTTTTTAACCTCTCCCAGATGATCTAACCAGGATGAAGAGACACCGATCTAGATTTCTAGTCCTGGTTGGTTTGTTTTAATAGATGCGTAGGTGCTTGAACTCTGTGCCAGTCCTCAACCTCAGGGTCTCACAGGTGAGGGAAGTGGGATGCATCTCTCTGAAAGCTCAAGGGCTTTTCTGATGAGCCCCAGGGCTGGCGATAGCACTCCTCGGTCAGGAGAAGCACAGGCTGAGGTAGCAGGCTTGATGCCATTCCTGATGACAGGTTGCTTCTATAGTGAATTCTAGGTCTGAGGTTCCGTTCCTCAGCTCTTTGAAGATGCTATTCCATTATCTTCTGGTGATGCAGGCCTAATTGTTGACTCTTTAAGGTAACTGGTTTTTCTTTTCTGTTCTTTCTCATGCTGCAGTTTTGTTTTTTTTTTTTAAATAATGTGCTACATACATCTCCATCTTTTCTCTTTCCTACTCCTAGGAAAATTTCAGAACTTTCTTTCCCACTCTATTTTCTCCCTGGAGAGATATTCACAAAGTATTAGCTTTAATAGTATTCAAGGAGAATTGTGGGGCATGTTTATTTTCTATGACGGACAAATCTACAACAATTATATTTTGGTTTGTAAAGGTATTTTAATGACATATTTCTCAAAAAAAAAAAAAGATAATGTAGAAAAAGAACTCACTATTCTGAATGTCAAACGGGGACATCGGGGGACTTTATGAGGAGCAGTTTTAGTAGGCGTTGTATGAGCAGAGCATCCGGCAGAGGACTGAGGAGTGAATGTGGTATGGAGGTGAAGTTAAACCTTTGCAGAAGCTTCGTCTCTATAGGGTGAGAGAGCTGAGATGCTGGAGGAAAGAGTCCTTAGCGCGGGGAATGGGAAACGAAGCTGAGTGTTCACTGGTGTACACGTCACTGGTTTAACCTTCCTGGCAGAAGGAAGTTATTCTAGAGAGGAACTTGTGACTGTCTGACTGTTAAAACTGGTCCCCCAGGAAATTGGAATGTCCCCCAGGATTCTAATGCCGAGAGAGGGAAAAGTCTGAAGCCTGGTACTAGCCAGAGGAGGAACTTGTCTCCCAGGAAGAGTTTTCACAAAGTCCAGACATCTGTAAACCACTTTGTAGGAGAGACGGGAGCCCAGGAGGATGGGTGTGAGCACACTGGAATCAGGACGGTGTTGCCCTCCGTACTTCTTGCCTTCTGTTTAAACCTAAACTTCACGCCAGCAGGACCTGTTTGTTCCTCTTCTCCATGCAGCCACATTGACTAACTGCCCCCTTCCCCTGTTTGATTATTACTTGTCTGTTCAGACGGTCTGCTGAGGACAGGTGGCCTAGTCTAGCTTGTTAGGGCTGTCAGGGCTTCAGGTTCTACTGCTAACAACTCTGGTGAAACTCCAGCAGCAGGAAGGAATGGTAGAGATGAATATTCCACCGAGACAGGCAGCAGAGAGAACTGGCTGTGTGCAGGTGCGGACAGTAGCCTGCTGGAGTTCTCACCGGATGTCCCTGACAGCTCCCTGTACAATGGGGAACAGAATCTTCTGCTGTTAATGAGTGAGAAATTGTAGCCTCGCCAAGGAGAGACCTCCGTGAGCTCTGTCCTAGTTTGTTTCTGGTTCTATGGGAAAAAAAAATATTCTGAGCAAAGCAACCCAGAGGAGGATGGTTTATTAGCTCACGGTTCCATGGTGGGGGAAGTCACAGTGGCGGGAGCTTGAAATAGCTGGTCGCGTTACATTCACAGTCAGAAGAGGAGAGCAGTGATCGCCTGCATGTCTGCGCTCAGCCAGCTCTTTTCGCCCTTAAATAGTCAATACCTTCTGCCTAGGGAATGGTGCTACCCACAAAAGATGGCATCTTCTCATCTCAACCAAAGTAACCAAGATAATCAACCCCCACCCCCAGACGTGCCCACAGGACAACCTTTTCTAGACAGTTGTTGAGACTCTCATCCCTAGGGGCTTTGCCAACTTGACAAAACTAGCTACAAACTCTGACTGTGGACACATGCTATTGCTCACTAGGTGATGCCCGCAGGCTAATTGCCCTAAAGCCAGTGCCTTGGTTTTGCGAGTTAATTGATTAACAAGGCATATTTATTAACCTCCAGCAGTGTGCCAGGCGAAGCTCTGAAACAGAGGAGTGCTGTGCGAGAGCTGTCTGCATGGAGCTGATCTACGTGGGGGATGCGCAGCGCGTAAACACACACTCTGGCTCTAGATATAGCATATGTGCCCCAAAGAAAGGCAAAGTTCCTTTTTAAGCGGGGGAATCACTTGCTGGTGCTGTTACAGCACTCCTGTTAGGTTCGTCCTTGAATGACACTTGCGTGAAGTGAGAAAACAATAACCCGTGTGAGGAACTGAGTGGAGGCCGTTTCAGGCAGAGAGAAACACGAGGGAAAAAGTCCTAAGAGAGAGTGGAGTGTGCTTGGTGTACACACAGGTAAGGAGGCAAGTGTGCTAAGGAGATGGGAGAAGACTAAGCCAGGACCCAGATCGACCACCCTGTGATTGATTTAGCTGGACTGGAGGGAGGGGAGTTTAGCTGGGGGCCGGGGGAGTGCAGCGCAGGCTCTCTGTAGGCAGTGGGAGACAGTTTGTTTAATTGGAGGGAACAAAGACTGTTTAAACTTTTGGGGAGTGGGTAGAGGCTTTGGGGGTGAATGTACAGCATTGGCCTGGGGCCAAGGGGCTGGGAATGCCTTGTTTGCTTGAAGAGGAATGCCAGGGGCTGGCTGGACATGACCTTCTAAGGAGAGAGGAAGTTTAACTTTTAAGCTGGCCTCCAGGCTGCATGACCACCTCAAGGGTGGCAGAGGAGGGGTGGAGGGGTTGGGTAAGTTATGTGTGCTGGGACATGCAGGCCCAGGACAGGGAGGAAACAGTCCTACTCCTGTCAGTCTCAAGATGAGTTTTTTGGGGGTTTCAAAATGTCTCTACCTCACTCTTGATCCAGGCCAGCTCCCCTGGGCACACTGCTCCCCTGCCCCACAAGGTCCTGAGACACACATTCCCAGGCTCTCTTTTACCCACAGGAAAGTCTTTTATTTTGTTGCCTCGTCATCACCCCACCTTCTAAGTACTGGCTGGCTGCAGCTGGCTTCTCAGGCATCTTCTTTTCTCTTTTATTACACCCCCAGGTGGACCCATAAAAATCTCATAACTTCAAATATTCTGACAGTTCCAAAACATATACCCCCGGGCCAGCCCTGAGCTCGGAACCATCTGTTCACCTCCCCGTTCCACAGATCCACACGGCTCCCAAATCTAACATATCCTAAACATCTGATTAGCCATTATTCCTGACTTGTAACTAAATGTTCTCCTCTCTACCTCAGAACACAGCAGTTTCACCCATGCAGCTGCTTAGACCAAACTCCTCGGAGTCAGCATCCCCCCCCCCTCTCTCTCTTTGGTTTTTTGAGACAGGGTTTCTCTGTATAGCCTTGGCTGTCCTGGACTCACTTTGTAGACCAGGCTGGCCTTGAACTCACAGTGATCCTCCTTTCTCTGCCTCCTGAGTGCTAGGATTAAAGGCGTGCGCCACGCACTCCACATCCAATCCATAGCAAATGCTATATTACCTTTAAAATGGATGCAGAACACCACCACTCCTTACCCCTTCCGCCACCCTTCCCGCTGCATCATTGCATTGGCTTCCTTGCCCTGTCTTTCTTTTTTCTTCCTTGCCCTTCCTCAGTTTACTCTCCAAACACAAACCAGATTAATGCAAGTCGCGCCACCACAGTCTTTAGTTTTCCATTATACTTAACATACAAGGCCTACACAGCTCCAATCTCCCATGACCTAAACTGGACCCACGTGGGGCCAGGGAGCCCAGCAACCAGGGGAGAAGGTCAGGAGCAAGAGTGAGGTCAAGGCATTTCCAAACCCTGAAAATCTCATCTTGAGACCACCAGGAGTAAGACTGCTCCCTCTCTGGCCTGGGGCTGCATGTCTCAGCACAGGTAACAATATGGCCCCCATTTATGTCACCCTTGAGGTGGTCACATAGCCTGGAGGCCAGGTTATAGCTTTAACTTCCTTTCTCCTTAGAAGGTCATGCCCAGCAAGCACCTGGAATTCCTCTTCATGCAAATAAGGCATTCCCAGCACCCTGGCCCTGGCTGATGATGTACACTCATCCCAAAGCCTTTGCTCACCCCCAAAGGTTTAAATAGCCTTTGTTCATCCCAATTAAATGAGCTGTCTCACTGAAGCTCTCTCCCTAGGAGGCTGTTTCTCGCGCACTCACCACCAACCAAGATCCTGCGCTGCGCTCCCCTAAGCTTTCCTCTCTTCAGTCCAGCTTGGTGCAGCTATGAGCCTGGCCACCCTGAGGGGGAAGCAGACACGAGGCGGCAGGAGCTGAGTGAAGAAGGAGGAGGTAGTCACCCATGTAGGAAACCATTGGAAGGTGATGCCTCTGATTTTGGCAGGAAAAAAAAAATCACTTTTGGGGAGAACGGTTTCTCTGAAGTATAGGGGTAAAGATTCTGACGGGCATGCGTTTAAGACACAAAGAAGAGAGGAAGTGCAAATACCAAGGGTGAAACAAGCCCAAAAGGGGTTTTGCATTGGCCAGAGATGGAGAGAAAAAGCAATAGCCTGAAGCGGTGTCTTAGAGAGCCAGTGAGCTGTTCCCAACGTGAAAGATGTGGGAGGTGGCACTAGGTCAGTTCATGGCTGAGGGGCTGTAGGGTGGGAACAGTGAGAAGGTGAGTATATGCAAAACCATATTGGGCACTGCCCTGAGTAACCCAAGGAATGGGTTTTAGATGGCCAAGGAGGGGAAGCTGTGGTCTTTGGGAGGAGAGAAACAATGGAAAGCAAAGACAGGACATTGTTTTTTGTAAAACTTAGCCTACTTCAGGTTTCTTGTTTCTTGAAGAGTGAGTGCCCTGGAGTTTTGAATGACAGCTTGGTGGCTTAGTGAGTCCACTCCCAATGGCCTATGGCAGATTCTGCCCAGTGGGGCTGTTGGAGGTTTGGGAAGTTTGGGGCTTATACATTTATCTCCATTTCCCCGAAGCTTAGTATCATAGCAGGCATCTTGGGAGGAAGACTGTGCACTTGAGGAGCTACAGTTTAGCTCTAGGCCTTTGCTTATAGGGATCAAGATGATAGGAGAGGTAGCCTTGCCTTGTAGCTCTCCACCCACACTCCAGGGCACAACTCCAGCACACAGCAAATGCCTTGTGGGGGAGAGCAGCGACTGAGGAGGCTTACCTCAACGGTAGCAAAATTACAGTTATGAAGTAGCAACAAAATAATTTTATGCTTGGGGGTTACCACAAGATGAGAAACTGTATTAAAGGATCTCAGTGTAAGGAAGGTTGAGAAACACTGCTCGAGAACTCTGGATAAAACATTACCTTTACTGGCCAGGATTCCATTTATCACTTAGGTTCCTTTGGACGGATGCCTTAGTCCGAAGCTGGTATTTGTAACTGAGTGACATGTGGAGAGAGGCAGGGCTAGAAACATCTGCTCCTGCTGATGCAGAGGAGAGCCGGGGACCACCATCCAACCTCAGCCTCTTCTTGGTTCTGCTTGCGTCCTTAACGTAGGGAGGGGCTTTCCCAGCAGGGGCTGAGGCATCAAGGAGCTATCATTGGATTGAATGACTCTAGCACAGCTTCTGTTTCCTGCAATGGGTACCACCCATGCCAGATGTCTGAGAAGGAGCCAACCACACCTCCCGACTTAGCTCTCAGAGCCTCGCACCAAGCTGCTGAGCTAGCTTGTCTGTAGACCAGGC
This sequence comes from Acomys russatus, assembly GCF_903995435.1. Taxonomy (NCBI): domain Eukaryota; kingdom Metazoa; phylum Chordata; class Mammalia; order Rodentia; family Muridae; genus Acomys; species Acomys russatus. The sequence continues at coordinate 10,657,529 of NC_067157.1, read as the reverse complement.
AGCACCCAAATTCAGTGACAGCTGAGCTTGGAATGCTTTCTGTTGGTGACTTTACTGTCCTTAAGTGTCACCTGAAGTCCCACTCTTTCAATCAGCTTAGCTGAAGTGCAATGCACCCCTGTGGACTGACTTCTTAACTTGTTTTGGAAGGTGTAGCTTCGGAAAGAGACACTGGTCATTTTACAGTTTCCTGCGAGTGCGTTGCAGGTTTTGGATGGAGGCTGTTTTGATCGTGTGAAATTGGGAGCGGGAAGGGCTTCAGGGTACAAGGCATAAATGTTTGGGAAACCCACATGTGTGGGGTATCTGTTGCCAAGGGTGATGGTGCTTGGAACGTGGAGGTATGTGAAGACAGGTTTAGCTGAAGGAAGGCCACACCATCACCGACTAAGGCTTAAGTGACAGAGTAGAAAGTAGTGATACATGCAGATGTGACAAGGGGGTATGAATGGTGGGTAAGGCCTTTGCTATTTATATTTGGAGGGGATAAGCGGCCATTTTTTTGAGAATAGGAATGAAGGGGTGGCAGGGAAATATTTCCCTCCCTTTCAGGCATAGCTGCTAGATTTGCTGTTCTGACTCCTCTCCCCTCCCCCCCCCCTCTCTGCCTTGTTGTCAGTCATGTATTTAAGTCTTTTGGGTCGTGGATAGATATTAAAGAGCTATTTAGAGACCACGGAAACAGCTGCTTGGTCAGTAGAACCAAGAACTTTTAACAGCTGCAATGGGGTCACGGTTGAGATGGGGTCCAGCTGAGATGGGGTCACGGCTGAGATGATGGGAGTCACAGCTGAGATGGGGTCATGGCTGAGATGGGGTCATGGCTGAGATGGGGTCATGGCTGAGATGGGGTCATGGCTGAGATGGGGTCATGGCTGAGATGGGGTCATAGCTGAGATGGGGTCACACCTGAGATGGAGGTCACGGCTGAGATGGGGTCACAGCTGAGATGGAGGTCATGGCTGAGGTGATGGGAGTCATGGCTGAGATGGGGTCATGGCTGAGATGGGGTCACGGCTGAGACGGGGTCACGGCTGAGATGGGGTCATGGCTGAGATGATGGAGGTCACAGCTGAGATGGGGTCATGGCTGAGATGGGGTCACGGCTGAGATGGGGTCACGGCTGAGATGGGGTCATGGCTGAGATGGGGTCATGGCTGAGATGGGGTCACGGCTGAGATGGGGTCACGGCTGAGATGGGGTCACGGCTGAGATGGGGTCACGGCTGAGATGGGGTCACGGCTGAGATGGGGTCATGGTTGAGATGGAGTCACGGCTGAGATGAGGTCACGGCTGAGATGGGGTAACGGCTGAGGTGATGGGGGTCATGGTTGAGATGGGGTCACAGCTGAGATGGAGGTCACAGCTGAGATGGGGTCATGGCTGAGATGGGTCACGGCTGAGATGGGGTCATGGTTGAGATGGAGTCACGGCTGAGATGAGGTCACGGCTGAGATGGGGTCACGGCTGAGGTGATGGGGGTCATGGTTGAGATGGGGTCACAGCTGAGATGGAGGTCACAGCTGAGATGGGGTCACAGCTGAGATGGTGTCACGGCTGAGATGGAGTCACGGCTAAGATGGGGGTCACGGCTGAGGTGATGGGGGTCATGGCTGAGATGATGGGGGTCACGGCTGAGATAGGGTCATTAGAACTATTTAAAGGTTACATGGCATATTTATCCACAAAGCTTTTCTTGAGTGTTACCTAGGAGACTTGGGGGCAATTTCACAATGATCTAATTTTACTTTTCCTGACAGTCTTGTGAGGTAGGTAAGAACCCTACTTAAAATTCCTTTTTTTTTTTTTAACAGTTCATAAAATTCCATAACAAGTATTTTCTAAAGAAAGCACATGGGGCCAAAGTGTGAAGCTGGCCAGAGAAGTCTGTCTTCTCAGTGCAAGGCTATGTTTTCCTCTTTCCATTCTGACTATTGGGCCTCCAATGGCCTTGAGTGTAGTCACACAGGCTTGGTGCTGACCGACACTTGACCCCTGAGAACATTAATGATGAGGGCTTTGGTATGGCACTGGCTCTGGTCTGCGCACAGAGAATGCAGTAAGAGAGGTCTCAGAGCTGCAGAAAAAAAAAAAAAATGGAGATATGGCCCATTTGGGGGTGGGCTTTGTTGGGCAACCCCAAAAAGGCTTTCTTGGAGCATGAACTGCTTAAGAAGGGCAGATTAAAAAAAATATGATGATTTGTTACTGTCTTCTTATTCTATTATTCAAGGAAAGAAATAGCTCTGTTGCTCTGCCCAGATAAGTTTTACTCCTGGAAGCAACAAAAGCTTAATTTGTAACACCGGTGATGAGTTGCGGACACAATCAGTGTATCAGAGGTTGTTAAGGCCGGAAAGAGAATGGGACTTCTTTCCTTTGTGTAACACAGGATTTGAAGCAGGCTATGTGGAAATAGCTGTATTTCATGAAAGCAGACAGCGGAGAAGAAAAAGCCCTTTGTGTGAAATCGAATTTCTGCTTTAATGAGATCACATTGAGATGGGTTATGGATTTAGTTTTGATTTTGTTTCTTATCAATGAACGCTTAAGGCATCTCCTTTTCATATTTAATTGCTAAAACGAGCTTAGGGCTGGAGGGCCCTTGCGAAGTCAATTCCTTTTTTTTTTTGCTTTTAGTCTAGAATTGGCAAAACGAAGGACGTCCGAGGTCATGTGCAATGCTCAATGCTTGCCAACTTCTCACTTCAGCTGAAATTGAATCCTGGAAGAAATTGGTGTGGCTTCCACAGGCTTTCTGGTATTGCCCACCAAACTTAGTGAGCAAGCAATCTAATATTCTAAAAACACACATCTGAGATGCCTTTAAATTGTCATCAGTACAGCTAGGGGCTTGGGGGCAGAGCCTGTGGATGTGCTGCACCGTGGATGTGAAGCTGTTGGTACATTCTTTGTGCTTGCTGAAAACCTCAGTGGACTTATGCGGAAATAATTATGGCACACAATTACCTAATTTTTGGTTGGACAGGTGGGCAATGAGCACACTATCTTGTTAAATCCTTATGACTGAACCTCATGAATTTATGGCAGGTTGTTCTACAGTAAAGGCAACCCATTCACTCTTGGCCTCTAAGGATAAATCTTTGTTTACAGCGTTAGGTTCCCCCCCTCCCCCCAGAAAGGGGCAGAAGATCTAGACTCATCCTCCATCCCCCATCATCCCCCATCATCCCCGATTATCTCCCATGAATCCCCACCCCCATCATCCCCCATCATCCCTCATCAACCCCCATCATCCCCCATTATCCCCCATCCCCCATCTTCCCCCATCCCCCATCTTCCCCATCCCCCATCTTCCCCCATCCCCCATTCCTCATCTCCACCCCCATCCCCTTCCCCATCCCTATCTTCATCCCCATCTCCATCTTCATCCCCATCCCCACCCCCACTCCCATCTTCATCCCCATCCCCACCCCTATCTTCATCTCCATCCCCACCCCTATCCCCATCTTTATCCCCATCCCCATCTTTATCCCCATCCCCACCCCCACCCCATCCCCATCCCCATCTTCATCCCCACCTTCATCCCCATCCCCACCCCCATCCCCATCTCCACCCTTATCCCCATCCCCACCCCATCTTCATCCCCATCCCACCCCATCCCCACCCCCATCTTCATCCCCATCCCCACCCCATCCCCATCTTCATCCCCATCCCCACCTTCATCCCCATTCCCACCCCCATCTTCATCCCCATCCCCATCTTCATCCCCATCCCCACCTCCATCCCCATCCCCACCCCATTCCCATCTTCATCCCCATCTCCACCTCCATCCCCATCTCCACCCTTATCCCCATCCCCACCCCCATCTTCATCCCCATCTCCACCCCATCCCCACCCCCATCTTCATCCCCATCCCTACCCCATCCCCATCTTCATCCCCATGTTCATCCCCATCCCCATCTTCATCCCCATCCCCACCCCCATACCCCATCCCCATCTCCACCTCCATCCTCACCCCACCCCCATCTTCATCCCCATCCCCATCTTCATCCCCATCCCCACCCCCACCCCCATACCCCGTCCCCATCCCCATCCCCAGCAGCAGCACCAGTTCTGCATCTGCTGTGGGCTCAGGGCTGGTGAACCATCAGCACAGCCCTGGTATCTGTTGAGGTCATGGTCCTAGCAATGATGAGAAGTGTTCTCTTGATTTCTTAAACATATCATTTTCCTACAGTAAGGCAGGATTTAAAAACCACGAAGACCTTAAATAACATCCCTGGCTATGAGGAACATATCAGTGACATAGACTTAATGGCTAAAGCAGCACACACACACACACACACACACACACACACCTCACTCACACGCCTACATAAATACACCACACACATTAATTCACATACACTCACAGACACCACACACACACACACACACACACACACACACACACACACCTTGACTTTCTCTTTGTTGTCCATCCCTGGGTGGCTTTTTCTCCTGGCTTTCCTTTGTGACAGAGAGTGATCTCCCCTCTCTCCTAGCAACAGCAGCATTCCTTTAGAAGGCATTTGCCTCCTTTTCTGAGCAACTGGCTCAGTCTGTTGGGGAAGGTGAAGGAGGGGACATGAGGAAGGGGAGCTCCAGGCCTCCTGCTCCCTTAGGTGGAAGCTGTTCTCAGCAGTCTTAAGATTTGGAAAATTCCAGAGGGAGAGGATTGGAGGATGTGCGCTGGCAAGTGAGTTTGCCTCTGATAGTGAAGGCATAAGCTCTGCTGGAGTGATCTTGGCCAAGGCTGTTCTTGGGGGCAGGTGAAAGGGACACAGAGGCCAGGAGGCCGGAAGTGGAAGCTGGAGCGTGAATTTCAAAAAGGAACAAAGTGTGATGTGAGCACGGGAGCAGGAGGCGGAGGACGGAGGAGAGAAAAGTGCTGTGGCTGCGTGGCACACAACAGCCGGAGGCACAGAAATAAAAGGAGAACCCTGTTACCACAGTGCACATCAAAGAGCGAGGAAAGATCAGGTCATTAAGTCGGATCAATGCACTGTCTCAGAAATAACTGGAACTTCGGAGGCCGCCATCTCTCCAAGGTACTGAGGAGAAAGACCACAGGCTCCAGGTGGAGGTGTGTGTGTGTGACACTCTCTTCAGTTATTTCAGGCCGTTTGAGACACAGGAAGCCTGAAGCACAGACCATTCAACTGAAGGCAAGGGAAGGAGAACATTAATTAACGCAAAACACAAAATGGAAGCAAGCATCTTCCATTCACCTTCTGATTCACAGAGAAAAATGGCAGTAACAAATTGTACACCAGTAACACGGTGGGCCAGGCACGTTCCTGCAAGCTCTTTAAGCCTATGAACTCATGCAGCCTTGGTGGCTTGGGTGTTTAAAAGCAGCTGTCTAGTAAATATATGAACCCAGGGAATCATTACAACAATCCCATCAAGCAGTTTTTTTTTTATTATTTTGCTATTATTATTTTATTATCCCAATTTTCCAGATGAGGGCGCCCAGGCAGCTAGAGGAAGGCAACTTCTGAGCAGATTTCCTGTGCCAGTGTCAGAGACACAGCACTAAAGAATTCTGAGAACAAACTGGGGAAGGAAAAAAAAAAAGTGGAAGGGGTAGAGGGAGGGAAGGGAGCAAGAAGAGCTTTCTCTTTTGGCAGTCTCTTCACCTCCCTGTGGAAAGTGATGGGAGAAGACAAGGCTGCCCTGGGAGCTCTGAAGATGCCTTGTCAACGCTGGAAATTTGGTTAGTGTTGGTACGCAGGGGACTGGTGGAGAACCTGTGCCCCACGGATACGAAGGTACCTTGTGAAAACCACTTCTCCCACGTCTTCCGCCACCGCAGTGGGGAACAGAGTGCGAAGGCATCTATAGATTTGACCATGGGCCACCTGAAGGTTGTTTAAAAGAATCACTGTGGGGACTTGCCTCCGATGGGAACTCTCCTGAGGTGGGCTTTCAAGGGCGCAGTTGAGCAATGAATGCCCCAGTATGATTCTTAAGCACACTTAGGTTTGCGAGTCTGTGCTTTCCGATCTGAAAATAATTCAGCTCTTGTGTTTTCCCTAGGGCTATTGCCTCATTGTGAGGAGAAACCCAACCGGCTTTTGACCTCGGGGTTTTTAATATATTCACCAGCTGAGCTGAAGTGACAGAGCTCTGAGATTTTTGCCTTTGGGTATGCCGTGCTTTGCATTATCCTGTCAGCTCCCTGGTGATCTTTTCTGCCCTTGAAAGGTCTTGTAAGCCCTTGAGTTTGGGAAAGTTTAAATCAGGAATTTTTTTTCAAAGTGATCTATAGCTGGGAGATTAGTTCTGGTGTGTGTCATAACGATAAGATTCATGGAGGGTGCAGGACAGAGATGTTCCCTAGGTGGCCCTATGAAAAAGGGCATGTTTTGATCATTCTTAACCTGAGTTCCTTTTAGTAAAATCTAAAAATGTCTCATTGTGGGGGCTAATTTATATAAGTAAATTTTTTCTAAGAATACTTGAGATTTGTTTCTAGAACATGTCTAGAAATTCTGTGTGTGTGTGTGTGTGTGTGTGTGTGTGTGTGTGTGTGTGTGTGTTGCATCTTTTATCAGTAAAACTTCCTGTTGGAAACCCAGGACGTACGGCTGGCTTCAGAGCCAGATCACTGCAGTTTCCACCCAACGCTGTTACTTCCACAACTGTTTCTCTGGTCTTTGTCCATTTTCCTCCCAGTGACTCCTGTGACAGCATCTCTGGCTCGTCTCCAGGCCCTGCAGTGCAAGCGATATCAGGCAGCTAGCAGTGCAGTCTGCGAGTAGGCAGTCCAGATTCTGCTGTGATTCTTATGTGGTTGAGCTAGATGAGCAATATGGTCCTGCTGGAAGAATGCGTTGTCTTGCATCTGACCACTCCACATGACAGCTGTTCATCCACAGTCCTGACGTGGGTTTGGGACCCGTGGAAGGCACTGTGGGATAAAATCTCAAGCCCTAAGTTTGAGATGAAGGATCTCAAGTCTCAGATGATGAAGGATCCAGCAAGTCTACAGGCGTTAGATCAACAGCAACACTCTGAGAACAAGGTGGGAGAGGCTGCAAAAGAGAAAAAGCAGGTTCCCGCTCTCACTGACACGCAGACCGAGATGCTCAGACACACCACCCAGGTGTTTTCCTAAGGCCAGCCCATAGCCAGCTCTCGTAGGCCAAAGTCTAGCATGTAGTAAGATATTAGGCAGACCCCCGATTATCTGTCTCTGCCTTGCTTTTATGGATCAAGAGATGTAAGCTCTCGGCTCTCACGCAGGCCCAGGGACTACCATTCTTTTACAGCTTTAGTTTTGGTCTTTGAGAGCTTTCAACTTTCTGGCTTTGGGCCTGAATGGGGGTGGGGTGGGGGAGGGGGGGAATACTGGTGATACATGCATGGCTTATGTTAAGCTAGTTTCTTAATATGTAGCTTCGACTCTGGGAGATGTAGCAAGGGGGAAAAAAACTGATAAGCCAGTGAACACAAATCCCGTCTGGGATGTGGTTTGGAGAAGGCGTTTGGAGGGAGTTTAAGTGAAGTACGGAAAAAGTAGGAAACTAAGCAAAAACTTTGGTGAGGTCATTTTTCTCTTAGAGGCTGGGGTCAAGACTACCCTTCAAGGTTTCCCAATCATAACAGAAATAGTTTATGATCTTTAAGCAAGATCAGTACAGCCATTCTATGGCATGCTTAGAAACTAATAGCAACATGTCTCATCAAAAGGCAAGCTTTCCCCAAATTAGCACGCTACAGAACTCTACTCTTAGAATCAAAAGTGACAAAATGATTATAAGTGTCCACAGGCTTGATGCTGTCCTTGCTCTTTGGTTCACCAATTTTTTATCAAGTCACCAAGCTATTGTTCTAGGTGTTGGGGTCACAGCCCTTACTAAAACACACAAAGTCCTCGAGCTCAGTGGTTCTCAACCTTCTGAAACCTGCGACCCTTTAATACAGATCTTCTTGTTGCCACGGTGACCCTCAACCATAAATTATTTTGTTGCTACTTCCTAACTGTAACCTTTGACTGTTATGAATCATAACGTAAGTATCTGGATATGTGGGGTATCTGTATGCTTCCTCTGTGGGAGAGTCACAATCCACAGGCTGAACACTACTGGTCTATATCCTAATAGCCCCCTCCCCTCCCCCTCCTCACTCCCCTCCCCAGCTTCTTCCTTCTAGAAGTACATTTTTCACTTTGCGTCACTGAGGGCAGGCTTTGAGGTTTCAAAAGTCCAAGCCGACCCCCCGGTTATCTGTCTCTGCCTTGCTTTTATGGATCAAGATGTGTAAGCTCTTGGCTGCTGCCCAACCTGTGCTCCCCACCACAAAGCTCAGACTTTAACCCTCTGAAGCCGTAAGACAGACTCTTTGTTCTATAAGCTGCCTCAGCCGCAGTGTCTTATCACAGCAGCAGAAGGCAACTAACACACTTAGTTTCCTGTGCTCCACGTTCTCCTATCACACTGTGTATCTACCTCAGTGCCTTTATTGAGCTCTGCTTGTATTTCTGACTTTACGTTGATGAATACTGGAGCTAAATTCTCAAAATCTTCTTATCTCCTCCCCCTCCCCTCTGTGCTAATGGTCTAGTTATCTTTCAAGCCCTTGCCACTTGTAGGAATTTTAATTTCAAATCCAGCTGCATACCTACCCTGCTTCCTCACTCAGATAGGCTTTCCGAGGTTAGCATTATGATGAAAATCAAACTCTCAGTGTTCCCCACCAAGAGTCTTTCTCCTCTCAGTCAATGATGGCTTAAATTCTTGTTTTTTTCTTTCTTTGTTTGTTTTGGTTGTTTTCGAGACAAGATTTCTCTGTAGCCTTGGCTGTCCTGATCTCACTTTGTAGACCAGGCTGGCCTCGAACTCACAGTGTTCTCCTTGCCTCTGCCTCCCGAATGCTGGGATTAAAGGCGTGCGCCACCGTGCCCGGCCTTGATGACGTCATTCTTATAGTTACTCAAGACATGCTTTGGATTCCTTCTTGACTTCTTTTTCTCACACTCTATATCTGACTCTTCATATTTAGCTGCGAAGATGCTTGCCATCATGTTATTTTGAAACATAGAAACTTGAAAATGAGGTCCAACAGTGGAAGCATGGGTAAACCATGGTACTTCTAGTCATCAAAATGATACTGCAACCACTCATGATCAAAGGAGGTAAAACAGAAAACAGTATGAGATCCACAAAGATGTTGTTATAAAAATGAGAAGTGATAACATCTGTGGGGGATGGTGGCAATGGTGGGGGAATCTGAGTCTATTGTTGGTAAGAATATAGATTGGTACATTGATTATGAAAAATAAGGTAAAAACTTCTCTGGAAATTAAAACGAGGATGTCATACTAGGCAGAAATCCCTTATACGTAAAGAAGACAAAAGCATCATTCTGTAAAGATATTTGTACTCCCGTGTTCACTGTCTATTATTGACAATAGCCAATAAATATAAATGTTCACCAACAAACATGTATAAAGAAATTGTAATATATTTATATGGTGGGATAATGTTTCCTTAATAAAGGCGGAGATTCTGTTATTCCCTATAACATGGATGGAGCAGAGGGCATTATGCTAAGTGAAATAAGCCACAGGCAGTCATAAAAATGTTGCATAATTTTTATTACAGCAGAATTTAAGTATATGCATAGTGAACTAGTGATTACCACTGATGGAAAAAGAGAGGAAAGGAAGTGGGGAGAAGCAGGTTAAAAGATACAAAATACAGAGATCTGGGATGATCAGCTGTAGAGACCTAATGTCCGATACGAAAAATCCGATGAATGGAATTGCAATGCATTGTGTTAAGCGGTGTTGCCAGATAAACACGCTATTCCTTTTTTACAGGACTCCTGATTTCTACAGTTTCAGTTCCCTGAAGATAGCTTAGATGGGGAACTATTAAGTAGAAAATTCCACAGGTAAACAGTTCATACGTTTTCACGGCACACTGTTTTGGTGGCATGGTAAGTCAGTCATCACTTTGGTACTCCCGTGCTGAATCTGCTGCTCATTGGCCAGATGTCTTAGTTATCAGACTGACTGCTGTGCTATAACAGTGCTTGTACAGAGTCCAGGTTTATACAGTTTCAGGCATTCATGGAAGACCTTTGGAGTAGATCTTCTGTCAGTAAAGGGTACCTGGACTGGAGAATTTAGACACTCTTGCTCTTCCAGTATAGGAATTACATGCGATTACAGACATGTCAATCCTCTTTACTCTATTGACAAAAGCACCATCCACATCCTCTAACAACATCTTATAAACTACTATGAACTGTCAATGTTGTTATTTTAAAGCTGTGGTTAACAGCTTACAATTTAAAACATTTTTATTGTGCCTTATTTAAAGCATACTCAGAGATGAAGAACTGTAAATCCATTACTGAGCTACAATGATCAACTGGCAGCCATTTTTGTTTTGTTTATATCCCTACTTATAATGCCCGTGTTGCAAGTACTCCGAATTACCAAGCGAGGGACTGCGGATTGAAGAACACTCAAGACAGCGGGTCATTTGTGCTAAGAGAATGCCTCCTATTGGGAGTAACAGAGCTGCTTATATAGGGGAGGAACCAGAAATGGAACAGCACTGTGGACTCAAAACAAGGGAAATGAAGGCAACCAGTGGAGCACAATGTTTCAACTGCAGAGAAAAACAATGTTTCAACTGCAGACAAAAACAAGTAATGCTTAGTACCAGTACAGCTGCAGTTCCCTACACCCACTCATACCTCACCTCTCTCCATAGGATTATATTTTAAAGCAAATATCATATACAAGGTGGTGATTTTATCTTCTTTGGGCATATATAATAATTTGGGTATATAATAATATAAATATTATGTTCCAAAAGCAGATCAGAGGAAGATGCATTTGGTTCCCCTTTGGTAAACAGGGAACAGTTTGACAGGATACTTACCTCTCTGTAAAAAAAAAAAAATGACTGTTTACATCTTCTTTGGTTTGGTTTGTATATATTTTGCACAGTGTGCATGTGGAGAAAAGATGATAGCGTTGAAGGAAGATGCTGATGCCAACACTCGGCTTTATTCCCCTTGAAAATGTGATTGCTTTGGTTCAGGCTGGGTGCTTTACACAACAGAGCAGGCGTGACCACTCTGCAAAGGCAGGAATAATTTCTGTTGGCCTCTTTTCTCCTTGGCATGTCAGTAATTTAGGATTTCAGTATCAGAGTCTATCATGACACATGCTTTCTCATAGTCAGACCTCCTGACAGCTTGTGCTGGGCCATTCTTTACTATGGAAGGCTGTCTTTTCCATTGGAGTGTGTTCAGTAGCATCCTGGCTCCTTCCCTATTAGACACTAGTTTCATCTTCCCCTCTCCCTATGAGGAGCCGTAATAATAAAAAACTTCCTGAGACACTGCCTAGTGTCTCTTTGTAAGGTAAAGTGACCTCTGGGTGGAAATCAATCACTCACTCACTCTCTCTCTCTCTCTCTCTCTCTCTCTCTCTCTTTCTGTGAATATATATATATTCATACATAGTTTAGGAGATTGGCAATAAAAACTCTTATTAATTTTATTGGCTAAAACTTCCTAGGGAATGCCATCTGTGATCTGATAAAGGTCTCTATTGTGTTTTGCTGACGCCCATATTTAATTAACAAACCTATGATACAATGGCTAATGATAATCTGCATACTTGAGACATATCCAGGAACAACCTTGACAAAGCCAACCTGAGGAAAAGAGAAGGTCACGAATGAGAGCCTGCTCGTCGGCTCTGATAGCGGTCCGTTGGATTCGCCTCTCCAGCTTACCCTCAGACCACCTCAGCATTCATTCTCATCCACAACACAGGGAAACATTGTGTGGAAGTTAAAAGTGGGAGACCTCTGCCTAAAAATTAGTGACATTCCATACATATCAATAGGCCTTTTGATTAGTCATAAACACCTAGACATGGGTGCAAAATATAAAGGAAAAGGGTATTTAAACATTGCATATAATTTGGAAGGTTCACCTCCTCCCCCCATAGTGGAAACATTTTATTAAAGAAGCATAAAATGAAATACAGGGAAATATGACATCATCTTGCTCATTCCTTTCAAGGGTTACACTGTTCTGAATGTATCCATGTCTGTGCTGTGCTCTCCTCCCAGTCCACCATCTTATTACATACCCCCATTTTCATAATCTATGAAGTCCCATGATTCCTTTTTGTAGAGAGACTCTACAGACAAGCAGAAGGCATGCATTAGTGGTACCATGTTCTTCAGAAGATTGCTTTTTTTTTTTTTTTAAACTTCGTGCACTGTGTTAAGTGCACAGAAGCAAAACAAAGCTTAGCAACTTCTAGCAAAGTCCACATTAGACACTGAGGGATTATCAAACACTGTCCATGTTGTTTTAAATAATGTTGTGTAAGTATGTAACTTACTAGTGTGCATTTACACAATCTTTTTTAAAATTTTTATTAATTTATTAATTTATTCTTGTTACATCTCAATGGTTATCCCATCCCTTGTATCCTCCCATTCTTCCCTCCCTCCCATTTTCCCCTTATTCCCCTCCCCTATGCCTGTTCCTGAGGGTGATTTCCTCCCCCTGTATATGCTCATAGGGTATCAAGTCTCTTCTTGGTAACCTGCTATCCTTCCTCTGAGTGCCACCAGGTCTCCCCATCCAGGGGACGTGGTCAAATGTGAGGCACCAGAGGGCCCTAGAAACCTACAAGTAGAACATTATGATAGGCAGATTTGGGCCAGGGGTCCCGCTCAAGCATTTGCAGAATCTTGAGTCTGAGAATGGGCCTCAGGACCTTGCGCATGTGCTCTTCCACTGAGCTGCAGCCCCAGGCCTGGGTTCCTGAGCCTTACATGTTCTTGAAACTGTTGGGGTTTTACTCGGGGTCTCTAGAGGAAAAGAAGCAAGTGGATGAATATGTTATCAAGGGAGTGAGCTTTAAAATGACGATAGCCAAATCACATATGAGACACTGAGAACCCGGTACTCGGTCCTTGAGGCAGTGTGCCTCAGTCGTCCCAGGCTGGCGCGGGAAGCCTGCACAATTCTTGGAGAGCGCTGGTCCCGATGCCACGATGAAAGGTTGGAACTGCTGGTTCTGCTATGGTGGAGAGATCAGTCCCTCAGCCCAGGAGCATCAAAGGGAGAAAAGAGAATTAACCCACTCTGGAATACCCTCACTGAATCTTGGCTGCTCCCCAGGGAGCCAACGGTCTGGGCAGGCCATTCCATGTGGCAAGTTGACATTAAAACCAACCATAATGCATATCAATGGGTTTCATAATGAAGTTTTCGTACTTACATAAAACCTATTTTTATTATATTAGTTGGGAATTCCTAAGTCAAGAGAAGATAATTATAAGTCCCAAGTCAATGGTAAGATGTTTATAGATCACTTTGCCTCCCCGCCCCCCATTTGCCTATCTTTTGTATTTGCCTCTTCTTTTGTGACAATACCCAGAATTTCTTTATTGGCAAATAATTTAAAAAATTAGCTTCTGAGGACCAGTTGTTACTTAGACACTAAATACATAGTAGTTACGCAATATCTGGAACCCTAACATTGGCCTATCTCTCCACAAGGAAACGGAAGCTCAGGAAAGGTAAGTACTTTGTTTAGTGTCTCATATCACTTAGTAGGAAGGCTGTGATTCAGACATAGTTCAAGTGAATAATTACAGACTATGGAGCTGTCTCTTATGGTTTGTATGAATAAAAGTTATTTGTTTGTATTCCTGTATTAATACAGGCTTCATCTGCAATTTCCCTTGACATGGGTAAGTAGATATCTGTCTGTCTGTCTGTCTGTCTACCTATCATCAATCAATCTATCTATCTATCTATCCCAATCACATGTGTATATTTTCAAGCATAATAGAACCTTGAGGAGCCTGAGGACAGGTGGTGGCCAGAGAAAGCACTAGATTAGATTAGGCTGAGCAGCTTTGTGGCTATTGGAAAACAGGTTATGTGCTCTGTGACAAGGAATAAATTGGGTCATCAGCCAAAAAGGGCAGAGCTCCCTGTGGAAAACTCCCGACCTTCAAATGGTGGTGGTGGTGGTGGTGGGGGAGGCAGCGGCAGACTTCATCCTGGGTCTCTGTTGTCCATGCTGTAGGCCAGGCAGACAGAATGGTCAGCAGAGACAGCCTGCAAAGAAGCATGGAAAATAATCTCTCTCTCTCTCTCTCTCTGTCTCTCTCTCTGTGTCTCTCTCTCTGTCTCTCTCTGTCTGTCTGTGTGTGTGTGTTGGGGAGGTACATGGTCATAGTTTAAACAACAAAGAATCCTAGTTGGGTGTGGTGGCGCACGCCTTCAATCCCAGCACTCGGGAGGCAGAGGCTGGCAGATCTCTGTGAACTGGAGGCCAGCCTGGTCTACAAAGAGAGTTCCAGGACAACCAGGGCTATTACACAGAGAAACCCTATCTCGAGAAAACAAACAAACAAACAAACAAACAACAACAACAAAACTCAAAGAAACCAAAAGAACCCGAACATAAATCTAGAAATCAAAATCACCCCAAACAGGTGGAGGGAAAAGATTCTAACACTTGAAAGTAGAACACCAAACCCAGGCTTCTGGCTGTGAGCATTTAGGTTTTATTAATTAAGGTCAAGGTGATGATGACAATACCAGCTGGGGAGCATTTTGCCCGGAGATAAATGTGTCCCTCTGCATTTCTGCAAGGCAGCGGGAGGTGTGTGTTTGGAGCTAAATTAATTTGATTTACATCATGCCATGGCAACTTCTGTTCCCTCCCTCTCCCTGCTGTTAGATGTCTTAGCTGGCTGTTTCCCTTCCCTTCACCCCCACACATTTCATAACACCGAGAGAAAGCACAGGGTTGGCTTCGGGCAGAATTTAGAAGCTGAATAACTCTAATTTGATTCTTCTGCATGGAATGCTAGTCTCTCTCCCTCCTTCCTTGAGGGAAAGAAGTTGTAAACCCGAGCATAAGTATGATTTATTTTTATATCATGCTTAATGGCACAAACTGCTTGACAGAACTTTTCCTTTGGTGCAAAACCTGGCAGCTCACCTTTTCTTCTTTCTCCCTGTGTCTAATACTAACACCGACATGTGAAGTCAGAACCCAGGCCCCCAGGAGCAATGTGCTCTTGCTGGCTCTGTGGCTGTCCCCTGAGCCAAGCTTTGTAGGCCAGACATACCTAGTGACGCCGACCTAGGGCGGCGGCAGCCTGGGTGCATTCCTAGCCCACCGCCCTCGCTCTTCCCTTGGCGGCTGGGCAGGATAAGGTTACTCCCGGGCCTCCTCGGTCCCAGGGAAGAAGGCGGGACGAGCCCCGGCTCTCTGGGGAGTTGCCGCAGTTGGCAGCCCCCGGCCTTGGGGACGCTTCTCTGGAGGCGGCCGGGAGCTGAGGGTGGGACCCTGAGCGCAGCCAGAGGCTGGGGTCCCCGCCATGGCCACCGCCAGGCCTCCAGGGTGTGGCTGCAGAGCCCTGTCCCGGTGGCTGCTAGGCGCTGCGCTGCTGTTGGGCCTGCGGCTTTGCATGGAGTTGCGCCAAGCGGGTTCGGGACTCCCGGGCCGCCGGGATCCCCCGGGGCCACCTCGGCTGCACGGGCGGCCGGCGTCCAGCCCTCCACGCGGAGCCAGAAGGAGGCAGGTGACCTACGTGCGCAGCGAGCGCCGAGCGCTGCCCCCGGGTGGCGGGAGCAAGCCTCCAGAGCCGAGCTGCTGTGGCCAGCGCGGGCTTCCCCGCAGGAAGGTCAGTTGTCAATTGCAGACCTGGACCTTTGGAGTTGAGTCTGCATGCAGATGGCGCTGGGGAGCCTTCTGCTCAGGCCGGTGGACCACCCCACTGGGACCTCCAGTCTCTTCCCCTTCTTTCTAACGTTGCTCTCCCTGGAACTTTCTTATTCAATGGCTCCGTAGAACAAAGTGGAATTGAACAGGGTTCATCGACACTCAACCAACGTTTGCTGAGCGCCCACTGTGGCAGGCATCCTTGTAGGAATAGAGCACGCAGCAACTGTACCCATTTTACCGAGGGAGGGGGCGCTGAAAGCAAAGGAGGCATGGCTCCCATTCCGTTTTCCCTACCCAGGCCTAGACGAAGCCGGGTGGGTAGACTCTATGAATGGCTCATCCATCAGGTCCAGGTGATGGAGAAAATCTGCCTTGCAGCTACATCCATCCAGTCCCTACCCAAGGGTTGGGACTGGCACAGGGTGAGAAGTAAAGCCTCCAGCACCACTTAGTAGGAAGTAATTGGATCCTCCAGGACCAAAGCTGGGTTTGCTCACCTCTCTGGCTAGGCTCTTCCTTGCCTCTTTAACTCCCAGCGCTTCACACTTCATTGAGGAGGTCGGTTTAACCTCTGGTTGTTACAGCCTCGGCTTCTCACCTTCCTTTGGGAACCCATCATTTATGTAGTACTTAAGAGTGAAAAGATTAGGAATTGCATGTATGCGCTTGCCAAATCCTTACACCGAACACTCCTGCTTCCAAGCGCAACCGGCATCCTCCAAAGCAAGGCTGTCTGTGTTGCCAGAGTCGGGTTTTTTTGTTTTTTGTTTTTGTTTTTGTTTTTTTCTGCTTTGTTTTATTTTCCTTGATGGCATCTGCGCCCCCACCCCAACTCCTGCGTTTATCACCCTACTCTCCCCTTGGCTCTATAACGTCCTCCCCTCATTCTTCCAGAGCTTTCCTCCCCCCACTTCCTCTAAGTGCCTTGTCCCCAGTCTTCCCACAGGATGGTGGGGTATCTTCTGGGATAAACACAGCTCTGTTTTCTGTCTCTGAAATGCACTTCCTATGTAATGGCTTGGCTAGTTACTCTAAAAGCGCCACTTCCTTCTCACGCTGCCCATGCGACTCCCATGATGCTGTGTTCAGCATTGGAAACTCTTGCCAAAGGGCTTACAGTAGATGCTGGGTCAAGGGCTGTGAGCACAGACTGAATTCAAAGTGGTTGGGGCCTCAGCAAAGGGGTTCAGTTTGATTCAAGCCTTGACCCTATCTATAGAGGAAGATCAGAAAGCGGAAAGGGGACATTTGAGCTGAGGCTTGACGTTTTTTAAGAGTCTGGCTTCCTTTGTCCCTCTGGATGTCCTCAAACGTTCTGTCTTTGATACTCTGTTCCCTTTCAGAGTGATTCCCCCACACCTTTTGTTTTTGCCTGTTCAAGGACTCCTAAGGGTTTGTCTCCATAGTTATGGGTAACCAGATCCTGCCTTACAATATTAAGGCTTGCAGTCCGTAGACTGAGAGGGGCACTGTGTGTGTGTGTGTGTGTGTGTGTGTGTGTGTGTGTGTGTGTGTGTGTGTGTATGAGTTCACCTCTATGCCCTGTTGGATGCTAGAACAGAGATCCAGTCTGAAAATGGTGGGCAGGTGACAGATGTGGAGGTGGCAGGAAGTGATGGACACTGGGTGTGTTTGGAAGGCACATGCAGAAGCAGGTAGAATCTGTTCGCCTTTGGTAGATTACAGAAAGGAGGCGCTTACTCCAAATAACTTTCAAATATGCTTTAGCTATTATGTTGGAAATGTCAAAAGGACAGTCAGACACATTGATCTGGTCCTTAGAGGCAATGTCCAGGCTGAAGTAGTGATTTGGGGCCATTGCATGCAAGTGGCACTAAAACTATGAGATTGTATGAGGTCAACTGGGGTGAGTGTGGTTCACAGGACAGGAATTTGAGTACTGGGGTTCAGCCATTACAATTAAATTAAAAGAAAATGAAAGGGAAATGTGGCAGAGTGTCTAGTTTGTTATAAACACAATGTAAAGGTTTTTATTTTCTCTAAGTTGCCCCCAAGCCTTAGTTATTCCTCAAATATAAACTGTTACAGCTTATTTGCATTCCTTTGTCATATACCGAGTCCTGCTCTGTGGGGCCCCATCCTGCATCTCGCCAATCTTTCCTTTCCTTTCCTTGCTCTTTCCTACTTCATACATTCAGGTCAAAGCTGGTTTCCATCCCTGGCCGCTCAGGTCAAGGTTCATTCAGGTCAAGGTTCATTGAGAATCTACTACTATTTCCAGGCTGATCTCTCTGCTGTCTGAGATGGCAACAGCAATGCCTTCTGGGAGTTTGAGTTCCTTTGCTCATGCAGAGACTTGAGAATCCACCTCAGGTGGAAAGTTTTGTCTGCAAAGTCTCCTCGGTTAGGAGGTATTTCATTCCCCATGGTGACCCTAGTAAACTCCACAGACACTAGCATGTGAAAGGTGAATGCTGCTACTTCTTGAGTTTTCACAGGTGAGTCTAAATGTCTTTGGTTAAACTACATAAGAAGTAAGGCCTATTGCTATTGGAAAAGATATTACGTTATTAGCCTCCCATGGAAACATTTTCCTTAGATTACTTTCTCCATAGTTACTTATTTTCAGAGTAAGTATCTCATCTCATCAAGTTCCGAGACGGGATTTTGGATCTGCTTCCCTTTGCCCATCTTTTACAGCTGAGTTAAAATAGTCATCAAAACTTCTGGGACTTTTCTGACTTCTGGGAAAGGAGTTCACCATCTTATACCCTGAGATAAACATTGGTCCTTTTCAGCCTTACAAGACATGGTATAATTAAAGATGGCAAACTGAGATAGGATTTGGAAGTTACCTGTTGAATCTTATGTATTTATTATTTTAATTGCTTAAGAATACTGATCAAGAGCCAGACGTGGTGGCGCACTCCTTTAATCCCAGCACTCGGGAGGCAGAGGCAGGTGGATCGATGTGAGTTTGAGGCCAGCCTGGTCTACAAAACGAGTCCGGGATGGCCAAGGCTAACACAGAGAGAGAGACCCTGTCTTGAAAAAAACCAAAAACCAAAACAAACAAACGAAAAACAAAAACAAAAACAAAAAGAAAGAAAGAAAGAAAGAAAAGAAAAGAAAAAAAGAATGCTGATCAACAGTTTCACAGGATTCTTGGATCCTTTGTGCTGCACTGGGCAGCTTTCGCATCAGTAAAGGAGAGCACATCTCATTCTGTGGGCGGCTTTCTGGGCAATGAAAGCCTTCATAGACTATTTACCTGAGTTGCATAGTGTTTCTTGCTACCAAGCGTTCTTTGCAGGAGTGAGAGATACAAACATTCAGCAATTACATTGTCACCTTAACCAGAGGTTACTCTATTCAAATAACTGGAGGAAGGGGAAAATGGGGACGAGGGGGGGGGGCACAGAGACAGACAGACAGAAACACAGAGACACAGAGAGAGACAGAGACAGAGAGTCAGAGAGACAGACTTTTCTACCTCTGACCGCACCCCCCCCCCCTTTGGCAAGCTGTAGGGACTACCTCTAAATATGAAGTCCCTGCACATATCAAAAGTTCTAATCTTTGAGCACCGGGAGATGAGGACGGGTGACAGATGGCAGTAAGCCCTGCCTCTTCTGATTGTGACAATCTTGGAACCTATCCATTTCTGAACACTACAGACTCAGCATCTCACCAGAGCTCCGTGTCTCCAGCCTTTGCACAGAATACAGGCATTAAAACAGCCTTGGCACCCCTTTCTGTCCTTTCTGGTTCCTGCATGTTTCTGGGGTTTTTTGTTTTCTTTTTTTTAAATAGGCGTTATGGTTCCCCTGGGTGAAGTTGTTTGGGAGGGATTTATTTATGGATGGTTAGATATGGTCTCTGTGATTTAGGCTTCTTATGCACTCTTGGGGTGCATGTGGCCACCCTCCCCCCCGCCTTGTAGGTTGGCAGCCCACCTACAAGGAAGCGATTTTTTGAACCTCTAGGCCCCACTTGTACCGGAGATACTTAATTCAGCACCAGGCTTCTAGAAGACTTGTCTTTTCAGAGCTGTGTCACTTGACATTTAATATGCTGGCAAGAAAAGTGACTTGAGTCACTGGGCTATAGAACCCTGCAATGTGCTACTGTCTTGGCTGGGGAGTTAGAGAGCCTTTGGAACAGTGTGTGCATGCGTGTGTGCATGCGTGGGGGTGGGGTGGGGTCTACTTCTTGTCATCTTCTTTGTTTTTTAATTCTGTAGTTGTGATGGAGAAAAATGAGGAACTTGGCATGGTGTGCGCTCCAGGTCTATCCAATTGCCTCAGGAGCCCTTACTGTTTTCAGTCACAGTCCTCCTATGATTCACTCCCTCTTTCTCTAGCCTCCTTTATCAGGCTGTATAGAACTAGCTCTAAATACGAAGTCCTTTTGCACATTGGGAGTTCTAATCTCCGAGCACAGGAAGGTGAGGACAGATGACAGCATTGCCTCTTTTGATTGTGACAATCTTGGACCGCAGCAGTCATGTCCGGCCCCTCGGGTTTTGCGTGTGTACCCATATTTCTGACGTACAGGGAGCAGCAGGTGTCAGCCCTCTCCCACTGCCCACAGAAAGCCGAACATTTTCATCTAGAACAAAATCAGCGGAGAGAAATTGAATGAGCTCCAGCAGTATGTGGGTGTGAAAAGCAGTTGCCTCGTCTCATTTCAAAAAGCAGGTTTTTATTACAATTTTGATGTGCCTTCAGCGGGGACCAGGGTTCTGCTTCGACCCAAACCCCGCAGTTAGTTTCTTGGAGAGCATTCTGTGGGCAGAGGGCTGCTAATGGAGGCTCTATTGGTTTTTCAACAGCCAGTGGTGGAGATTTGAGGGGTGTGTGTATGATTTGTGCAGTCCATTTTCTCTAAGGAGAAAAATAACCTGCCAGTTTTCTCCAATAGAATTGGGTTTCCTTTTTCAGTCTGCAAAGAGAATCAGGGCCTCACAGTCAAACGGGAGACTGTCAAGGGTGGAGGGCTGTTGAGTTTTCCCATCTGTGCATTGATACCTTTGCAGGCCTTCTGTTTCGGAGAAGTTGGGCTTTGTTCTATGATAGACAGGAAGTTACAGGAGCCTGCTTCATTTAGCATGAGCTGAGTCTGCCATGAGGGATGAGTGTCTTTTCACATTGCACCTGGGTCCTCTGGATGCGTCCCGGTGGGCCATTAGTGTCCTGTGGAGGTCTCAGGTAAAGGAGGGTGGGAAAATTTGCTCTCCAAAAAGCATTTTTATCTTGCTCAAGCGACTGAGAGAAAAGCTGAGTTTTGGAAGCTTTACAGTCCAGGGACATACGTAATTTAAACTAATAGATAGCAAGCTAGACTGTTAGTTACCCAGGAGGTAAATATAGCCAATGATTTTGAGTCACACAGCGTTTTTATTTCTAGTAGTGGGAATTGAACTCAGAGCTCGTACATGATGGGCAAGTGCTGTACTGTTGAGCCCCACCTGCACCCTACAACCTACATAACTATCTCTAAATAGGTATCCAGCCAGATCCAGCACTAAGCTCCATTACATACTAATGCTAGTGTCTGTAGATGGGGTACCCAGAGCGGCTTACCATTCTCCCTGCTTGCATCACCTTTCTGCTCTCAGAGAACATTTGAAGCTACAACCCTGAGCCAAATACTCTCAATGAACAGTTGTTTTTCCTAAAAAAGTGACAAGCAAAGTTAATACTTCTTAGCTCACCGACAGCATGGCATATCTTTACCATGCCATATGCAACAAAGGAAAGGTCCTTGAACTGTTTTTAAGAAGGATGATGTAGCCGGGCATGGTGGCGCACGCCTTTAATACCAGCACTCGGGAGCCAATGGCAGGAGGATCTCTGTGAGTTCAAGGCCAGCTTGGTCTACAAAGCGAGTCCAGGACAGCCAAGGCTACACAGAGAAACCCTGTCTCGAAAACAAACAACAACAACAACAACACAAAACAAAAAAACAACAACAAAAAAGAAAGAAAGAAAGAAAAAAGATGGATGGTGTAATCATTAACCTTCAGGTCAACTTGACTGAATTTAGAGGTAGGAGACACACTTTGGGACGTATCTGTGAGGGCATCACAACAGAGGATTTTCTTGGGGAGGGAAGACCCATTCTGAATTGGGGTGGGGGCGCACACCATTCCATGACCTGAGGACTGAGAAAATCAGACAAATACAAATACACTAGTTACCTTTCTGTTGCTGCGATAAACCACCACTGCCACCAAGCAAGTTGTAGAAGAAAGATCTTATTTGAGCTGATGGTTCCAGAGGGTTAGAGTGCATCTTGCAGGAAGTAGCAAACATGGCAGCTAGAGTGGAATGCTCAGAGCTCAGCTCCATTATTGTAAGCACTAAGAGGAGCAATGAGCAGCAAGCATTTTTACCCACTGAGCCATCTCTTCAACCTCTGTCTATTATAATCCTATTTCCAGGTAGTATTGGGCAGGAAGCTGGCATCTGGGGCACACAATTTTTTACTCAGTAGGTATATATACACAAGATCCATGCATCTTGTTCCATTCATTCTGCTATCTCTCCATTTCTTTTTTTCCTCCTCCTTTCATTTTTCTTTTTCTTTTTCTTTTTTTTTTTTTTGCAAAAAGTTATTTGGGAGGACTTGTGGTAGAAAAATAAATAGCAATAGATGGCTCATCGCTGCAATTTATGTTCCCAAGTCCAAACTAGGGTCTTGTGATATCTGATTTTTGTTTGTTTGTTTGTTAATGAAGTTACTTTTCACAAACATCCAAATTATTGCCAAGTGTGTCTTTACAGCCTCTGCTTTAACAGGCTAGTTTCGGATTCTTTAGTGTAAGGCTACTTCTGTGTCCATTAGGACTAGGGCTGTGAGTGACAGGCCCAGTCAAAACTAGTAAAGCCGGAGACTGGTTTGAGCAGTCTGGGAAGACAAAGAAGAACTACGGAAGGAAGCTGGGAAGGAAGCCGGGAGGGCTCTGGGAAATCAAGCAGGGATTAAAGTGAGCCTGCACACCTCAGCCATCCGATGACCCCATACCACGATGTAGTGATAGTGTTGGCTGTGCCCTTTCCTCCTCCTCCTGTGTTTGCAGAACTATCTACTTTTCTAAGAAAATATTTCCCTATTTTTTTCCTTGCACCTGACATTGCTTCAGGGGACCTGGGCATCACCCCTCAGACACACGCAAGGGCGTTTGGATCATACGTCATAGATGTAAAGAGGCAGAGGTGCGAGGAACTGCAGAGATGCTGACTGAGGTCTAGAGCTGGGGCTGTGCCCAGTGGTGAGGCAGTGCAGTCCACACTGGCGTGCTGTTCCTGCCGTTGGGTGTTGGTAAGCCAATAAATCCTTAATCAATTCCCTTTCTGCTTAACTAGCTAGAGCCGTTTCTGTTGTTTACAGCGGAGGCTCTTGGCAGAACAGTAAATTAGAACTGGCACTTTGGAGGGGTACGACTATAACTTTCCCTTTGCAGTGTTTGCCTGGGTCTGTTTAATGCAGGGTTTTTGGAACATAGTGACTGGGGGCCGAGTGAACTATGGGCTGAGGGAGCTTTCCCTGACAAATTGATAACATTTAGTTCCAGACACTAAATTACACAGATCTGCCTACTCATCTCTAGAGACACCAAACTGTGCTTCATAGTGCCATTTGCCTGGGGTTTCAGGAAGGAGGGGACACATGCATGCTGCTGTCACAAATAACAGTCCAGTGTCAGGGCTCACGCTATTGCAGGTTCATTTCTGGCTGGGCCACGCATCGTTATGGGTTGGATGGGTGTGTGTCATGCTGCTCCGTGCGGTAACTGTCCTCCCCCATGACCCCAGGCTAAAAATACAGCCATTATTTCTCCATTCACCTGAGCTCAAGGGGGGTGCTCTAATGGGCTTTGCCTGGCATTATTCAAAGGCCCAGCTTGGGGGCTGGAAAGATGGCTCAGCAGTTAATAATCTAAAAATATCTTTCAGAGGGCCTGGGTTCAGCTCTTGGCATGCCCAAGGCAGTTCATAAGTGGTAGTGACTTTAGTTCTAGGGGATCTGGCTTCCTTGCACTCCTGTGTGTGTGTGTGTGTGCGTGCGTACACACACACACACACACACACACACATACACATGCATACACATAAATAAATATTGAAAAAAAACTCAGTCTGGAAGTGACACGTCTCTCTCTTGCACACAATACAATGTCCAGAGCTACTCAAGGCCAACTATGGCCATCCTGCCAGGTGCCCAGAAGATAGTTGGACAGTTTGGTGAGCAGGACAATGGCATCACAGAATGTAACCTTGCAATCATGCATGTCTATGTGTATGGACATTGTCTAGGTCATGTTTTGTCTCTAGGTTTTCAGCTCCTTGCTGATCCGCGTGCTTGACAGTATTGAAGAAAGCATGGCTGTTTGTTTTCGGGGGCTGGGATCTGAAATGAAGTGGCCATGTATACTGGTTTGGGGGAAAATGGCCCCTGTAGGCCTATAGGGAGTGGCCCTGTTAGGAGATGAGTGAGGGGTGCTGAAGGAAGCGTGTCACAGCAGTGGACTTTGAGGTCTCAGATGCCATGCTCAGTGCCACACTGTCTTCCTGCTGCCTGCAGATCCAGAAACTGAAGTCTCAGCTACCTCTCCAGCACCATGGCTGCCTGTGTGCCACCGTGTTTCCCACCATGATGGTAATGGACTCAACCTCTGAACTGCAAGCCAGCCCCAATTAAACGTTTTCCTTTATAAGAGTTGCTGTGGTCATGGTGCCTCCTCACAGCAACAGAAACCCTAACTAAGACACCATCTAAATTTAGTAGTACCCTGCAATAACAAAAAGACTTACTGTAAAGATTAAACGGTGCTGCAGCCAATCCTGGAGTCTGTTAGACACAATGGTTCTTGTTGACATTGCTTATGTTTGCTCAGGGCAGAGGCTGAAAGCAAATCGTTAAATAAAATCATGAATGTCAGGGGCTGGAGAGATGGCTCCGCAGTGGGGAGTGCTTGCCGCTCTTCTCAAGGACTGGAGTTTGTTCCCAGTACCCATATTAGGCAGCTCACAACTGCCTGTAACTCCAGCTCCAGGGGGAATCGGATTCCTTCTTCTGCCCTCCAATAGTATTAGCATGCATGTGCTCTTGGTCACACAGATGCAGGCATGCAGACACACACACACAGACACAGACACACACATACACTGGACACACAGACACACAACACACAGACACAGACACAGATATACACTGACATACACAGAGACACACAACACATAGACAAACACACAGACACACACACCAAACACACACACCAGACAACAGACACACACCAGACAGACAAACACACAGACACACACACACACGCCAAACACACAGACACACAACAGATACACACAGACACACATAGAGAGAGACACACACACACACACACACACACACACACACCAGAAGCCATGAGCGTAAGAGTGGAAGGCTTCTGGTAAGGGGAGTCAAACACCATGTCCAAAACCATCTTCATTTTCTCGTTTTTACTTGGAGTTAACTGAAAGACTTCAAACATTCTCCTAGAACGTGGTTAGAGATCGGAAGCCATGCTTGAGGTGTATAGCATCGGCCTGAATGCACAGCATAACAGCAAGCAACTTAGCTTATTTCTTATCTAATTTGAATGTAGGACAAGCGATCCCTTCAAAGCCCTGCTTAGACCAATGCACAGTGACCTGAGCATCAGGCTGTGGAAAGTGGCTTTCCCCGCCAGCTGTTTTGACAGTACAGGATGGGAGGATAATAATAACTTGCGAGAGCCTAGGATATGGATGACATTCACTCAAATGTCACGCAAATACTCTCATATAAGTAGCTTGCCTGTAGGTGGACTTTTGGCTTCTCTGTGTTAGGAGTCAACCCCAAGGCCCTGTATATATTAGACCTAGGGCTCCTGTTTTTATGTGGGAGGTCAGATGGTTAAATTCTGTGTTGAATGTAGACGAAAG
Source organism: Acomys russatus (assembly GCF_903995435.1). Taxonomy (NCBI): domain Eukaryota; kingdom Metazoa; phylum Chordata; class Mammalia; order Rodentia; family Muridae; genus Acomys; species Acomys russatus. Next base: position 10,631,855 of record NC_067157.1, on the reverse strand, counting down.
TTATCATTTTCTGAACTTTAGTTTCTTTTCTTTTCTTTTTTTAAAAAAGAATTATTTATTTATTTTATATGAGTGTTTTATCTGCATGTACACCTGCATGCCAGAAGAGGGTACCAGATCTCATTACAGATGGCTGTGAGCCATCATGTGGTTTCTGGGAATTGAACTCAGGACCTCTGGAAGAGGAGACAGTGCTCTTAACCTCTGAGCCATCTCTCCAGCCCTAGTCTCTTTCCTTTAAAAAAAAAATATATATATATATATATATATATATATATAATAAAATAAATTTTAGTGTTTTAAATTATGTGTGGGTGTGCATGTCGGCCTGTGTGTGTGTGTGTGAGAGTGCAGGTGCCTTCCAAGGCCAGGGGCAAAGGAACCCCCCACTCCTGGAGCTGGAGTTACAAACAGTTTTGACTGTGGACATGAAATGAGTGTGTGGAGGGGAAAGCACCAAGAGGGGCCCTGGGACTCAGACACACTTCTTAAATGGCCACTGGTCTGCTATGTCAGAAAGTTCTAGCTGTGGCTTTGAAGAGTGTGGAGTTCACTATTTGTTATATTTCTGTTTCCTCAAAACGAACTTTCAGTGTTTTTTTCTTTTCTTTTTTTTTTTTTAAACAACGTGCTGTTGTTGAATAATTTGGGTGTTGCATTAGCATTGCAATGTAATTCCAAGCCTTCGAAGTATAGTTTTTCCTCAAAAAAAGTTTACAAATCTATTAGCTGCTTCCTAGGTAAGTGCTCTGTTGCTTCTTCACGGGAGGCCAGCTGGTGCATGTCTGGGTGAAGAATTCGTTGATAAATTGTGTTGCTGCTCTTGTCTTCCGCATTTCAGCGGTGTTGAGTGGATGTTATACTCTGTACTTTATATGCCTATTAAAGATAAGCTCAATGCAAAGCGTCAGACAACAGGAACATCAGTGTTGGGCCTGTTACTGTGGGAATATAAGTCTTTCGAGCAGTATATACTTTGAATGAGCCGGGAAGAGAGTGTTTTTCTAGGTAGGGATTGTCTTCATCTTGCAATCGAGGAACCCAAGCCCCGGGAAAAGGAATTAGGTCCCTGGGGTCCAGGGGCCTGCATTTTGCTTTGGCCTCTTCCCCATAGCTCTCTTTTCTCTGCACCCTGGTGGGAACTGCTCTACCCGGCCACATCCTTGCTATAGATTGACACCTTTGAAACCAGGAGCCCCAGGTAAATGCACCCTGCAGTGGCTTCTGTCAGGTCCTCAGGCACAGTGATACAAAGTCAGTTATACATTGACAGAAAGAAAAGGGAGAGAAGACGAGCAAGCTAGGCTCATCCGGAGTCACCATAGGAAGGGATGACTGGGAGAGGGCTGGCCTAACGCAAGCGAGGTCCTAGCTCGGCCAGACAGTTTCGTTATCACAAAAAATATTCCAAAGGCACAAGAGAAAGAAAATCCAAAAAGTAACATACACACAACTAAAGATGATGCACTCTGCCAACACACGTGGCAGACAGATCCAAACACAATGCGATTCTATTTCACCCCCGTTTTTTTTTTTTGACTGAGGTAATTATTTTGCTTATTTTTAATTTTACATATACTTAATTTGCATATGTTGGTGTTCTGCCTGCTTGTAGGTATGTGAGGGTGTCATGTCAGATCCCCTGGAACTGGAGTTCCAGACAATGGTGCGCTGCCATGTGGGTACTGGGAATTGAATCCGGATTCTTTGGAAGAACAGCCAGTGCTCTTAACCTCGGAGCCATCTCTCCAGCCCCTTTGCCACGATCATATTGGAAAAAAAATACAACACATCTAATAAGACCTGGATCATGTGGAGAATGGCACACTGTATCACTTCATTTTTATTGTCTTTATGACTCTCTGTGTCTCTCTGTGTATCTGTCTCTCTGCGTGTTTCTCTGTCTCTCTCTCTCATTTGTAGTTTCATCCCCCCATGGAGGCAGGAGTGCATCTGACTTGCTCAGCCCTGTGACAGTACCAGTGCATCGCAGGTACTCAGTGATCCTGGCTGGAAGGATGCTCTTCTGTGTTGCTCTTGGTACTAAGTCAGGGGGGTTGAAACCACCGGAATCTGTTAAGTGCTATGCTGCATTCCCTTTGAGGTCGCTCATTTCCAAGACAGGGTGAAATACTGCAGATCTTGGCAGAGAGAAGCCAGCATTTACTTTGCTTCAGGCTGCACAGTGGAGGCTGGAAGCCGTATCCACCCTGCACCTGTTCTTGTTTGGCCTGTGAACTTAGCATTGCTTTTACAGAGGGGCACTTGCAGTCATTATAATGTTCAAAACATCAACCTTGAATGCCAGTGAGACAAAATAAATAAAATAAAGTTTCCAGTCTTTTCATTAGTAGGTCTACATTACTAAAAATTGTGTCTAATTACTATCGTGGCTTGGATTCTTCACTAGAAATGTAGAATTGTCCTTTCATCTTGTCTAATAAGCACTAATTAATATTTTTCATTTCAACTCCTGGCTCATGAAGTGTTTATACCTGACTTTTTAGTTTTTATTTTTATTTTTTTTAAATCTGCTTATTTATTATGTATACAGTGCTTTGTCTGCATGTACACCTGCAGACCAGAAGCGAGCATTAGATCACATTATAGATTGTCTGAGCCACCATGTGGTTGCTGGGAACTGAACTCAGGGCCTCTGGAAGAGCAGCCGGTGTTCTTAACCTCTGAGCCATCTCTCCAGCATACCTGACTTTTTAAAGAATGATTTTTACCAATCTCTGCTGTAGCAGTGGTCACAGGCCACCTAAGTATGACTGTTTGGTGTAGGGGTAAAACCAGAACTTCAAGGGGACATCAAGTCTTGGAGATGCTCATCCTAGGCCTTTCTCATCTGCTGAATGAGGAGAACGGCCCTAGATGTCCAACAAGATGCTGAGCATCCATGAGACTGCCTCCATATAGTCTTGAAGGTCTTTGTCACATGACCATAACCATGTAGAGAGCATTGGAGTGGCTTACATGACCATAGCCATGTACATGGGTTTACATAGCCATTACAGTGTGTTACAGCTGGTTTGGCCTACTAGGACCTGCCCTTGACTCTTTATAACATAAATATTTGGTTATTGGACAAAGTCTGGGGTCACTTTCCCATAATACTTACATGCAAACAGCATAAGCCATACAGTAGGAGGTCGGTATCTTTCCTTCTATGGGATAATTTGATAGTGTCTGGGACTTAAGTTTCTTATCTATGTCTCTCTGTTCCCTGCTGCTAGCTCAGCATTTCTTCTCTGGCATGCACTACTGCCCACTCCTTTAATCTTCCAGGAGGACACCAACACAGGCCTAGGGAGGTCAATCCAGTTCAGAGCAAGTACCATTCTAAAGGCAATCCTTCCGTGTTTTCCTGGCTGTTCAGTCTTAGTTAAGGCCGTCCTTTCTTCTCAGGCTCCTACGACACAGTTCTCACCTTCTCTTGGATGCCCACCAACGCTTTTCCTCCACTGCTGAGCTTTCAGTCGCTCGCACCCCTCCCTATTCTCTTGACCTTCTAACGAACGAATTCCTGATATATACCCTTTTTGTTCTGTTCATTTTTAAAAACTTGTGCCACAGGCCTGACCCCAGTGATGTGTTATTCTGCCACAGTGGCAGCAGGCAGAACCGTATTTTTTCCTTTGGCAGTGATAGGGACTGAATCTGGATCTTTGTGTGTGCCAGACAAGGGTTCTACTGTTGACCTAAACTCCCAGCTCTAGCGTGCATGTGGAGGCCAGAGGACATCCTCCAGTGTCTAGCCTGGCTTTTCCACTCATTTGATACAATCTTTTGTTGTTCACCACTGCAGATGCCAGGCTTGCTGGCCCATGAGCTTCAGGGGTTCCCCTGCACCCACCTCCTATGTCTCCGAGGAGCACTGGGATTACAGATGTGGGCTACTGTGCCTGGCTTGAACCCAGGTCTTGTGCTTGAATAGCAAGTACTCTACCCAGTGAGCAATCTCCCAGCCCCATGGAACCTTTCTTTCTTCCTTTCCTTCTTTCTTCTTTTTTTCCCCACAAAACTTGTGCAACATTATAATATCTAGAAATTAGAAACCACCCAAGTGTCTCGTAGCTAGTGAGTGAATATGTAAAACGTGGTTTAGCCAATCAAACAGAACTTATTCAGCAATTGAAGGGAGCGAAGTATCAATGGATGTTAGAATGTAGATAAACCTGGAAACATTGTGTTAAGCGAAAGGAAACAGTCACAGAAACATCACATATTCCACCAACTCCATTTTAACAAAAATGTCCACCGGTGGCAAGTGCAGACCCAGAGGTTTGGAACAGCAATGGTTGCTGTTGGCAACAGTTTCTTTTTGAGATGATGAAAGGATTCTGGGAGTGACAGTGGTAATGGTTGCTCAAACAAACCCTGCTGGATCGCACTTCCAAATGGCATATTTTGTGGTATGTGAATTGAAAAGAATCCTAGAAGGCCACGAGTGAGTAGCGGCTGTGATGTTCCATGTTCTGCCTTGATCAGCTAAAGATAAGTGAACCATGAGAGGGACCCAGCACCCCAGCCTGCTGGTGCTCACTGATCCGCAGGGCCACGCTCAGTAGGGATGTGCAGTCCGTGTGTTTGCTAGTCTGCGTGGCTCGTGGCTCAGCCTCTCAGAAGCTCTCACACATCTTCAGGGCTAGCAACACATTGCGGAGTCTGGCACACTCCATCCTGTGTCCGCAGATGAAGGAGAACCCCAGGGCATCATTGCTAGGAGCCTGCTGGCCACTATCACACCCAACGTTGGCAGAAAGGACAGCCTATAACACCAGGGCTTTTTTTTTTTTTTAAGTGTCTGTGTTTCTGTCAGCCCACTGCATCTCTTAGACCAGCCACTTCTTATTCCGCTTATATTGGCTCTTTTTCCTTATCGCCATTCTCACCCAAATGACTTCTTGTTGTGTTTGCAATGATTTGTGTGGTGGTCCAGACAGCCCTTTCTCCCTTGCAAAGGCTTGCTCTGTTGTGGGCCTTACGTAGCCTTGTGTGTGGGGGGGTGTTGCTCTCTTTCCATTAACAGGGAGCCTGGTTGCATTCCTGGATCAAGATAAAATGAGAGTGTGACCCAGGTAGCCTGAGGTCAGATTTTAGCCTCATTTCTATTAGTGTTGATATCTAGATTGGAAAAAAAAAAAATAGGTTGATTTCTCTAGATTTCAGGTTCTGTATGGAAGTGAAGCATCTAAGATATCTTCCAAATCAACTCATATATTTTAGAGTTTAGCTTTAGCTATTTTGGTTAGGTAGAATTTCAAGCATGCCTTCCATTGCTTAAAAACAAATTTGAACTGATTATGTAATTATGATGGGGAATGTTCTTTTGGGTGGTGAATATTCATTTTTCACAAAAATAGTTTTAAAAAAAAACTGGCTTATTTAACTAATGCTCACTTGGAGGACCCTGAGTCAGGAGCAGCCAGCCATGTGAGTTTTGAAGCTGAAATGGCTTGAATTTATTTGGGTACCCTGGATACTGAGAACTGTTTTGGAAAATCTGATGCCTTGGTCTTATTCTTGGACAAGGAATGTTCTTATTTACAAAAACTGCGCTACCAGTGAAGATTGACACATATTCAACACATACAGCACCCAGTTCTTCCTTGTTATGGTGACTCCTGGAGACAAGAAAATGTGAAAAAAAATGTACTATATGTATGTGTAGATCTTATTTTTAAAATATAGGTGAGGCATGGTACTAAGAGTTAAAGTAAGCACATGTGTGTTTGGTGCAGCCATTAACTTCATAGTAAAACCAGAAACCACTCTTAAGGGTTTGGTTTTTTTTTTTTTTAATGCTTTAATAACAAAACCATACAGACATGGAAGGAGTTGAGTATGGGATGCTGGAAAGTCAATTTTCTATGTCTTTTACCCAAGGAATTCTTAGGTTATAGCTATTTTGAGACCAAAAAATTTCAACTTAAAAATAGAAGTGAAGAAATAGGAACAGATTGCAGTCTGCAACAAAGAGTGAAAAAACAGAGAGTGCAAAGGATACGACAGAGTGGGCACGGCCAGGGACCTCGTGTTTCGTCCTCCTCGATGCCCTCAGGGTGGCGCCAATACACGGCAGTGAGGACATGCACGGAGTCCCTAGGTGTTGTTGTTGTTGTGTTATAAAAATGTGGTGAAGACAGTTTGATGAAAGCTATGGAAAGCATTGTAGAATATTGAGTCTCACGCACAAACTGAGACACATCCACATATACATTTATACATACACAGCTCATACACACCTCACACACTCCCATGTACACACACAGACACTCATATATGTTCACATGTGCACACACTCTCATGCATGCCACACTCACTCATATACATTCACATGCACACATGTGTGCACACACTCACTCATATACATTCACATGCACACATGTGTGTGCACACACACTCGCTCATGTACATTCACATGCACACATGTGTGCACAGTGCACACACACTCACTCATGTACATTCACATGCACACATGTGTGCGCACACACTCACTCATGTACATTCACATGCACACATGTGTGCGCACACTCACTCATGTACATTCACATGCACACATGTGTGCGCACACACTCACTCATGTACATTCACATGCACACATGTGTGCGCACACACTCACTCATGTACATTCACATGCACACATGTGTGCGCACACACTCACTCATGTACATTCACATGCACACATGTGTGCGCACACACTCACTCATGTACATTCACATGCACACATGTGTGCGCACACACTCACTCATGTACATTCACATGCACACATGTGTGCGCACACACTCACTCATGTACATTCACATGCACACATGTGTGCGCACAACTCACTCATGTACATTCACATGCACACATGTGTGCGCACACACTCACTCATGTACATTCACATGCACACATGTGTGCGCACACACACTCACTCATGTACATTCACATGCACACATGTGTGCGCACACACACTCACTCATGTACATGCACACATGTGTGCACACACACTCACTCATGTACATTCACATGCACACATGTGTGCACACACACACTCACTCATGTACATTCACATACACACATGTGCATCTACACACTCACATGCAAACACATTCTTATTCACATACACTCACACACCCACACACATGCACAACCACCCTCTTGCATATACAAATACACATTCATACACACATGTTCTCTACACACAATTCACATACTCAGCCATACACACACACACACACACACACTCACATGCAGATACTTACACACATTCAACTGTGACTGTCCACGTCACTCCTGGAGCAGTGACCCTTCACAGAAATGCCTGCCTAGGTGAATTGATTAGTTTCATTGTGCAGGCGTGAAGGGAGTCGTGACCCTCTCGATGCTGGAAACTCGTAGCATTCAGGATGACTCACAGCGGTTTCCAGAACACAGACACTTCACCTACTCAGGCATTCCTGTGAAGGGTCACTCCTCAGAGAGGTGAGGGTTAGCCTAAGATACGGGCAGATAAGGTTGAGATGGCTGGTTCCTTTCAGTGGGAGAGGCCTCTGTACACTGGGCATTTCTCTTCAGGGGTCTCTCAACTGTGGGCTGGGCTGAACCTGAGTGAAACTCCAAAGAGATGGAACATGCTGTTGTGGCATAGAACCTGTAGCGCGAGGCCCACTCCCCAGCAGGCTGGGCCCAGCTAACCACTTCCTGGCCCTGTGATACGCATCCTACAGATGCCTAGATCTGCTTGCCTTGGCCTCTGAAAGCTATACCAGGAAGGAGAGCTGTATTTTCTTGTCAGAATAGAAGCCACCGGCCCCTCCTTGCTATTGATTTTTGTGTTATTTCATTTGTAAACAAATGCTTGTTCTGTGCTATAGAACTAGTCAATGCTAAGCAAATTTTTGAAGGTTGAAAAATTCAATTTCTGGTGAAAATAAATATAAAGGAAGGCATGGGCCATCACGTCCATCTTGTGCACACTTTGATTTATGCTTCTATTTCTCCAGCCGCACCCTCACACGGGGCTGGCATCTCTCTATGCAGGTCAATAGCACTGCAGCATGTCTCACTAGCATCCGTGCAGTCTCTACAACTATCCAGTTAGCAAGCTGAGTCAAGGCCTTGTATCTGCAATCACCCACTGGCAGTAATTAGATCCGCTATAGAAAAGGTAGATTAAAGCCACAACTTGTAAAGCAAGCATTTGTGAGGCCCACTTTAGCTGCAAGTGTGCGTGTATATTAACTTGACAATATTACTCTGCAACTTTTCTTGAAAAAAAAAAAAAAACATTGAAACTGCATCTCCCACCCTTTCCAGTTGGTTTCTTCAAATGGAGCAGTCGCTTGACACTTGGAAAGCAATTTAAGTGCAGCCTGCTTTGAGATTGTAGTAATTAAAAGATACGTTCACAGTTCACTCACCCATACCTAATACGACATTTAAAAAATAGTCACGGTGACACAATTTCTGCCAGAAGCCACTTCAGGGTCGAAAGACTTCTCTTTGTGGCCCCGCAGTTGCTGTCCATTCCTGTGGGGGAAGGCGTGGCAGAGACCCATGGCAGTGGGAGCCTATTGGAGATTCTGCACACACGGCACCAACCAGGAAGAAGAGAGCTGGGGCGAGAGGAAGTGGCTGTAACCCTCGAGGCAACATTCCAGCGATCCACTTCCTCCAGTTACGCTGTATCTCCTGCAGGCTTCCCAAGCTTGCCCAAACAGCAAGGCAAGCTGGAAGTTAAGTGTTCAAACACATGAGCCTGCAGAGGATGGGGGAGGTCATCTCCCAAACAGTGTGATGTTCCTAACCTTCCCGGAGTTCATCTTTGTAGGATTGAGAACCTGTTTTCTTCTACGCACACATTTCATGGACTTGCCTAATGATCAATTCAGTTGTCATTTCAAAAACGTGTAAAACTGACGTGAACTGGTCTGGGAACACACGGAATGATTGCTAGTGAAAATAAACTAAGCTGTTTAGCAGCAGGGGTTCACAGCAGAGAAACTCCAAATGTCAGGTAGCTGATTTTTGGTGGAGACGGATTAGAGTGTCTCTGTGGTGGGGGTATGCCTATAGCCCTAGCACTCTGGAGGCCAAGGCAGAATGACTAGAGGCCAACCTACAGCTGCATCCTGAGAGTGTGTCCCCGTGTCCCTGACTCACCCTCCCAAAGTGTTTCTACTAGAATGTATAATGACCAGTCTATACATATTTAACCTTTAAAATTTTATGAAACTAACTTCTGGTTTCGGTGATACTGAGGGGCCAAGCCCAGGCCCTTCAGCAACCCAGGAAGTCACTGCTCCACTGAGCTGCACCCCAGCCCCACAAATTTTCTATGTGCATGATGTGTGTGGGTGCATATGTGTGTGCATATGTGTGTGCAACAATGTGGAGGCCCAAGGTGGACCTCAGGAGTCTTTCTTGATTGCTCTCTGCTTTGTTCATTAAGGCGGGGTCTCTCACTTGAGTCCAGGGCTTGGCAATATAGCTAGTGCAGTGGGTGAGCTTGCTCCGGAAATCCTCTATATGGAGCTGCTGCCACACCCACTTGCATTTCCTCCCGTTTGGGGATTTGAACTTCAATCTTCACGCTTGCTGCTATACAGTAAGCACTTTAATTTCTGAGCCATGTCCTCAGGCCTCAGGTGATAATCTTTTATGACCTGTTTTAAATTCTCAAAAGTGCTTTCCTGCAGTTTTGACTTGAGGCTTCAGCTAATCTACTTAGCATCCTTGAATTTAAAAAGTTATCTATCTATCTATCTATCTATCTATCTATCTATCTATCTATCTATCTATCTATCATCTATCATCTACATGTGGGTGCTTTGCCTGCATATATGTCTTATGCCTGGTGCCTGAGGAAGATAAAAGAGGATGTTGGATCCCCTGCAACTGCAAGTGTAAACCACCACATGGGTTCTGGGAGCCGGACCAGAGTGCTCCGGAAGAGCAGACAGTGCTCTTGATAAGCACCGAGTCATCTCCCCAGCTCCTGATCTTCACTTTTATGTCAACAGAGCTGAGTCAAGGACTCTCAGATCTCACAACAACTTACTTCTGTACTTCTGTCTGAGGAAAGAGCAGATATATTTAGCTACTTTAAGGTATTCCTACAAGGCCAGTTAGTGAATTTCCCCAAAATAATAATAATAATAATAATAATAATAATAATAATAATAATAATAATAATAATAATAATAATAATCCGTTCTCAACTCCAAGAGATGTGTCATGTTCTTTTCTCTCTGGCATTTAAACCAATATAAAAATGTCCCTCGGAAACCAGTGCTGTGGGGGGCTGCAATGGAAGCAAGGCATGTGGTGCCTTCATAAGGCCCGTAGTCTGCTGAAGCTGAGTCCCCTGCATCATGTCCTACCAAACAGGAAGCACAAAGTGAGGGGCAAGCAGAATGACCTGACCATGAGGTGTCTGCCCTGCGCAGTCTGCTTTGCGCTTAGCACAGGTTTGGGGAGTCGGGACTCCTGAGGGTTGTGTGCGGCTAACACTGGACTGGGAAGGGTAAGTGAGGTTGGAACTGACTTGGGACTAAGGGAGAGGATTCTGGATAGGAGGGAGTGAGAACCTGGCTCAAGGTGGTACAGGCCAGATGCACTCAGAAAACAGGCCAAACAGGAGGATTGGCTTTGTCACCAAAATTCCTTGTGCCCCCCAGCTCCTGAATCTTGACACTCAATTGTCTTTGGTTGTGTTTCTTTTCTTTCTCCAACCAAGAATCTCTGCCAGCCAATTGCTTGTTTTTAACCCTCTATTCAGTTTCTGAAGGTGTGGCATTGGGAAGATCCCATGACCATGTCACCATCACAGTAGTAAATTTTTTTTTTTTAATCTCTTCAGTGCCTGTGTCAGTCAGGGCAGGCTAGGTGATGCTGCAGTGACAAGCATTCATGAGGATTTCAGATTTGAGAGGATTAAAATAAGTAATTTTCATTCCTCACTCTTGCTACACATCCATGGTGGGTTGATAGAAGTGGTGGAAAGCAAAGTCTTGCTTGTTGCTGTCATCCAGGGGCTCACATGACCCTGATGGCATCATCACCATCCACCAGCCTGGCCTGGATCCTGGAAGCCAACAGTTCAACCTTTCTTTTGAATTATCCATTATGTTGTCAGATTCACTCGTGAGTTTCTTAGTGTGCCCCATATCTTATGGATAGCAACTTTTAAAATTTTGTTCACATTGCACTGAGGAATTTGTCAGTGCGGGCAGGCTACTGTGGTTTTTCTTGAGAAGGGCTTTCTTCTGAAGTATCTATGAGCACACCCTATTTATAGGATCAAGAAAACCATGTGTGGGGAACAGAAGCAGAGCTAGGATGGAGGCAGCATGGTGTGGAGAACAAGTGTGGGGCTAGCTGTCCCTGTTTCACCGCTGCCAGCTCCTACGTGTGACTTTGGTTTGTCACCTCGCCTCTTTGAACTTCTTCTTTTATTACAATATGAAGGAGTTGGTCTAGATTATGTGCAAGGCTCCTTTCAGGACAAGGTATTCTTCACAGGCGTGACACAAGTACAATTTAAAGACAGAAGTAGACTCTCTCTCTCTCTCTCTCTCTCTCTCTCTCTCTCTATATATATATATATATATATATATATATATATATATATATATATCAGTTTTTAGAAAAGGGGTTTAAGTTCTTCCTTATAAAAGAAAGTTGTAGTTTTCTTCTGTAATAATTTTATTTCTTTGAGGACCTCATGTATGAACTACCTTTCCCTCCCCTCTCCAAATCGTCCAGTGTCCTCTCCTTCCAAATCCACCATCTTGTCTTTAATTACTATTGTTACTTGTATACGTGTGTGTGAACGCACACATGTATCTATGACCTACTGAGTCCGTTTAGCTTTGCTCGTCTGTGCACGTGTCTGGGGCTGAGCACTTGGGGTTGCACATCCTGTGTGGGAGCTCCTGGAGGAGACTGGCTCTCACTCTCTCAGGAAGCATCTACCACCTGTAGCTCTTCCTCTAGATGTGGGACCATGTGGAACTTCCCCTGTCCATGTTGGCATGGCAACTTGTATTACCATTCTGTTAGTCTTGTTCAGGCAATCACATTTTGAGAGTTGATGGGTACAGTTTTTTCTTTTCATATATAGAAGATTGATCTTGCAGTAGTTAAGACACTGGTAAAAATGTTTATAGAACCTCCTCAGCTTAGCTCTGCCTTATTTATTTGCACGATTTGTCCCCTCTACTCTTGTTATTCCCAGTCTGCAGTGGAGAAAGGGTCTGTACAAAGTCATTGCCACTGCCACTTTGCAGATTCTCACTTTCTTGCAGAAGAAAAAAAAAAAAAAAAAACTCCAAGTCCACAGAGTTATGCAGCACCAAGCCAATAGCAGCAGACCCCCAGAAAGGCCTGCTTGCTTTAGCAATTCTTCATGTTCTGAAAGGGGCACTTAGCAAGATGGCAGAGTCTCCTTCCACTTAGGTCTGAGGCTTAAGTGCTCTTGGTTTCCGAGGCGTCCCGCCAGCTCTGCTGTTTCCCACTGTTGGCACCTTCCCATAGAAAACCTTCACTGGGCATTTGCTAGCGTGTCAGGCACTATAATTTGTAGTGCATCCAGGAAGAAAAATGTCCTATAAATATAAAATTGTGCAAAGAATGTTCTGGAAGCAGAGTCTTGTCTCTAATTGTCAGGTAGGAATTCCCAAGGCTCCCAGAACTCCCTGTATCCTATCAGTATCTAAGGCCCAGAGAGAAAAGGTATGAACGCTATGAAGTGTGGACAATATCAGATGAAATTCAACACTGAGAAATGCACACACACCCACACGCACACACACACACACGGACGCACGCACAGTTATGTGTACCCGATGACACTTTCAATGGCATGTGACAGCCTTGTCCAGAAACTGGTGATGTTCCTAGCCACATGGTAAATGGTATGGGGCTTGGCTGGGGCCTGGGTGCCTTTTGTTCTGTCCCTCATACCTGCCTGAGCTGTTCTCTTGTCTTTCCTTGTGGAAGATGGCTCAAGCATCGTCCAGGGTCTCCAGCTGACTTCTGCCAGAGGCGTTGCTTGCCGTCAGTATATGCACACGTGGCTGCCGTCCCACTTGTCAGCTAAGGCAGTGGCTATCGGGTGACACGGCCACTCTGTGTTTTCTGGATTTCTGTGTTTCCACGAGGATTCTGCATGTGTTTGGATGCACTCTTTCTATCACAAGTCCTGCACCTGGTAGCTAGGGGTACAGCTTGAGTCTTGGTTTAGAGTCCAGAACCGCAACACTTTTTCTGCTTTGGATAAGGTTTGAGGACTTAAATAGTTGAGAGCCAACAAAGAGACCCTGGAAATCCTAGTGGACCATCGTGGGTCCTCACCAAACCTGTGGGGAGCTGTAGGTATCGAGAGAATACCTGGTTCCCTTCTCTGCTCACATCCCTTCCGGTTTCTTTCTCCGTGCTCACGCCCCTCCCCACAGCGGCTTTCCTGCCCTGCCTCCTTGGCAGCTCGTTTGGAAATGGCCTTCCAGGGTGCTACAGGCCTAGGAGGCTGATGTTTTTAGGAAAGGTGACTGTTTGGGGGATGCTGATGGAGACGAGTCCACGGACACAGAAGATTGACGCTGATCTAGATGGTGTGCTCCTCAAATTCGGGTACCTGACATGCTATGAAGACATTACGTATGCATGTAGAAGAGTACGCGTTCGTGTGTGTGTGTGTGTGTGTGTGTGTGTGTGTGTGTGTGTATGAGAGAGAGAGAGAGAGAGAGAGAGAGAGAGAGAGAGAGAGAGAGAGAGAGACAGAGAGAGAGAGAGAGAGACAGACGGAGGGACGGGCGGGACGACGGACATACGGACAGACGGACGGACAGACAGACAGGCAGACAGGCAGACACAGACAGAGAGACAGTAAAAACAATCCTGAGGAATGTGGTTAATACCTTCCTAAATTTTTATTTGCTTTCCTAGGCAGACATTTTTATATACACTGCCTTCTAAAAGAAATGACAGGCCTCTCTCCTTTCTCAGTTGGTTGGCGGCCTCCTCGAACCCCCTGACTTGACGTCTGAATCCCCATCGTGTGTGCAGATAACGTATAGCGTTTACACTATGCAAACTAAGGGAAACCTCTGGCTCTCTCTGGACCAAGTCCAAGTATTTGGCTTCTCTTCTTACCGCCTGTGATAAAATGCAGAAATACGTGGTGTTTTATTCTCTTAGTTCTCCCCTGGGGTGTCCAATCTCATCCAGATTGGAGCCATTTTGACGTGCACAGAAAACGTGGGGAACTTTTTTGTTTTTTTTTAATGTGGGGAACTTAAAGATGTCAGTTTAAGAAGGAACCCTCACTCTAATTTGCTTGGCTCCTGTTTCCAATTTAGCAGAGTAACTTTGAAAATAAATCTGGAGTGTTTATCCCTCCTAGTCCCTTCCTGCACCCTTCCCAGGCGTTATCAGGTCCTGCTTGAGTTACAGTGCATTTTTTCCTGTCAGAGATGATTTCTAGTTCCCTCATCCCTTGCCTCTCAACCCACACTCTGCGTAAACGATGCTGGGGTGGCAGATTGATGGGGGTGAGGATCTGAAATGCTCCTCTGCCCGTGGGTTTCTGCATGCCCACTGCTGCTGCCGCTGCCAGAGACTGTTAGCAGATGGACTTGGGGGAGGTGAGGTGGGCCTGGGCCTTGACAGAGAAGAGGTACCCCATGGCCCGGGCTGCTTCTGTTCTTTCTCACCCAGCCCTGCCGGTTACAGCATTAACACAGGCTCGGCTTTCTTCTGGCTATAGTCTTTAGTTTTAGTAGGTTGATTACGATGTGCATGGAAGTAAAATCCTTTCATTTTGTGATTTTTATAGTAGTGCGGGGGAGGGGTGGGCGTTGAAATCTAAAGCCTCACACAGGCTAGGCAAGCTGTATCCGCAGGCAGGCCCCACATGTGGAATTTTGTGAGTGTGTCTCCTAGGGGTTTGCTGAGCCCCTTGTTGTTTTAGATTTATGTGTTTTTGGTTCCCCAAAACTATGATTTCTTTGAATGCTATTTTTATGCCCTGTGTTCTTTCTTATCCTTTTCAGGGATATCAGGGCCATGAGTGTTAGACTTCTTGGTATTGTCACACAGGTCCCCCAAACCTCTCTTAAAAGATTTGTGTGTGTGTGTGTGTGTGTGTGTGTGTGTCTGTCTGTCTGTCTGTCTGTCTGTGTTTGTATCTTGAGTGCCAGTGCCCATAAGACATGGAATTCCCTGGAGCTGGAGTTACAGGCAGTTGCAAGCTGCCCATTTGTGGGTGCTGGTGGGTGGGGCCTCTGCAAGAGTAGTAAAAACCCTTTTTTGGGGGGTTGTTTTTCAAGACAGGGTTTCTCTGTGTAGCCTTGGCTATCCTGGACTCCCTTTGTAGACCAGGCTGGCTTCAAACTCACAGCACTCCACCTGCCTCTGCCTCTCAAGTGCTGGGATTAAAGGCCTGCGCCACCATGCCTGGCTGTAGTACCACCTCAAGCTCTTTTCATCCTCATGCGCAGTCATTTTCTTCCTCTCAGTTTTATTCTCCATTGCTTCATCTGCAACCCACTGGCTCATTTTGCTACTGAGTCCATCCACTGCTATTTTATGTTAGTTACTGTATATATACATATTTTTTTTCCGTTAAAAAATGTCCACTTGGCTCTTTTTAACTCCCATGTCTTGGCTGAGTCTTCATTTCTCTTCATTGGTTTCAGACGCATATGATTTTGCTTTGTGCAAAGTATTTTTATAATAGCTGCTTGTCAGTTCTTGGTCACACATTTCCTTGTGTTTTGCACCTTCATTGGACTCCATTAGTTGTCCCTTCTCATCCCAGCTGGGAGTTGTTTATTTTTGTTTGCTTGTTTGTTTGTTTTTTGATTCTTCACATGCTTGGTAGTTTGAGATTGCATTCTGGACATTTTGGGTCTAATATCGGAGACTCTGGGCTATAAGTACTATAGATAATTGATGTACATATCGGATAATTGATGTATATGTTCACATATATATTTATTATTATGGGACTGTCTTCACTGGGCTCAAGGATGAAGTTCCAGACAGCTTTCTGTGGTGTTATGGTTTAAATATGGAACGTGTCCCTGAGCTCATGTGTTGAAGGTCCTAAGCTGGTGACATTAGCTCTACCTTAGAGGGAGTAGGTCACTGAGAGCGAGTCTTTGAGAGGTATCTTGACCCAGCCCCTTGCTGTTGCTCTGCTTCCAGGCCACCGTGGGGTAAGCACTCGGGACCCTCTCCACCTTCATGTTCTGCCTCACCACGCTATGGGCCCTGAAACATGGAGCCAACTGACCATGGGCTGGAAGCCAGAGACCTGAGAGCCAAGACACATCTTCTTCAAAATTGTTTCCCTTTCTAGTAATTGGTGCTGGGATGAGAAACTGTGTGGGCTGTGAGCTTTATGTCAGTCGTGTTTGCAATGTGTTTGTGGTGTGTTTCTGGTCTGCTTCTAGGCATGTGCCTCAGTAGCCAGTCTAGAATCTGGGCAGGGGCTCTGTCTGGACTCACAGACCAGGGTTAGATCTACGTGTGTATAGTTTTGGAGTGGGCTGGACTTCATAAACTACTATGGCACTTTCTCAGCTGCTATTTCTTCCCGGTGGCCCCAGTGTCATCAACTTTCCCATGGCCTCTGGTTTTCTGGACAGGTTTGGGTATTAAGAAAACTACGCTGTGCCCATGCATTGGGCATATTTCATATGGCTGAAGCTTAGTCCAGTGCCAACTTGGTGAGGAGAGAGACATGCCAATAAAGAACCAAACAACAGGCAATGATGCCAAGACTAAAAAGCCAAAACCCCTTGTTTAGAGGAATATATATATATATATTCTCTCAGAGACTGTTCTAGGATGTTCATCAGTTGGCAAAGGCCATGCCCCCTCAAGACTGTGCTAGCAGTCCTGAACTGGGACAGGGCCATAGCAAAGAACAAAAGAGCTTGCAGGTGGTGCCAGGATAGTGTGAAATTTATAAACTTTCCCCCATCTACCTGTGAGCAATTACTTGTCTAGGTTTTTAAAGAACTATTCTTTGCTTCCAAAGCCTCATCGCCATGTTCATGGGGAATGGGAGCATGCTTAAAAACCTCTGACCCAGACCTCAGACTCAAGTCTTATTTCAACAAAAATTTTTGTTGTGGTGGTTTTGGTTTTTGTTCTGTTTGTTTGTTTGTTTGTTTGTTTTGAGACAGGGTTTCTCTGTGTAGCCTTGGCTGTTCTGGACTCTCTTTGTAGACCAAGCCAAGCTCAAACTCACAGCGATCTGCCTGCCTCTGCCTCCTCGAGTGCTGGGCTTAAAGGCCTGCGCCCCCATACCTGGCTCAACAAATTTTTAAATAAGGTACCACCTGCATTTGGGGTATCGCTACAAAACAGTAGCAGAAGATCCGGGGACTCTCTGATCTCAGGGCAGCCACGTGAAGTAGGGAGCTGATACCCAAGAACCCTCAGGTGAAGCTGGGTTTATATTCCATCCAGATACCACAGTGTGCTTCCTCTCCTCCTCCACCTCACCACCCCCTCCTTCCTCCGAAGAGGAATAAACAGTTTCCTTCATTGTTCCCTGCCCACCAGCAGATGCTCTCAATTACCACCAAACTGCTAAATAACTCTATTTTACTTGTTTCGGTTTCTTTCTCCCAGAAAGCTGTGGCTTCTGTGATCAACACATCAACACACACTCAGTCCTGTGTCTCGTTTAGTTTGCATCAAGGTTGTACAACTGTGTCCATTTCCTGTGGCACAACCACGACACAGAGAACCCAGTGTGAGCAACCTCACCCAGTGGGACATGGCTGCCTCGAAAACCTTCCCAGGGCTGGGGGCTGGGGAATGTGCCTCTGGGAACACACTGATAAAAACTACCCCCAATGTCCTATCATGGCTAAGGAACTGTTTTAAAATCACCCATTATGCATGACTCCCCAAAGGAACTATGACATTGAAACAGGAAGGAATGGGCCTATAGAAAAAAAATTACTTTATTTCTGTTTGCTTTATTTGAATATTTTATTTCCTCTGTCTCAGTGTTAAAAAAAAAAAAAGACGTGTATAGAATTTGTTTGTGCTATGCCTGATGACACATGCTTGTAAATCCTATTGCTTGGGAAGCTAAGGCAGGAGGATCTCAAGTTTGAGGTTGGAATAAGTTATGTAGTGAGTTGAAGAGCAGCCTGGGCAGCACAGCGAAGCCATATCTCAAAGCTCACAGTGCCACTCTTTTTTTTTTTTTGACAGTTTCCTCATGGCTGCATGACATCATTTATGAGGGTGAGGAAACTGCCTGTGAAGAAGAAAACTGTTATTCTAAATTTCCAGACAAAGCTTTTGCAAGGCAGAGTCTCATGGCTCTCCTCCTCTTTTTTTTTTCTTTTTTTTTTTTCTTTTTTCTAGGTCATGGGTGGGCCTGCCTAAGGAAAAAAGTATTTTTTATTACCACCAGTTTAGCTCAAGGCTTTTGTCTTGAATTTATGAGTGGAGGCTGGCAGGCAAAGAAGTATTTTAAAAGAGTGCTTTAATTTTTTTTCCCTTCATTATCCTGTAGGAATAAAATCTTAGAATCCAGCTTCCTGCTTTGAGAGAGCCAGTTTTCTTTCTTTCCTAAGAAGCAAAATTTAATGCTGATATAATAAATGATAAAAAATATCCCAAACCCTCACATCTGTGCTTGGTGCGATCTCACTGAGTCAGACCCCTGGTCTGATGCACGGGATCACCTTTTCCCTTTGGAAAGCAGAACCCGGAATGTCTGCAACATAGAGGGGGGGCGGGGGGGGGCAGAGACTGATGTGAGCTAGCTTTGCAAAGGACTTTCTGCTGTCTTTGATCTTCGTGTTTGGAATTCCACGAAAAGAAAGTCTCCTGACTTCCTTGCAAGAGAGTTAAGTCTCAGAGTAAGTGCTAGAATGGCGCTCCTTTCCCCCCCCAGCACAGGAATTCGCGCTAGTGAGAAGCTCAGGTGTTAGGAGGTGTTTGTGTGCCACTCCCCCAGCCCCACCTCCAAACCCCGCCCTTCCGCCTTGTGTGAATGCCGGGCCTCTTAAGCAAGACCATGGATTTTCGAAGGCCTAGATGGGCTTCCATTGGCGGGGTGGGTGGCGGGGGTGGAGAGTGTGCCTCTGTGGGACAACTCATTGTAACGCTGCACTTGACATTTCCACACAGGCCTGTGGGAAAACAGACAGACAAACCAATACAAAGCAACTCTACTTGCAGCCACCTGCTGCTAAGTGACTGCTCTATCTGCCTCAAGAGTCATTGGATGGATACTCGGGGCTGGGAACCCACAGCCCCACCGCCTAGGAGTGACGGAGGTGGCGTTGTTATTTATGGCCACTTGATATTTGAAGCTCAGGGATAACAGGCTCACAGTGCACCCTGGCATTTAGGAAAGTGTGTGTGTGTGTGTGTGTGTGTGTGTGTATTTTTTGTTTTTAAAGAAAGTTATGGGTTTTACTCTTTTCTATTAAACTCCCCTGGGTATTTGAAGGTGCTCATAGAATTCTGTTTGTGAGAATCTGGGAAGAACGTTATGTTGATGTGTGCGGTGGAGAATTAAGACAAATGATAATTGAAAGAGATGATAAAAGCAGTGGTTTCCATGGGGAAAGAATCACGACCTGCTGTCAGATTGATTCCGATGAGAACATGGCTTTATGTGAAATGTTTTTTAAACAGCTCAACCAAAGCAGTAAGCGAGAGCACACTTGTGAGCCTTCCTTGCTGTCTGTGTGTTTCTATTAGACCTCCACCGGGGGTCCCTCGACTTACACTACCCACCAGCACAGCTGTGTTTAGCTTCTTTGTGGTCAACACTTAGCTGGGAATGAGAAGCATCAGGTTTCGGAAAGATGGCCCTACGTTTAACAAGAGAGACTCACAACTGCCCTTGTTTGAAGTCGTTTCTGTGTGCTGGGCCCGGGGTCCAGGCTGCTGCTGGGTTGAAGGTGTCTCTTTAATCGGTCTAGAAAGACCTTGTTGTGTTTTGGGCTGTTAGAAACCCTTCACTGTGATCTGCATGTGTGTGTGTGTGTGTGTGTGTGTGTGTGTGTGTGTGTGTGGTGTGTGGTATGTGTGTGTGTGGTGTGTGTGGTGTTTGTGGTGTGTATGTGTGTGTAATGTGTGTGTGTTGCATGTGTGTGGTGTGTGTGGTATGTGTGTGTGTGTGGTGTGTGTGGTGTGTGTGTGGTGTGTGTGATGTGTGTGATATGTGTTTGTGTGTGTGGTGTGTGTGATGTGTGTGGTGTGTGTGTGTGTGTGTGGTGGTATGGTGTGTGTGTGTGTGGTGCATGTCTGTGTGTATGTCTCTGTGTGTGTGCATTGATTGTGGGATAATCCTCAAGGACCCCATTTCCTTGTGCCCCTATTGTATACCATAGAGAGGTCCATCAGAGCCCTTAAATAACTCCTTGCATTTGTTGTGTGACACAGCTCTGTCCTGCCTTAAATTGAAACAAACACACCTTGTGAGCATCAGGCACAAATGCCCCGCAGAATGAATGAATGAGTGAATGAATGAATGAAACGACTCTTTGGTCAAACCTTGCTTCCATTTCACCTCCACTCCACCAGCTGGGACTCTGGGTGTGTGTGGGGTGCTGACTTGCAGGGGCCAGTCTCAGTTTCCCTTTCCGTGGGTTTGGCTAACAGGAGGCAGGAGACTGGTGGATGGGTGTTTAGTTGACATGTGTAACAGGATTGGCTGTGTTCCTTCTTAAAGACCCTCTCCATCCTGTTTCCCCAGAGGGCTCTGTGGTGTCAGTCGTCACTGGTGTCACAGTAGTCCTCCCGTGCATCCTTAAATCCTGCCCATACCTCTGTAAACAGTCTCTCCGTGAAATTCTCCTCAGTCAGTCAATGTGATGGTTCCCAGCGTCGTGCTGAGTCCCCCGACTGATACTTGCCCAAGCCACCTAGATGACAAATGTAGACAGGACAGTTGGACTCACTTGCATCATCGCTAGTAAGTGCCCTAGATGAGATCCATGAAAACACTCTGTTCGTTCGATGCAGAAAAGTATGTGAGCAGGCACAGGGAGGAAGTGTTTGTGCTTACATGTGTTTAACTTGTGACTTTAGAAGCAGTTCCCTTGAAAAGGATAACTCCCTTAAATGTGTTCCTGTTTCCTTTTCAGAGTCATTTTGTACAAATCTGATGTCAGCCCCTAGCCATGGTATCTCCTGGGAGCGTGGAGATTGCATTAAGATCTTTACTTATTCTTGCCTGGTCCGTGCTGGTGCTTGATAAATATTGAGTGACTGAATGGTGATCAGCATCTAATAAGAGAAGAAAAAAAAATCAGTAAGAGGATGGAAGGTAGATTAGCTAGCCTTCCTTGATGCTTTCTGCTCTACCGTCACAGGATAACACCAGCTCCCAGGCATGGCTGTCCTCAGCCAAGGCACCTTGCAGAGCAGAATGGCTACGTTGTTTCCACAAGACAGTTTTGCTATGCAGCTGTCTTAGTTTCTTTTTCCTGTTGCTCTGTGTTACAGCTGATTATAAGATGGAGAAGTCACAGTAGCAGGAGATGGAAGTAGCGAGCCACACTGAATTCATAGTCCAGAAGCAGACAGCAAGGAATGCTTGTGCTCAGTTCCCTTTCTTCTTTATATGCACTCTGTGATCCTAGCCTTGGGAATGGTGCCACCCACAGTGGGCAGGTGCTCCCACCTCAATCAATCTAATCAGGAGAATCCCCCACAGGTGTGCACAGATGCCTATCAACTACCACTGGAAATCTCATCGAGTTGACAATTGAAATTGGCCATTGCAAGTAAAGCCTGAGCTGGCTGTGACCTTGCTATCTTCCTGCCTCAGCATGGGCCAGTGTTGAGATGTATGCCACCACGCCCTGGATATATAACTTGTGAGGACCCTTGTTCAAAAATCATGAATAATTTCAGGACAAAGTCAGCAGAGTGAAAAGCTAAGCAAGACCTTTCCAAGCTGTCATAGGCTACAGTCCCTTGAGTGGATATCCAAGACAGAGTCAGCCTACAGAAGACCAAAGAGGCTCTTTGTCTTGAGGAACTTCATGGTCTTAAGCTACAGGGCAGGGAGGGTTGTTGGGTGCTGCTGAGCCCATCGGCCATGCAACCATAAGCATTCAGTGCTGCCCAGCCCTGGCTAGTATCTCATTATTTCTCAAGTGCTTGCACACATCCTCATGCAGAAAGAGAGCTGTTTTGCCCTGACTAACCTGCTTGCCTGGCTCCTCCTCCTCCTTTTAGTTTATTCGAGAGTCCCCTAGGCCACCCTGTCTAAGAGGAGATAATCGCGTTTGTATTAGTGTCTCATGTTTCTGTTGTTTGGGGGTTGGGGGGTGGTTGTGACAGCCCTTGCAACAACAGCCTGGAGAATAATGTATGTACACAAATGCTCTTCCTATCTGGTCTCCAGAACCTTCCTGTGACCTCTCCCTCACCATGAAGTGAGCTTGGGGCCAACCTGATTACTTGCAGGAGCTCCTAATCTAGGACCATTGTCAAAGTCCAGCATTGACAGGCTAGGGGAAAGACCCAGTCAGAGGCTCATTCACTCTTTGTAAGAGAGAGAGAGAGAGAGAGGGAATCATGCATCCTCACACATTTCATAGTTATCAGTTCATATATACATATATTTCCATACACACATTCAAGGGACCCCATCATACATGCATATGCATAGACACAAGCACATCTATCCACTTGTACATATATATTCCTCCAGGCATACGGGCAGACAGTCAGACATTCGTACATATAAACAGATACACAGACAATCAGACAGACAGACACATATTTGGTAGATGGTGGACAGAAGGAAACTAATCAACCAACGACTTTATTTCTGTCCTGGGTTTTATACCCTCTAAGACAAAAGTTCGCTATGTGAGAAAAATGGCCTCATTCAAGAACAGATGAAGTCGCAACACAAAAGGCGAGTTACAGTAGGATGACCAACTGCAAGTTCTTTCATTAGAACTACATCTAACTAGGTGCTTTTGTTTATTTTAAGTTTAAAGCAGTGGTTTTATCTACATGCTCATTATGAGTTCAGAGCCGAAGTTTTATCTTTTTCTTATGTCATATGTACCCTGTTCAAAGTAAAGGTTTTTATGTCAAGGTTTTTCTAAGAAACAGGTGTCTGTCTTGTCTTGTATAGCTAACCATTTATTCTTCACTTCTATATTCATATGGCCTTTCTTATCGTGGTGCACACCTGGGCCTAAACCTAGAATGAATGTACCTCCTTGATAATTAGTCTGTTTCAATCTTGCTTTCCGTCTAGGTGTAATTCACATGGAGGTTCCTAGAGCCTCTAATATTTTTTTCTGTACTGCAGGAGGGTTTAAAGTTACTTGAATCCATGTATAAATCATTATCAGGAACTATAAAATCATCTATAGGAAATCTGCCCAACAGAGAGAGTAGTACCTATGGAGGGATAGTATTTTGCTAGAGGCAGCAAGGGTCTCAGCCATGCCAGCTATGTGAGACAAGCAGGCAAAGACAGTTATAGCAACAAGAAGCAGTCCTGAGGCAAAATCTGTGGGGCTTTGCCTAAGCCAGGGACACACACATTCGCCAGGCATGCAAACTAAACCAGTGGGCTGCCGCCAGGAACTCCCTTGCTTGCCTCTGCCAACCCGGCATGCAATTGCTCCCAGCAGACCACTGAAGTCTCCCTGCAGCCCATCATTCGTCATGCCAGCCCCTGGAATGTCTCTTGCCCTGCAGGCTGGGCCCTCGCCTCCACTTGGAATCTCTGGGGTTCTTGGAGGTCTCCAAATGATGAGCCCCTAGGAGAGGAGCTATGAGCAAAGGGTTCCTGACCAGAGCTGCCTTTTTGTCTGCAGGCGTTTCCAGCTGAGTTTTTTCCAGACCACTGATCTCCCTAAGTCTTTCTACTGCCCATCCTTGTTTGTAAATGTGGCCCAGTTCCACCACTAACCACCCAGTACTGGGAGTACCTCAGGTTCTCTGAGGACAAGTGTAATCTGCCTCTCAGGGCCAGAAAGCTACCATCTAGGTTTGGGGGCTAACAGCTCAGCATCCTTGTCCCCCTTCCCCCACACAAGCTCAGCAGTATGTGTCACTGTCCACATATCTCGGTGCTAAGAAAGATGACTTCCTTACAGTGCCCCGCCCCCCTTCGTGGATTATGAGGCCAAAACGGCAGCAGCTCTGTGCACTCAAGATGAAAGCTTTGGCCCAGTCTCAAATTCCTCCTGCTCTGCCCAGATCCTCGATCTACACACTGACTGTGTTTTCTGTCCTTCACAGCATCCCCGGTGGCATATAGAGCTTCAGCCGTGGGCAGGCCCTGCTCGGTCCCTGGATGAAGAAGCCTCAAGGTTCCTGAACTACATCAGCACCACTCAGGTTGTGTTTCAAGCTCAAATAGGTTTGAGAATAATGGCAAAGGTACTGACCAGCTATCACAAGGAGAGTTTGCCCTCTAGGCCAGGGAGGTTGTGAGGCATTCCTGATAGGAGCAGGGTAGGGACCTGGGCTCTGAACTGCTGCTGCTCCATTTTTTTCTACTCCCACGGAGGCATAGAAGGCAGAGAAGCTTCCATTTGCTTGTCATCTTCTTCCCTCCAGGACTCTCGCCAACCTGGAACGTTCTTGTGATTCATCCCCAAGTGTTTTTGAGGAGTCACTTTAGAAAATTGCTTTGGAAAGCCATTTGAAGAGACAGATTTGTCCCCGTGAGTAGGCAGTCAAGCGTGTCACAGAACAGAACCATCATCTGGAAGTTCAGCTCCTTTCCTAGTCGGAAGCGCTTCCCAGCCACAGGCGCTCGGCAGCCACGCAGTGGTGGGCAAGGAAGGCAGAGACTCTGAGGAGAGCCACAAGAAGTTAATGGCCCCAGTGCTCACTTCCCTGTCCTCAGAGTGCCCTGCCCTATGTCATTACAGAGCATGCCCATTGGTAGTGGTTTAACACACTGTGGAGGCTCCTGCCCAGCTCTAAGGGTGAGGCAGAGTCAGGCCTTGAGGAGGGCGCTTGGCACATTGATCAGAAGGGTCATTCTTAGGGGAAAGGCAGATGTCAGAGGAGACTGGGGCCTGAGGGATGCGTAGCCCTGGACTGAGAGGTGGCAGAAGGTAGAACTTTCTGAGCCTGGGGACTGAGCACAGTCTCACCCTAGGATACTCCCTGGGCAGATATGGCCCTTGGTGGAAGAGGGTGCTGGTTGCTTATTTCCTTAAGTCCACTGACCCTTGGCATGCACTGAGCATCATTGGCAGCCAAACCAATTATGAGGGATGGGGAAGAATATGGTCTAGTGTGCCCTCCCACCCCGGTCCCCACCACCCAACCACTGCCCACCACCCGCCACCTGCCTGCCACCCCCCTAGCCCTGAACTCCTCCTGAGTGCCGAGGCCGCAGGTGTACGCCACTGTGCTTGCCTCATTTCCAGTGCTGAAGGAGATTCGTTTAGGTTAAAAACCTTATTTCTTACATGCTGCTGTCAGACAGTCATAGGGATTTTAATACGTGTCTCCCAAAACATGGACATACATGCTTGTGGAGTTAACTGTGGCTGATAGAATCATAAATTGGTCCATGTGCTTGACAGAAATTTATCTCATTTGGGCTGCTTTAAATTAATTGGTGGACTTACCCAGGCTTAATTAGAAAATTTAAATTTTACAGTTTGGTTTTAGATGAAGGATTGAAGACTGGATCTCTTAATTATAACCTAAAAACGTCCTTTAAAAGCCTGGAGAAAAATTAGAAGTACTAAATATATAAACTGAATTTGAAAGTTAATATATTGAGCACAACTCTCCAAATTCCATCTTATATATATATATTAGGTTAATTTTCTGTAGCTTACGTGAGGGGTATTTACTTAAAAAATGCTTTTGGAGCATTCAGTGGTCATTTCAGACGTCTCACGAGCCATGGTCTGAAAGGGGGAAAAGACACTAGAAGATGGAAGCATGTTCTGATGGGATGTGGGCTAACCTCGGGACCTGGACAACTGATGGGATGTGGGCTAACCTCAGGACCTAGACAACTGATGGGATATGGGCTAACCTCGGGACCTAGACAACTGATGGGATATGGGCTAACCTCGGGACCTAGACAACTGATGGGATATGGGCTAACCTCGGGACCTAGACAACTGATGGGATATGGGCTAACCTCGGGACCTAGACAACTGATGGGATGTGCGCTAACATTGGGACCTGGACAACTGATGGGATGTGGGCTAACCTCGGGACCTAGACAACTAATGGGATATGGGCTAACCTCGAGACCTAGACAAACTGATGGGATATGGGCTAACCTCGGGACCTAGACAACTGATGGGATGTGCGCTCACATTGGGACCTGGACAACTGATGGGATGTGGGCTAACATTGGAACCTAGAGAACTGATGGGATGTGGGCTAACATCGGAACCTAGACAACTGATGGGTGTGGGCTAACCTCAGGACCTAGACAACTGATGGGATGTGGGCTAACATCGGGACCTGGACATCTGATGGGATGTGGGCTAACCTTGGGACCTAGACAACTGATGGGATGTGGGCTAACCTTGGGACCTAGACAACTGATGGGATGTGGGCTAACCTCGGGACCTGGACAACTGATGGGATGTGGGCTAACCTCGGGACCTAGACAACTGATGGGATGTGGGCTAACCTAGGAACCTAGACAATTGCTTTTGCTTCCATGGCTGCCCCTGTTCTGATCCGGAAAGCTTGCGATTGGACCAAATGCCTCTAAGGCCTCCCCTAGGGCTGAGTGCTGTACAAAACGTAGGCTAAGGCAGTTATTACCCACGTATTTCTGAGCTCCTATGTGGTCAATGAATTTGGAAGGCACTAGGCTTGCAGTGTTGGCCACAAGGAGCCCAGAGTTGAGTGGATAGATATATAATTATTAGACAGCTTGAGAAGTGCTATAGTCGAGACCTGGTGTTTGGAGCTGTAGGAGAAGGGCCCTTCCTTCCACAGTGTGATATGGGCTCCTCAGCTGGAGCTCAGATCCTATCTGATACAAGAGCTGAGAAGAACAAAGCCACAATATAAGAGCAAAGTGACAATGTTTCCGCTAAACTTCGTGGGGGGGTCTTCATAAAACAGCAACGCCCAAGTATGATGCTTTCGCACTTTGTACATGGAGGGAAAAAAATGAACTTGCAAGCCCAGTGACCAAGAGGATTCAAGGCTACGTCCCTACCCTCTCCCCGCCCCCGCAAGAAAAAAAATCCATATAGCTTGTTACACATAGGAAAAGTCAAGCCAATGGCTCCTCCTGAAGTCACCGTCCCTCTAGAGAATGCAGCCTGAGGTAACCATTGTACTAGTTTGGAATATTTTGAAATGATGGGTCCTGAGTTCCTTCCGTCCAAACGCAGTGGAAGGCTTCCCGCCCCCCCCCCCCCGCTTTAGAAAATGAGCTAGATTGCAGGCCTCACAGTGGTTTTGTAATCAGGAGACATTTTATCCAGGTGAAGCGCTGCGCTCCGATGGCTTCCAGGTGGGCGCCATCATCGATGATACGGATTCTTCATCAGATTCTTTCACACCGCTGCTTCTGCCCGTTCGTTATGCAGCGAGGAGCCTTTTGGCTGTTCTTGTGACTTACGCCTCATTTAGAGATCATGCTAACAATGGAAGCCTGCAAAACTTGCGGAATATTAAAGTCACTGTTACCTAAAATCCTCAGTCAGCAGCGGTGAGTCACTAAGTGAATTCCACCCCCATCCTCTTATGCCGCTTAAAAAAAAATCCTTCAAATATATGTTCAAATTGGGTACAGTATAAGGCCCAGCATTTGATAAGTTCATGGCTGAATTTTTCCACATATATATGTACAAAAAGCATTTGTCAATGCCTGCCTAGGGGCTGGCACTCTGTTGGTCTCTGGGATCTCAAACCTAAATAAAATGCCCCTCCCTAGTGGAAGGTAGGATGCAAGAGAGGCATCCAACGGAGCGCAAGCTTGTGGGTGGGCATTAGGCAGCCATGGGTGTGGTGTGCACAGTGATGACCATGGTGGCATGGTCAGGACCCTGAATTATTTATTTATTTATTTATTTATTTATTTATTTATTTATTTGTGATGAAATGCCACAGGACCTGGCATTTGACTCTAGTAGGCAGAGCCTCGGGTCCAGTTTAATTAGCAATATTGTTTTTCTTAATATGGCAGGGCCTGATTACACTATAGGGTTCTGCAGTGAGTGGTACAGTGAACTGCTAACAGGAAACGATTAACTCATAAGCACGTGCTGTGCTCTAATGGAAGGCTCCAGAGCCATGGCAACCCCCACATCATATGCCTCCAGGAAGCAAGGCTTTCAATACAGAGTTCATCTAAGCAAGAGTGGCTGTTCTAAATAAGAAAAAAAGTATGCTTTAAATGCTATGTTTTATTTTAAAACTATTACTGTCCATCTATGATCTGTTATTTACCCATTTGCCTACACATTACTTGTAAAAATAACCTAAGAAGTCAGGCTCCAGAGATACATATTAGAACTTCGCAACATTATATCAATATTATGTATTATATTGGGTCTCTCTCTCTCTCTCTCTCTCTCTCTCTCTCTCTCTCTCTCTCTCTCTCTCTCTCTCTGTGTGTGTGTGTGTGTGTAGAGAGAGAGAGGGAGGGAAGGGAAAGGGGGGGGGGGGAGAGAGAGAACAAAAAATTCATTTCTGCCTTTGAGCTTTCAAAATAATGTTACCATATAACTATACAGTTAATTTTTAAGGGATTCTTGCCAAAAACTTCCCAAACTTTAAGAGCCTTTTTGCCACATTCTCCTCAGGTGTTGGTAGAATTGCTATTCAAGCTTTTGGGGTGCAAAATGAAATGGAGACACCTTAGATCTCTTTAAGCTAAATGAATTAAAAAACATTTCACAAAACATTTTTTTTTTCCTGGAGTCTATTTGCCTTTGTCTGGACCTAATTTATGTAATATGGCTAAAATTACAAGGGGAATTAGGCAGGCAGAGAGTATAATTACTTCATCTGGGGCTCGGCTTGAAGTTGCTATCCTTGCTTATTTTTCTTGCAAGAGAGTTTATTGAAACCTTGGCTATAAATCTTAACCAGAAAGTTTGAACCAAATCAATATTTAATTAATTTTATGAGCACAATTTTATGGAGGACTTGTGGTTATTTTCCAAAAATGAGTATCTGTCAATAAGATGGTTAATGAATGGTTAAAATTGGATAATCCTGTGCTGTATCTTTTAGATAAAAGAGGAAGGGGAGTGGAAAGAGTGTTTTCCTGAAAGGAGAGTATTTGTGCAAGATAAAAATCTTAGAATGAGAAAAAAAAATGTAATTAGATAAAGTGCGATCATAACAGAGAGGACTGTAGAGCAGAGGTTCTCAACCTTCCTACTGCTGTGTCCCTGTCCTTGTGGGCGTGAGGAGAAGCAGGTGAAGAGAAGACAGGGGCAGAACTTCCTCTGGCCAAATGGTTGGAGACGAACTCTGCAGGCTAGCATGCAGCTGTACTCTGTTAGCATATGTGCTCTGTAGTTGTTGCTTAAGAGAGAAGGGTTCAGTTCCATATTCAAGCGACTAATTTCCCCTTTGAACAGAGACAGAGAAGTAGAAAGACATTGAATTGAAAGGGGGAGAAAATGGAATGCTTTATCTTGGGTTTTGTTGTTGTTACTTTTTTTTTTTTTTTTTTTTTGAGATCAGCTCTCATGCAACTTGGGTGGGCCTCAAATTCCTTATGTCTCTGAGGAAGCCTTAAACTCTTGGTGCTTCTGCCTCGTCCTCCTCCCCAGTGCTGTAATTAAAAGCATGTACCACCATACCTGGCTGCTTTTACTTTCATTTATTTATTTGGAGATTTTATTTATTTTTATTTTATGTGTATGAGCATTTACCTAATATAGGTTTGTGAACTGTCTTCTCAGCATCCACAGAGACCAAAAGAGGGTGTTGGATTCTCTGGGACGGGAGTTATAAGCTATCATGTGGATGCTGGGAATTAAACCCCAGTTCTCTGGAACAACTTCCAGTGCTCCTAATCACTGAGCCATCTCTCCAAGCCCTGATTTTGCATCTGTGTGTTCATGTGTGTGTGTGTGTGTGTGGGTGTGTGTGTGTTTTGCTTGTTTGTCTATGTGTGTTCATGTGGAGGGCAGAGATTGACACCAAATGCTAACTTCCATTGCTTTCCACCTTTTAATTTTATATTTTATTCATTATTGAGAGAGGGTCTTTGACTGAACCCGGAGCTCACAGTTCAGCTGGACTGAGCTGCCTATGGCGTCCCCAGGATCCACCAATCTCTGATGATGAGTGTTTGAGTTACAGACAGACACTACTGAGGATTTTTCAGCAATCATTTTACACACTGAGCCATCTTGCCAGCCCTAGAATACCTTCTTAAGGAAAAAAAAATCCTCCCATTGTTGTTTTCCAATGAAGGAAAGCAGGGAACCTCGGAGCTACTTTGTATCTGGAGTGACTTTTGTCTCCCATGTGATGGCTCAGAGGGCTCTGATGGGGAAGGAGGTGGTTGGCCACTCAGGAGGGCAAATGTCTGGGACTCAGAATGGTTTTCTTCTATTCCATCAGCCTTGGCTGTGCACAGTACCAGCCTAAGACCCAAGCCACCCTCCTCTATGAAGTTCATCTCTTTAATGTGCACTTGGAACTAGAGGGTCCCTTCTGCTTAACTTAGACTCTCATGCCCTCTGGTTCTCTTGCCTAATTTTGATGCATGCATTAGAATAAGTGCTTGGGTTAGCTGGGCAGCACTTTCTGCTCCAGGACTCCAGCCCTGCTCTCCCAGGAGGCAGCTCATTAGAGATTTTCACAAAGAATCCTGCCTTCTCAGCATGAACCAGCTGTGCGCCTGGATAGCACAGGTGACTTTGCTGGCCTCAGTGGTCCCATCTTAAGTGCACAAGGCACAGGTGACCTTGGCAACGGTTTGCTCAGGGTTGTGTCATGCTCCTGCAGTAAGCTCACTGGCCAGTCCTCAGTCCAGAAGACACCCTTCTCAATCAATTCATCCCCCAGACTAGCCGTCCGCACAGCCTCCCGATGCCTCTTCTGTCCCATCCTAGTTCCCAATTTGCAATCCAGGCAGATGGCTACTGCAGCCCTTGATTTCCCTCCAAGCCCTCACTGAGTCTTCATGAGGTTGCTTCTTATCTGGCACGTAATTGAAATTCCTCTGAACGTTTTCCAGCAGTCTTGCGGTTCCCTGGGGGAGGAGAGTAGTTATCAGTGGAGGACATAACTCTCTTATTACTGTTTTCAGGAGCCGGGAAAGCCGTTAAGTCTCTACCTGCTATTTATCATCTAGCATTTTAAATTATTCATATTGATTTCCAATCCTTACAGATTGCATGCGATCACATGGGTACAGACAGCTCGGCTACCGACTCCAGTCCTTCCACGAAGCCCTGGCTGGTGTGTCTTGATGACAGGTTTGGCTTAGCTCATCAAATCCGCAACAAGCGGTGCCGCCTCTACTCTTTAGGGTAAGAATTTTTTTTTTTTTTTTTTAATAGCCAAGGAGAAAACAAACAAACGTGCAGGCAGCCAAGGCCTTTCAGTGACAACGGGGGTTGGGGTGCAGCATGTGCAGGCACTGTGATTTGTCTCAGGACTCAGCTGCAGGCTGATCTCCCCAGCAGCTGCAGGTGCTGCCATCAGCAACGGAGGTCACCTTGGCCTGAGCCACTTTTTCTCCCTTTCTGCTGGTAATGAGGTAGCAGCTTCAGTTCTCAGCATGAGGAGGATCCCCTTGGAGAAACCAAAGCCTTTCAGTGTGCATCAGGGCACCTTTGTTAGAGAGAGAAAAATATCAATGGCTATAGCGAGGAGAAGAGGATGCCAGAAATGCCACACACAGTTATGAATGACTCAAGACAGATAAGAGCCACTACTGGGTTTTGTTGTTGTTACTTGTTATTTGTTTTGTTTTTTGATTTATGTGTGTGTGTACATGTGTGTGTGTGTGTGTGTGTGTGAGAGAGAGAGAGAGAGAGAGAGAGAGAGAGAGAGAGAGAGAGAGAGAGAGACGAACCAGTGATCAATCTGTGTATAGCTTTATATTTATGAAAAAATAAAGTAAAGGGAATTCTTAGAAAACCATGTGATTTTTGCCAAAAAAATTGACTCCATTATACAGGTTGAAAATTACCTCGATGTGCAAACAGATTTAGACCTCTGTAAGGAATGGATATGAAGTAAGAGACTATTTCACCAAGTCTAACAGAGCTTCTGTAAACTCCTGAACTGTGTCTTAGGTTTCTATTGCTATGATGGAATATCATGATCAAAAGCAACCTGGGGAGGAGAAGGTTATCTAAGCTTACAGTTCCACACCACAGTTCACTCAGGGAAGTTAGAGAAAAGGCTAGAGGCAGGAGCTGATGCAGAGGCCATGGAGGGGTGCTGCTTGCTGGCTTGCTCCCCATGGCTTGCTCAGCCTGCCTTCTTATAGAACCTAGGACCACCAGCCCAGGGATGGCCCCACCCACAATGGGCTGAGCCCTCTCACATCAATCACTAATTAAGAAAATGCCCCACAGCCTTGCCTACAGCCTGATCTTATACAGGCATTTTCTCAATTGTGGTTCCATCTCTGATACCTCAAGCTTGGGTCAAGTTGACAAAAACAAACAAACAAAACCCACAGACAGCAAAGCAAAAACAACCATGACAAAATGGTACCTGTCTCAAAGCAGGAGGGAGCTGTTTCTGTGTGGGGCACTCAGCTCAGCAGACTATTTATAGAAGCCAAGTAGGTTCCCAGGTTAGACCACTGTAGCATTTTTGCAAGCAGTCAAGAAGACCCTAAACGATGTCACATGCCTGCTCTCCACCAATTTTCAATGTGACATAAAACGAACTCCGATGTCACAACTTGCCATTCTTCCTATGGTCTTGAGGCATAGTTGGTGGCTTCCAGAAAAATCTCAGTTCTAACCAATGGGCTGCACAGCGCCGGCCTGACTCAAGCTCCGTTCCACACACAGCCCTCTCAAGCAACCCTTGGCATAGCCAATGCCGTCAAGGCAAGTCCCAGCTAGAGGTCTCACTAACTTCATCCCTCTGTCCTCATTTAGACACTTGCCAGACCTGTGGGCGGGGCCAGGGGCAGACACCTGGATCGCTGAGACCTCCCCAAAGGAGCTGGTTAAGAGAGGACCAGCATGGCTGTCAGTCAAACTGCGAGATGCAGTTTCTGGGCAGGAGATGTAGCTTAGTCCTACAGCGTTTGCCTAGCATGCATGTGGCCCCAGCCTTGATTCTCAGCACTACAAAAGTGAGGCATGGTAGCTTGTACCCTGGAACCCCACCACTCAGGAGATAGAGGCAGGGCCAGAAGTCCAAAGTCATTTCCCACAGTATAACGAGTTCAGGGTCAACCTGGGATCTGTGCAATCCTGTGTCCAAAAAAAAAAAAAAAAAAAAAAAAAAAAAACCACCACCAATAACAACTCATTTTGGATTTTTAAAAACAAGGAATTCAAATAAAAGTGAGATGTTAATGAATATATTAATAAGTGGGAAAAATGAAGGCGTATTGCAGGTGTCTCTGGGTGGGGCTTGGCTTGACGGTATTGGCTATGTCAGGGGTTGCTCGAGAAGACGATGCCGGCTGCGTGTCAAATGGGGCTTAAGTCAGACAGGAACTTCAGAGCCTGTAGGTAAGAACTTTTCCGTGGAAGCCACCAGCTGTGCTTCAAGACCTTAGGAAGAAAAGGAAGTCATGACAACGGAGTTTATTTTATGTCATTTAAAAACAATCTGTGAAAGTAGGTCAAAAAACAATTGCATAGTATAGCATGCAAATTGCCAATGTCATCTTGAGCCTATTTCCCGGTTCCAAACTGCCTTTCCGTTCTTCTTAACATTTTACATTCTGCAATAATTTCATTTAAAGCATGTAACTGAATCAAATAAAACTTGGGAAGTTATTTAGGGGGTGTTTTGAAATTCTTCCCCTGCCTTATGCTTCCAAGCTGTTTGATAAGATGGTTCTGCAGCGAGATTTCAGATTATTACATAGAGAATTTTTTTTTTCATTTACATTCTAAATTAGCTTTGCAAAAAAGCAAATGAGAGCTTCCGAATTACACTGGAGATAGGAATGAATAGAGGAGAAAGGTTGATATTTGATGAAAACCATGGAAGCTTTTATTACAAACTGCAATCTGGCTGAGCATAGTGGCACAGACCTTTAATCCCAGCATTTAGGGGGCAGAGGCAGGCGGATCTTATGAGCTCAAGGCCAGATAGTCCTGTCTGCAAATGAGAACCTGTTCCCCAAACCAAACCAACATAAACAAACAACCCCCAAACTAAAACCAAACTAAACCAAAAGACTCCACAAACGAACAAGAGGGGAAAACCAGAAAACAGGAATCTGAAGAACGTAGTTGTGATTTTAAAAAATGGCAGTTGGATTGTGGGCAGTGGGGAAGGATGGTGACTGCGCTGTGTCTTGGGGTCTGGGGTCTAGACACCCCTTCTGTTGTGATGAACTGCTTGTGGCTGGAAAGCAGAGCTGGTTTCCACCTCAGTTGATGCTGAGAGGAGAGGCACAGCAGTGGTTCTGAAATGAGGAAACATGGCGGGGAACGCTGGCCCTGGGTCACCCGGTGTCTGAGAGGGATGGGACAGCTGTGTGATAGGGTGTGTCTGAGCTCCAGGAAAGGGTAGTAATGAAACTACACTCCTGCTAGGCCAAGGAGTTCCCAGACAAACCAAAGATACAGATGCAACTGGAGCAACTACCCTGGCATAAGGATCCAGGGATCACAAAACAAAGGCTGATGGCCCTGTGTCTGATGTGCTCCACCCCCTCTCCTCCAGTCTCATCACTGGAGCAAGTGTTGCCCCTACTGTCTCTCTCGTGGCTAAAATTTCTCTGCTT
Source organism: Acomys russatus (assembly GCF_903995435.1). Lineage (NCBI taxonomy): Eukaryota > Metazoa > Chordata > Mammalia > Rodentia > Muridae > Acomys > Acomys russatus. The sequence continues at coordinate 10,596,979 of NC_067157.1, read as the reverse complement.
GGAGTCGAAATTTCATATTCCATAGTGGATGTTAAAAAAAAAAACCCAACTGCCTGGTACAATGTGCTCTACTGAAAATTAAACTCAGCTCCGTTTCAGTTTTCAAATAGTGTAGAGTGGACCAGTGGACATACAGGAAGGGATGAGAAAGGAAGGCAAGTGTCAAAGAGAAGAAAAAGAATAAGAACTGAAGGAGGGAGGAGGAGGAAGAGGAAGAGGAGGAAGAGGAGGAGAAAGATGAGGAGGAAGAGGAGAACAAGAAGGAGGAGAAGGAGGAGGAGGCAGAGGAAGAGGAGAAGGAGGAGGAAGAAGAAGAGAAGAAGAAGAGAAGAAGAAGAAGAAGAAGAAGAAGAAGAAGAAGAAGAAGAAGAAGAAGAAGAAGAAGAAGAAGAAGAAGAAATGGCTATGTGTACAGAGGATGGTTTATACCTTACAACTTTAGACAAGTCTTCTGGTGTAGACAGTGATGGGGGCGTTGTCCAGGCGTGGTAGGAAAACAGGGGATGAGCAGCACACAGAGTGAAGTCACTGAGTTTACCTCATGCCAGTGGTTGCATTTAGGGGCAGACCGTGTGTGGAAAGGAAGATGAGAGGAAACAAGGCTGAGGCCACTATCTTCAGCTCCTCTCGCTCTGTGTTAAATTATACTATTTGGCTTCAAGATATGATTTCTTGGTGTAAGACAGAAGATTTCCTAAGTCACACATGGTGAGGCAACTCGAGCCAGTGTTTCAGACAGAAAACCTGCAATTTCTGGTGGCTGGGAGCATTTCAAGAAGAATGAATGAGCCTCACAGCCAAATATCTTTGTTTTCCAGAGCTTGAATGGAGGCAGTGGGAAAATGCTAGCACAGGATAAGTGAATGGGCGGGGGGGGGGGGGGGGGAGGTTATCATGGCCCTCGGTATATCTACATACATTCTCTCTGATCACCCTGTCAGTGGTCTGGTAATGCCATAGACACACTGTATATCTGTTTATGCAATATGTAATATCTATGCTTTATACGTAAAAAGAAGTGTGTGTGTGTGTGTATGTGTGTGTGTGTGTGTGTGTGTGTGTGTGTGTACATGAACACGCATGTGCATGCACCTGATCCCTAAATTCCATTTTATTCCTTTGGGAGTGTTCTGTCCTGAAAATACATGTGTTTTGCTTGTTTTTAAGATAGGGTTTCACTGTGTAGCCACAGCTCTTCTGGAATACCGTATGTAGACCAAGATAGCCTCGAATTCACAGAGATCCCCCTGCCCCTACCTCCTGAGTGGCAGGATTAAGGGAGTACACCACCATGCCTGGTCTCGTGTTTTAATTAATATTTTGGAATTTTGCAATGTTACTAAACAAGAATCAATAATCATAAAATACACTAACTATCTTCTCTGTGCTTTGAGAAGCACCCCCTCCCCACACACACACAGAGAAGCTGCCGGCAGTTTACAGATCTAGCCTGCTCCCTGGCCAGAGGGTCTCCCTTGATCCTGCTGATCTGTTTACACTTCTTACTGCTTCTAGACGCCCCCCCCACTCTCACTGATGAGAGCTAAGAACTTTTCCGATCTGTATTCTAGATTTTTTTTTTTTTTTTTTTTTTTTTTTTTTTTTTTGGCTTTTTTAACAGTTTTACCTACAAATAGCTCACATACTTAAATATACAAATCGGGGGTGTATTGTCATCATCCTCTTCTCCGCAAAGCCCTGGAGGCGGGGATACATACATACATACATACATACATACATACATATATATATATATATATATATATATATATATGACTTTCTGTCTACAGAGTCACCTGTTCTGAATATAATATGTCACATCTTGTGACTGTTGTCTGTAACACAGTTCTCACAGTTCATCTTCAGTGTAGCATGTATCAGTGTTCTGTTCCTCTTTATGTCTGAGACATATTCCAATGTACGGAAATACTCTGTCCCGTTTCTTCAGTCATCAGTTGATGGACTTTACAGTTTCCCCTTTTTAGTTAGTATGAGTGCTGAGATGAGCACTGACGTGTAAGTTTGGGCCCTCCGTCTTTTCATTTATCCTGACTCTATACCATTGCACATCCCCACTAACACTCTATGGCTGCTCCAGTTTCCCCGTAGCCTGTCAACACCATATTGGATGCTGGGATGGGTCAGCTCATTGTGGTTTCAGATTGTCTTTGAGTAATGACCCCAAGATTTTGAGTCCCAGGGAACATAAAATTCACTGACTGTGTACACTCAATCCTGTTTTAAAAAGACTAACCAAAGGCCTGCCAGGATCCATTCCTAGTCCATAAGAGACATGCTTGCCATACGTATGGCTCACATATTTAAAGTACACCAAAGAGCATCTGTGTACAGCTTAAAAAAAAAAAGCACTTCTCTCTCAAGAACTCTGCCAGGATATCGTTGTGAACGTTACTCTGCGTGGCAAGCACATCCGTTACTTGGTTGGTGTATAACTCACAGTGCTGCTTCCGGGCAACCTCTGAGACACCAAATGAGGGCCAACATGGTGGTCCTGATAGTTTAGTTTAATCTACTCTTGGAAATTTAGCCCTGTAAGTCTTTTCCTTCCTCTAAACCTTTTAGTGTGTGCCCCAAGAGCCCAGCACTGATGTGATGATATTTATTAGAGAATTATATAACTTCATCTCGCTCTTACAGAGTGGGGCTGGCAGTCTTAAGTAGAGGCTTTTGTGTGTGCATCCTGACTGCCATAGTGCTTCAGAAGGGAACTGTAGAAGCTTCTAATTGTGCCCGAGTGTCCACTCTCCTGTTCTGCCTTTGGTAACATAACTCCCACAGTTAGCAGGACACCCAGCCACTGCGTGCATTCCTATATTTCCTGGCTTCAATTCCTATATTTCCTGTAGCTTCAATGGCCACGTGACTAGCCGTGAGCAATGGCTCTGTGAGTGGAAGAGGTGTGTGCGGCTTTTAGGAAAAAGGTGTAGCCACTGTTCTTTTTCTACCTTTTTGGGTGGCTGCAACGCAGACAGGAGAAGGGAAAAATGGACCACGTGCCTGAGAGCTTGAGATGAAAGCCACGCGTGTGATATGTGCTGCTTGCTCCAAGGACTAAAGAAAATATTCCTATGAAGTAAACTTTTCTACAGCAAATTCTCTTTGCAGTTCAATAACAATAAACGATGCGTTGCTTTCAAGGTGTTTTTAAATCAATAATAGGTGTCATTATAATTATTTGTTCAAAATGTCCTCATCACTTCCTTGTGGGCTTCCTTGGCCCAAGGCCACTTACTTGTCCTCATGCCCAGTGGATGCCTTGCTCATGAATAGCAACCTATAAATACTCATTTACATACAGGGGTAAGTCAGTGAACTAAAGCCTGCCACAAATGTCTGAACACTGTTGTATATCCTGGGAATCGAAGCCTTTGTAAAACGTTTTCTATCGCTGAGGGCAGCATTGCAAGTCTACCACTGTCTGGGGCACTGGAGAGTCAGCAGCAAGCAAGGTCAACACAGCCTCACTCTCTAAAAACGGATAACTTTCCAGAGCCTGAGAGGAATGTTCCTTCAGAGCCTCATGTCCCAGGTCACCTGCAGTGAAAGAGGGAATCTACAGAGCACGCGCTTTGGAGGGGCCAGATGTGGACGCCATTCCTGATGCTATGATGTTGGGTTGGGTTGGGTCACACAATAGCTTGGCTCTTCACCTTGCTTTTTACATCTGCCAGGATGCAAACCCAAGCCTGAAAAACACATTATTTTAAATACATGAAAGGCAGAACTGCACACACTAGGTAAATAAGCATACCTTATGATTTCCCAGCACAGTACACATTCATATGTTAGAATTAAATGGTGTGGCAATTCTATAGTACACACACACACACACACACACACACACACACACACACACGCACACACACACACATTAATTATGATGGTGAAGCTCATCCACTTGATTGGGTTGAAGCACACATTGGGGATTGTTACGCGTCTCTATGGGTATCTATGAGGGTGCTTTTGACCTGCCGATGTGAATAAAGTGTTGGGGGGTGGGTAGCACTGTGGGGCCTGGAACCTAGCTGGAGGAAGTAAGTCCTTGGGTCGGGGTGTCCTGGGGTTTCTGTCTTGCCCTGGCCTCTTCCTGTTACTGCTCCATTCTGCTCCCTGCCTGCCACACTGTGAGCTGTTCCACCATGCCTTCCCCTCCGGGACAGGAGGAAACCCTGAGCCAGAAGCAATACTTAGTTACTGTGAGTTATTCTTCTAAGCATTATTTTCCCACAGCTACAGACTGAGATACTACTAAGAAAAGATAGGGTATTACATGAACTAAAACCTGCCGAATGACCGCCGTGTCCTGTTTCTGTGTGTGCCCAGGTTATGCAACAGTCAGGAACTAGTTTGGGTTTGGCCAATGTATTACAGACATTCTATGGGATTTTGCAATCTTAAATCACAAGTAATCATAGGACTTTGAAACTAAGCATAGTTGTGCATGCCTGTGCTCTGTGCAGTAGGAAGCTGAGGCAGGGAGATTGAGAGTTCAAGACCAGTCTGGGCCGGGTGGTAAGATTCTTTCTTTCTCTCTCTCTCTCTCTCTCTCTCTCTCTCTCTCTCTCTCTCTCTTTCTCTCTCTCCCTCCCTCCCACCCCCTATCCCTCTGCCCCTGTCCTTTTCCCCTCTTCCTCTCAAAAAAAAAAAAAAAAAAAAGCATATAAATTTTGGCAGAGAATTCTTAACTACCATTAAAGAAATCACTCTCTTCTGGCTAATTTCATGTTTTCCATTTAAATTGGTGCTTTAATCAATGTGGCTATTCTTACACTAAATAAGACATTTTTCTTAGTAGCTCGGTGTTTGTAAGTATATGAACTGTTTCCATGATACACTACCTACTGGGAACTTAGGTATAACATATTCATAATTTCTTCCCCTTATTGATGTGCACTTGGGTATAGATTCTTTCTTTGCATCTGGGTCTAGCAGAAGCACATACATTTGCCTTTTTCCTTTAACTGCACTACTGTAAAATGCACTCCACTTAAAAGGACTCAGCAGCTGCCCACAAGTCCAGTGTCGTGCTTAGCCCTGTAGAGGCCAGTTAGTGCCATAGTAGAATGTAGCTCCCATCAAGGGAGCAAATCTTGAGCTTAAATGTTTTGGCCTATGATGAGAAAATTCTCTGTGCAGCCTTGGTTGTCCTGGACTCACATTGTACACCAGGCTGGCCTCGAACTCACAGTGATCTACCTGCCTCTGCCTCCAACTCCCAAGTGCTGGGATTAAAGGTGTGTACCACCATACCCAGCCCAAGAAGATTCTCTTAAGACTAGTGGATATTCTTTTATTCTTATTGAAAATAAATTTTGCTTCATACAATATATTCTGATCACACTTTCTCCTCACTCACCTCCTCCAATTCCTACCTCCCCACCCATCCAACCCCAAGTGTTCTTTTGGCCCCTCTCCCCCTCTTTAGGGAACAAACAGGTAAATAAAAATAATCAATCAAACAAATGATAATAACTAATTAACAGCAACAGCAAAGAAAAACCTCCAGAAGCGCAGAAACACAAAACCGGAAACCATAATATACAAGCAAAAAAAGACCAGTAAGGTAAAAACAAGACAAACAAAACAAGACAATCCAAAAGCAATATGAAACAAACAAACAAACAAAAAACAAATAAACAAAAAAAAAAAAAACCTCTCCAAACATACTGTTGGCCACGTACTGCTGGCCATGAGACCTGCTGTTAAGTGTGATTTATATGCCCAATGAGCCTCCTTGGAGAAAACTCTAATTTTTTCCTTTGTAAGTGGTTGTCAACTGGAGGTAGCTTCTAGGTTATGTAGAGGAGCTCATGTCTACTTCCCATGTCAATGGGACCCCATCTGACATAGACCTGTGGAGACCCAGTGCATGATGACAGTCTCTGCGAGTTCACATGTCCATCAGTCCTGTTGTGTCTGGAAGACACTGTTTCCTTGGTGGCATCCATCTCTACCTGCTCTTACAGTCTTTCCACCTCCTCTTATGTGCAGTTCCCTGAGCCCCGAGGAGCTGTCTCCTGCTTTCCACACATTGTCTATTTGTGGGTCTCTGTATGGTAGGAGGAAGCTTCTCTGGTGATGGCTGGGTGATCTATGGAGACAGCAGAATATAACTAGGAGTCTTTTTGTTGCTATGACCATTTAGCAAATCAAGAGTATTTGGTTTTCTCTTATGTCTGTGTCCTATCTAGTCTCGGGTTCTTTACCACCTAACCAGTGTTGGAATGGGTTCCAATTCAAGGAGTAGGCCTTCAATTCAGAGAGTGGTTGGTTACTCTCACAACGTGTGTGCCATGGTTGCACAGCATATCATGCAGGCCACCACTGTGGGTCACAGGGTTTGTACTGGGTTGATGTTTGCCTTTCTCCCCCTTTCAGTACCATGAGCACCAGTTAGCAGGGGTGAAGGCTCTGATGATATTCACAAGTGCTGTCTTCAGAAAGGAGGCCTTGCGATAGTTTTGGCAATGGCCTGAGTTGTTTTGGCTTTCCAGGGGGCCACTTCAGCCAACAACTCAGTTAGATGTAACCCATTCCTGGATCTGCGGGTTTCACTGGGTGACACATGATGGTCATTTCATTTAGTGACTCCATTTGTATTCATTTCACATCTGTATGAGCCTTTGAGGCTTCTACAGTAGTAGACCTCACATGGCCCCTCCCTCTTAGTTGTCCCTTCCCTTATTCTCTTCCTTACTCCCCTCTTCTCTCCCCCTTCTGTCTTCTCCTTCTGTCTCAGTTTTTCTTTTTTTTTTTTTTTCTCCCCCCGTAACTATATATTCTATTTTTCCTTCTTTGGGAGGCCACACCCCTCCAGTCTCTTACTCTGTACCTAACCTCTGTGGTTATACAGATCACAGCATGTCTATTGAACCTAGTCAAAATTTTTACTTGCTTCATTGCTAATATATTTTACAACTTAACCAAAGCATTCTCACATGCCTACATGTCTAGCTAGTGAATTTGTGATCCATGACTCGCAGATTAAGTTTTAGCTTATCCAGAGGCTTTGATCGTGTGTGTGTGTGTGTGTATGTGTGTGTGTGTGTGTGTGTGTGTGTGTGTGTAGAGCATGTATCTGTGACATTCATTGAATGTGGATATTAGATGCGTTTTAAAACAGAAAGCGTGATGTCACTAGGAAGAGTGGCATTAGAGTTGTCAACTTACCCAGCTAACTTTGCTTCATCATATATATTACACACACATATATATCTTGATTTTCTCTCTCTGGTCTCTAGGCTGGGAAACGATGACGCACAGTTTGAGGTGCGCATGGCCAATGATGGATGTGAAGTGCATTGTTTTGATCCTAGTGTCGAATCAGCCCATGTTCTGGCGAGTCAGCGTCTCTGGCATCACCGTTTGTCCATTGATTGGCGGGATCCGCACCCAGCTGTGGCTGCTCAGAAACTGCATAGCAACACCAGAAAACTGGGAAGCGTTTTGAATGAATTCGGGCATCACAAGGTGAGGCTTCTCATTTGATTTCACAATTAAATAAAGTGCATAAATCAATTTAAGAAAATGAAAACCAAGCCTCATTCGGGTTCTTTCAGCTTTGAGTATACAAAATTAACCCATCTGTGCTTCTGTTTGGTAAGACACCGATTTTGTATACTATTTCTCAGGTTACTTGCTATTTTGAGACATTTGGCTCATAAAGTACAGGAAATACCTGTGGCTTTGAGTAAAACCTACTTTATGAAATTGAATGGACATCCTGCATATTGCAATTTATATAATGATGTCAAAGGGTGTAGAATATATGCAAATACTCCACTGTAAAGGAGTATCGCGGAGAAACCCAATCTTTGAACAGTGTTCTTTGAACCCAAGTTTTAGCATCATGTACCCCAGCTAACTGAAGCGCCTAAGAAGATGCTGGAAGTGTGGTTCTGGCTGTCATCGCCTCTTTTGGTCCCTATCTCTCTTTGAGCTTGGCCTGCCTTAGCCTACAGTTCCTTGCCTGGGGTGCCAGGTAATTTAAAACATGACAGAATAGGAATCCATCTGTGGAATAAGGGAAAAGGGAACTTGAAGTTTTAATTGGCTTATTAATCATTAATAAAAGGATTTTCCCTACACATTATCCCTTTTCCTTTCTCTCTTCTCTTCCTCCTCTTCTTTGTAAGAAAAGTCCCCGTCTTAGTTAGGGTCTCCACCGCTGTGATAAGACACAACGAGTAACAACATGTTGGGGAGGAAAGGGTTTATATCCTCCTACAGCTCTGGGGGAAGTCAGGGCAGGAACTCAGGGCAGGAGCCTGGAGGGAGGAGCTGATGGAGAGAGAGGGCATGGAGGAATACCGCTTACTTGGTTTGCTTGCTCAGCCTGCTTTGTTACAGCACCCAGGACCACTGGTCCAGCAGTGGCCCCACCCACAGTGGGCTCTGGGCCCTTCCACACCAATCATCAATGAATAAGGTACACCACAGGCTTGCCTACAGGCCAATCTGGTGGTACCCAAAAGTAGCCAGCCCATCCCTTTAACCGGACTGTCAAAGCTTTTTCAAGAACAACCTTAAGGAATTTATTGCTCTTCTAACGTGGGACTAGTTGTTGGTTTGTGCTTTGTTTCTGCCGCCAAGAGTATGAGGCACCCAACAGTCAAGAATCTTAACGCTTCCTACTTAAAATATTTTGAGTAAAATCTCTGAACAGAATTTTTTCCTCATGTGCCACTAAATTTTTTAGTAAGTATGAGAAGTGGGGGCATTTTTCAGAATTTTAGCCCAGTTTATTCTATTTGCCACTCCTACTTTTGCAAGCCTGCCATTTATTTGTTTGTTTGTTTGTTTAGGTTTTTAGAGACAGGGTTTCTCTGTGTAGCCTTGGCTGTCCTGGACTCCCTTTGTAGACCAGGCTGGCCTCGAACTCACAGAGATCCGCCTGCCTCTGCCTTTCTGAGTGCTGGGATCACAGGCATGCGCCACCAAGCCAGGCTAAACCTACCTTTCTTTACTGATGAAAATTACAAACCAATTCCTAGATTTTTCATATAGTGGACTCTTTGAGTTCGCTAAAGAGTCTTGTCAATCCTCTTTCTGGGCGTTACTCCCTGGCCCTGTCCCTCACTCTTCTGAGACAAGACCAAATAGACAAAAGGACTTAGTTAAAGTCAATGCCATTTTGCATTTTTTTTTTTTCGGTAACTAACATTTTAGGCAAAGAGTTGCTAAAGGAGAGGATGAAATGAGGCTTTGAAAAATTGATATGTGTACAGAATTTATCCAAGCACATGTCCTATAGAGAATATGTTTTGAGATAACGAGGCACAGACGTGAAGTGCATGCATTCAGCTCCCTGGGAGCTGCAGTGGGCTAACCTTCATGCTGAGGATGCTGTGAGGTATTCTGGCCCTGTGATAGCAGAAGCATTTATTTACAAGGGTACTTACAGAGGAAAGATGATTTAAAGGGCTGCTTTGCTCCTACGGTGACTTATTTTTTCTTAAAAACATTAATAGCAGTGAAAGTGATCTGCCTCAGAATTGCCAGGTATGTATTTGATTTTTTTTTTTTTTTTCTTTTAATTCATTGTTGGAGAGTGGAAGAGGTGTCTGACTCTTTGGGTGAGTTCTTCCAAACAGAAAACAACAGAAAGCAAACCAGCGCGAGTGAGCTCTTCCTTGAATAGCACACTTCTAGGGGCTGCGCAGTGCCAGATAAAAGGAAGCCTCAGTGGTGGCCTGGGGAGAGCACGGTCTGTTTCATTTCTCCGCATGTGTGCAGACGTTGGTAAACAGGACATGGCTGAGGCAAGGGAGGCAGGAAGAGCAAAACACCGGGAAGGATCGGTATTCCCGCTTTCTCCATGGATTCTGGAAGTGGCAGTAGAAGCCAAGTGATGCTTCGATGACTTTAAAATATCTCACTTAGTTTTGTAATAACTTCCACATTTGGTTGGGTTTTCTTTTTCTTCTTTTCTTTTCTTTTTCTCTGCAGCCAAGCCTCGTTTCTAGTCAAGCAAGGAATGTGAGGGCAAAATGCACCCAGTATTTGGAGACAGTGACAGAAAGATGCATATGGCATTTGTGCTGCTGTAAAGACTCTTTGCTAATTTTGACTTCAAACTATAAATCAAAAAAAAAAAAAAAAAAAAAAAAAAAAAAAAGCTTTTGCAGAAGCAGCTGCATCAGCAAAGCCGTGTGGACCAGAGGCCCCGTCTGCCAGGGACTAACATCACCTAGATGTAGCCTTGCCAGGCATGATTTACCGTCTGGCCCACACTGAAATGGTTGTTGCTCTTAACTAAGTCTATAAATTTTTCAAGACTACATGAAGATGAAACCTGAGGATTCTGCTCTTATTAATTTTATTGTGTAGCTTTTTTTACTCCCAAACTCTTTATCACAAACTCAGCGTTTCCTAAATGATCCAGGCCTGGTTATGACAAATTATGATCGTTATTGTTGCCAGCCAGCCAAGGGTGGCAAGTGTGGCTGTTAAACTGCAGCCCGCTCAGTGCCGGCCGATCTGAGCTTAGGGGGTTGGGAGGGTCTCCTCTTTGTGTTCAGCTCTGCCACTCCTCAGTGGCCAGAGATACTAGCTCTCTCTGGGTTTGGGCTGTGGTGGCCAGAGCTTGTAGTCTTTCCAGTCTTGGCTTCCCACAGTTTTCCCCTTGCATTGTCTTATCTCTTTGCCTTCTGCAGCCTCCAGAGTCGCAGTTCTCCACAGCCCTTTATTGTTGTCTTCTCCAGTCTCTAGAGGTTCAGGGCTGTTCTCCAGAACTCATCTGCTGCCCTCCAGGCACTACCGGGAGGGGGCGGGGGAGCCTAAAGCTGGTAGCCCAGAGAGTTGTCTACTTTTTTGCGCTACCCGCTCAACCCACTTTATCCACAATAAAGACCGCAAGGCACGCACGCAATAGGAGGACCACTCAGAAGAGGCTCTGTGAATGCCTAGTGAGGGGCGGGCAGCTTACATAGCTGGTCACCCATGAGCACATCCCTCTGCCTATAGCCACACACACATAGTCACATAGTCTGTGAAGATCATACTAGGCTTGTCATGGATGCCATCAGTGCCCAACTGAACTGAGGGTTTGGGGTGACTTCTGGAGTGGCTCTGACTGATCATCTGATGCTGTCATGGCCTACAAAACATTTTCAGGGGTTGGCTTAGAGTGCCTGGAATGGCTCTTAAGAAATGATTTTTTTTTTTCCTCAAAGCAAAAGCCATGGCTAGGGTAGTGGCCACGAGAGCTACAGCTGGTTTATAGTGTTGGAAGGAAACCCCTTTCATGCACCTGTGGCTGGACAGGAGCCTCCCCCAAGCAGCTGTGGGATGCTCCAAACAGAGCCCAGCTGGAGGAGTCACGCAAGCACTAGCTAGCTGAGAGCCCTCATGATTGCCAGGGCAAATGGAACTGAGGTTGCTGTTGCTGCCATCCCTGCTGAGATGGTACCAGGGTCACTCCCAGGCCCACTAGATTTGAGAGCCATGGAGACAGCAGAATTGGTCCCCAGCCAGACTCAGTCCTTTACAGACCTGGAGTCATGTCCTGGCTGAGCTCCTTAGCAACCTCTGTAGCTGGGTTCAGAAAAGGGGTTTTCTGACAGCTGTCAGGCAGGCAGCTGATTAGCTCACCTCTGACAATGCCAGTCATTTGAAAGGAAAACAAGCAAGCCAATCAAGCTTATAGCAAAGATCGAACATGAAAATGTCAGCCGTTGGGGTATTTTATCTAACAATAACCCAGCCCTAGCTGATGCCCTGAGGCTGGGATGGGTTTTCCTGGCCACACCTTCCTTATCAGGGACCTTCAGTCATGGCCATGCTGCTGATTGCTTGGTGAGCTGGCTTCCAGGCTGCTCACCTCTGAGAAGGCCTGAATCTGGATTTGAACTGCAAGTTGGCTTGTTAGTATTTGGTACAGGGATAGGTCAGCTGACCTCTCTGGCACTCAGTTTGCTCACCTGTGAAAGCAACAACATTAATAGTGTGTGACTTAATTTGGAGCTCTAGCTCTGAGAACACAGTATGGAAGCCTCCAGCTGAAAGGCCGGCATTTAAAGAATTGTGACCCATATTTTCAGTAACAAAATATTACAGGAAACGTTTGTTTTTCTTTCTTCGTTTGTTTGCCGGGAGAACATATCAACTTCATTTGGACGTTGCTAATGACAACTAATTTCAGACAAGAGTTGTTCATGAAAGCTGTGTGTGAAACTAAAGGGCACTTGGTCCTTCAGACATGGTCGAAAGAGAATTATTATTGTTTGCTGTCTTGGGGCACTGAACAGCTCTGCTGAGGGATTGTGTACAAAGTAAATACTGTGCTGCAGAGAGGGGCGGGGAGAGAGAGAGGGAGGGAGGGAGGGAGAGAGAGAGAGGGAGGGGGAGGGAGGGAGGGGGAGAGAGAGAGAGAGAGAGAGAGAGAGAGAGAGAGAGAGAGAGAGAGAGAAAGAGAGAAGAGGGAGAGAGAGGGAGAGAGAGCGGGAGTAAACAAGCCACTGGGAATTAATTGGAATCTGTTTCATGTGAGCAGATGTCCAGCTGCTTGGCCGGGCTGTCTGGTCAGCTGGCTCTGGGGAACTGGCTTCTTCCCTGTCCGCTCAGGTCTCTGCCCCGGCTGCCTCCTGTCACTACTCATCTGGCTCAGTGTCCTTGTGGGCCCTAGCAGGGCTGTGGCTTCCACCTTCCCGAGATGAGAGCCTGGCATTCATTCCAGAACGTCAGCTTCCTTCTATGGTTTGGTCTGCTTGAGAGAATAAGGAGCTCTCCCTTCCTTGGTACTCCTCACTCAGCCTCCGGCCGGCTGTGAGGACTGTATAGAAGTTCACTGATGTGAGTAGACTTTGGATCTGGTCATTTGGGGTAATTAATGTTTTTTTTTTTTTAATTTGCAGTTTTGATCATAAAGTTTATTAATATATCTTAGCAGATTTTTAAAATGAGATATGAAGCATTTAGGGACTAGAAATAGGCAGTGGTAGGAGCTCACTTAGTACCCAGAAGACTCCAGATTTGATCCATTGCCAAGTGGCTAGAGACCTCACTATAAAGCCAGACACACCAAATCTCTTAGAAGAACAAGTGGGGAAGAGCCTTGAATTCATTGGCATAGGAGACAACTTCCTGAACAGAATACCAATAGCTCGGGCTCTGAGATCAACCATTAATAAATGAGACCTCAGCCGGGTGAGGTGGTGCACACCTTTAATCCCAGCACTCTGGAGGCAGAGGCAGGCGGATCACTGTGAGTTCGAGGCCATCCTGTTCTACAAAGCAAATCTAGGACAGCCAAGGCTACACAGAGAAACCCTGTCTCGAAAAACCAAAAACCAAAACAACACAACAAAACAAACCAAAAACCAAAAACCAAAAAAAAAAAAAAACCAAAAAAAAAAAGGGACCTCATGAAACTGAAAAGCTTCTGCCAACAGAACAAAGTGACAGCCTACAGACTGGGAAAAGATCTTTACCAACCCTGCATCCAACAGAGGGCTAATATCCAAAATATATAAAGAACTCAAGAAATTCAACACCACCAAACCAAATTTTTAAAAAATGTGGTAAACAGAGGTAAACAGAGAATTCTGAACAGAGGAATATCGAATGGCTGAGAAACACTTAAAGAAATGCTCAACGTCCTTAGTCATCCCGGAAATGCAAATCAAACCAACTCTGAGATTCCATCTTACACAGATCAGAATAGCTAAGATCAAACACTCAAGTGACAGCACATGCTCGAGAGGATATGGACAGAGGGGAACACTTCTTCATTGCTGGTGGGAGTACAAACTTGTATAACCACTCTAGAAATCAATCTGGTGCTTTCTCAGAAAATCACAAATAGTGCTACCTTAAGGTACATACTGACAGGCTATGTACAATTCCTAGGCATATACCCAAAAGATGTTCCATTATACACCAATGACATTTGCTCAACTATATTCATAGCAGCTTTATTTGTAATAGCCAGAAACTGGAAACAACCTAGATGTCCCTCACCTGAAGAATGGATAAAGAAATTAGTTTTCCATTTACACAATGGAATACTATTCAGCTATTAAAAACAAAGAAATCTTGAAATTTGCAGACAAATGGATGGAACTAGAAAAGATCATTGTGAGTGAGGTAACCCAGACCCAGAAAGACACATATGGTATATACTCACTTATAAGTGGATATTAGCCCAACACAGATGTCCTCTGAGAGACTCCACCCAGCTGGGGATTGGGACAGACACTGGGACTCGAAGCTGGACTCTGGGCAGAGCACTCAGAGTTATATGGAAGAGTGGAGGGATGGAAGGACCCGGAGGGGTCATGAGCTCCACAAGGAGACCATCAAGGCTGGTGGAACTGGACACAGGGGGGCTGCACACACTGATGCACCAACCAAGGACAATGCATGCAGAGAATCTAGACCCCCTATTCAGATGTAGTCCATGGACAGCTCATGCTCCACGTCGGGGTGGGGAGGGGGAGAGGGACTGCCGCGAACTTCTGACATGCATCCTGGTACCCTCGATTTGATCACTGCCCTTGGCAGGTTGGCCTTGCGAGAACACAGAGGAAGGGGATGTAGGATATTCTGATGAGACCTGATAGGCTATGGCCAGACAGTGGCGGGGGGGGGGGGAAGGGGAGGGGCATCTCCCCATCAGAGGTCTAGGGAAGGGAAATAGGGTGGAAGAGAGAGGGAGGGTGGGACCGGGAAGATAAGAACAAGGGGACGTAATGTGAATAAATTATAATTAAAAAAAAAAAAAAAAACCTAAAAACAAAAAGAAAGCAGAGAGCAGCTGATAAGAAACAGCTCACGGAATAGGTACAGAGGATGCATGAAAAAAATCACTCCAGCTTGCTCATAGTAAGAGAAATGCAAACTAAAGTGGCACCTGAGTGTGTTTCATCATGTCATCAACCACACACCAGCAGCAGGAACATGAACTGGCACTGTCTTTCTGCGGAAGGTTGGCTAGAGCAACTCTGCTGTGCTTCTGTGCTCCTCCCTACTCGCAGGCTCCCACGTGTGTCAACAATGTTCCCTGTTTGCAGCACTGTGTGGTTGGGTAACCCTTCCATGTGGGTGTGGTTAAATCTCCATGTGGGAGTGTTAAACCACCATGTGGGAGTGGCACTCAGAGGAAGGATAGCAGGGTACCAAGAAGAGACTTGATACCCTATGAGCATATACAGGGGGAGGAGGTCCCCCTCAGTCACAGTCATAGGGCAGGGGAATACGGGGAAAATGGGAGGGAGGGAGAAATGGGAGGATAAAAGGGATGGGATAACAATTGAGATGTAATATGAATAAATTAATAAAATATATTAAAAAAATAAAAAAGAAAAGGAAAAGAAATTGCCACGTGGGAGTGGTTAAATGAAGCGCTATCTATCTTTTTGTGGTCTCCTTAAGATTCCTTAGTGAAAGAGAACAGGGCAAATCTTTTTTTTTTTTTTTTTTTTTTTTTTTTAATTTTATTTTATTTTATTTATTTTATTTTATTTTTATTTTTTTAATTAATTTATTCTTGTACATCTCAATGTTTATCCCATCCCTTGTATCCTCCATTCCTCCCCCCCCCCATTTTCCCATTATCCCCTCCACTATGACTGTTCCTGAGGGGGATTCGTCCCCCTATATATTCTCATAGGGTATCAAGTCTCTTCTTGGCTACTTGCTGTCCTTCCTCTGAGTGCACCAGGTCTCCCCCTCCAGGGGACATGGTCAAATGTGAGGCACCAGAGTATGTGAGAAAGTCGTATCACACTCTCCACTCAACTGTGGAGAATATTCTGACCATTGGCTAGATCTGGGAAGGGGTTTAAAGGTTTACCTCCTGTATTGTCCTTGGCTGGTGCCTTAGTTTGAGCGGGGACCCCTGGGCCAAATCTGGCCTATCATATTGTTCTACTTGTAGATTTCTAGGACCCTCTGGATCCTTTTATTTGCTGTTCTCCATGCGTCTCTCATTTAGAGTCCCAATAGGATGCCTTCCCCTCTGTCCCAGTTCCTGGTAAGTGAAGGCTTTCGTGGACATGCCCCTTGGGCTAGTATGCAGATATAAGTGAGTATATACCATTTGATTCTTTCTGCTTCTGGGTTAACTCACTCATTATGATCATTTCTAGCTCAATCCATTTTATCCACAAATTTCGGGAATTCCTTGTTTTTAATAGCTGAGTAGTATTCCATAGTGTATATGTACACAGTTTCTTTATCCACTCTTCTACTGAGGGACACTTAGGCTGTTTCCATGTCTGGCTATTATGAATAAGGCTGCTATGAAACATGGTTGAGCAAATTTTCTTGTTGTGTGCTGGAGCATCTTCTGGGTATATTCCAAGGAGTGGAATAGCTGGGTCTTGAGGAAGCCCTATTCCCATTTTTCTGAGATAGCACCAGATAGATTTCCAAAGTGGCTGTACTAGTTTGCATTCCCACCAGCAATGAAGGAGTGTTCCTCTCTCCCCACATCCTCGCCAGCATGTGGTGTCGCTTGAATTTTTGATCTTAGCCATTCTGATGGGTGTAAGATGGAATCTCAGAGTTGTTTGATTTGCATTTCCCTGATGACTAAGGAGGTTGAGCATTTCTTTAAGTGTTTCTCAGCCATTTGATACTCCTCTGTTGAGAATTCTCTGTTTAGTTCCAAGCCCCATTTCTCAATTGGGTTATTCGGTTTGGTGGTGTTTAATTTCTTGAGTTCTTTATATATTTTGGATATTAGACCTTTGTCAGATGTAGGGTTGGTGAAGATTTTTTCCCAGTCGAACAGGGCAAATCTTATGTACTGGCATGGAACATTTTTGATACATATTTTAAGCAAAGGAAGACACGAGGCAAAGAAACTGCCAGTTTTGAAAAAGAGCAAATGTGGATGACTTGGACTAAGTCAATTCTAACATTTAAGTTGTAGCCATCTAAGTAGGATTGTATTGATTTAAAGACAGATGGATAAATGTAATTGGAGTGTCAAGAGAACTTGCAAATAGAAATAATATACAATTTCGGTAAAGTACTAACATAATCCAACAGTGAAAATGGCAGTGTTTACAACAGATCTGTATGGAAAAGCAATGTACTTTGATCATACCCTCCACCTTCCTGTAGTGCCCCTACCCTGCCCTCTCCCAACCATGTTTTTAAATTATTTACAACCCTTCTGACTCCCACTAGTGCTGCCCGTATGCACACTGGCATGGGGCCATCCACAGAAGCATGGACAACCTACTAGTCATGTCCCCAAAGGAAAGTGAGTTCCCCTCCCCCAACAGCCCCCCATTATCAATAGACTGGCTACCGAGAGTAGGTTCTTGGGGAACCCTCCCTGGCTTGGGTTAGAATTTTGACAGGCTTGATATTAATTCAGCTAACCACAGTTGCTGTCTACAAAGCGATGTCATGTCCAGATGTTAGCAAGTCACAGCTCTCCTTCTCATTGGCTAACTGTTGCATTTGTTTTTATCCATGAAGTTCCCCGAGCCTTGGATGTAGGGAGGTTAACAGAGATGGTTCATGCGGTTGACACGCCGACCAGTTATGGGCCTTCATTAACTGTCACCCATTGTGAAAGGAGGTTTCCATAGATAAAGTTGAGACATTAACTTAGAACAAGACAGTCCTAAACATGAAAGGCAAAATCATGAAAATTTCTGGAGATGTCCAAGATCTTGAGATCGGCAAGTATTTGTTTAACAAGTTTGTGTATGTCTGTGTGCCATGTGCTTGCCTGATGCCTGAGGAGGCCAAAAGAAAGTATTAGATCCCCTGGAAGTAGAGTTTAGGGTGGTTATGATTTGTCATGGGGGTTCTGGGAATTGAACCTGCACCCAATGGAGACCACGCAGTCCTCTTAACCACCAAGCCATCTCTGTAGCCCAGGCAAACATTTAAGGCAAAAAATAAATAAAAAATAAAAAACATAAACAATAAAACACTTTAAAAAGATAGCATTTTGCTACAACTTAAATATACTTTAAATATAAAATATTCTACTTATCCAAGAACATTGCTAAGGACATGAAACCTAAGATCAAATATTCACCACAAACTTAGCGGAGTTAAAAACTTTTATCAAGAATGCACAAGGAATTTTTTTTTTTTTAAAGCAAGAGTAGGTTTATTATCAAATGGGTAACCATTTCTTTCTCTCCCTCCACGTTTCCTCCCTCTCCTTTTCTTCTTGCCTTGCTTTTCTTTCCTTCTTTATTTTTTTCATTCTGTTGTTGGCAGTGCCAAGACTCAAACTCCTTATGTGAAAAGCAGATCTGAGTGCAAGGGGTAGACTGAGGCAGACACCGGGCTACACCATCATCGTGAGAGCACAAGGAAGTTTTTGCACTAAAGGAGGTGGAGCGGCAACTCAGTTCAGAACTGGGCAGAGGTCTGAACAGTCACTTTCCCAAAGAAGATATGCAGAGGTGAAAACACAGGAGAAGATGCTCAACAGTTGTCAGGGGAATGAAAGTTAGAGTTAAAACAGATGGTGTACAAAGGCTACAAAATCAAAGAGATTGACAAGAAGCCATAATGAGGGCATGGGATAATCGGAATTCTCCAGCGTGTGTGTGTGTGTGTGTGTGTGTGTGTGTGTGTGTGTGTGTGTGTGTGTGTGTGTGTGTGTGTAAATGTGATGGCTTAGGAAGACTTTGACAATTTCTAGTTAAATTGGTACTATAGTTTAGATCTGGAGTGTTACCCAAAGGCCCAGGTATTACGGCTTGAGATCCAGCCCATGACTCCATTAGAAGATGATGTGGGAGGTCTTCAGGAAGGACCACTGGGACCCCAGACCTCTTCCCCCTTCATACCCTGGCCATGTAGTGAGCAGCTCTGTCCTGCTATGATGTGCTACCTACAGGCCACAAAACTACAACTCGGCCAACCGTGCACTAAACTCTCCAAAATGACTCTTTCTTCTTTATAATGGTGATCACCTCAGATATTTATAATAGCCATGGAAAGCTGATGACACACTTGAACGTGTATCTACCAATAGACCTATAAGCCTGCTTCTAGGTGTTTCAGGGAGAGAACGGAGCACACACGTCCACACAAAGACTTGTGCTTGAAGGGTCATCTAAGTTGTGCTCATAATGGCCTCTGGCCCAGACAGTTCAGATGTGTGTAAACAGCGGTGGTGGCTACTGTCTGCTGTAAACTTGATTTAAGAAGCACCTAGGAGACACTCCTTTGGCACCTTTCCAGAAAGAATTAGCTGAGGAGGAAAGGCCCACCCATGGGCTGGAGACCCAAGAGAATAAAATAGAAGGGCCAAATGAGCACTAGCTTGCCGTCCTCTGTTTCTAATCTGCCCTGTATCAGCAAACAGCCTTATGACTCTACCATCAGGCCCTCCCTCCCTGGTGGACTAGACTTGCTAAGACTGTAAGGCAAAGCCACTTTCTCTGTTTCGTTCCTTCTTGTTAGGTACTTCATAAGAGCAACAAGAAAAGTAACTGATACAACATTTGAGTAAATAGGTTATAGTTTGAATATATAAAAAACAATATGCCATATGCCATACCACCCAAAGGCTGAATATAGCTCAGAAAAAAAAAAGCTTAGTAATCTATAGAGCATGAATCCACCTTACAAATCCCATACTGGATAAAAGGGTGCACTGTGAACTGATTCAGATTCTAGAAAGGAGAAACCCTATTATCCAGTGGCCGAAAACTGACCAGGCATGTCCTGGTGCCATTGACAAAGGAGCAAAGATGGACGGAGGGACTCCCAGGGGCCTTTGAGGTGTGTGAGTGTTCTCTAGTGGAGTGTGTTGGTGGCTTACACCGGTGTTCATGAGTGTCACAAGTCTTTGGGCTATATGCTTGAAACGTATGACTTTGTTGTACATTAGTTATGCCCCAAGAAAGGAAAATTACAGAAGAATGCGTGGGTCTTGCCATCCCGCTGTTCACACAGTAGTCTTTGTTTGTCCAGCCTCTCCGGAAAAGCACTGAGAACCCGGGAGGTCTTTTTCCTCCAGGGAGAATAGATCACTGATGAGGGAGACTCTACACTGCACCTTTGGAATGTTGTCCCCTGTGAAGATTTAAGAAGTTAAAATATATTCAGTTGCTTCTTGCTGTGGTTTAAATCTTGATGTCTTCCTGAAGACTCATGTGCTGAAGGCTTGGTTCTTGGCTTGACCCTACTGGGGGGGGGGGGGGAGATTGAACCTTTGAGAGGTGGAGCCCCGTAGAAGGAAGGTGGGTCGCTGGAAACTTGCCCTTGAAGGGCTCTTAAGACCCTAGTCCATTTCTCTCTTTTTCTTCTGCTTCCTGGCTGCCATGAGACAGCCTTTTCAGCTCCCTGCTTCTTCCTTGAAGTTCTGTCTCATTACAGGCCTAAATGCAATGGTGCCGATCAACCAGAAATGGAAACCCTTGAAACTGTGAGTCCAAACCAGACCTTTCCTCATTCGAAGTCTTTTGTCTCAGGAGTTTTGTGCCATTTTTGGCACAATGATCGATAACTCATGTACTTCTGCGAGCTACATATAGGTGAATTCTGGAGCCTCCCCATCTATCCTCGTTCTCTATTAGTTGCTTTTTCATACTTTAAAATGTCATCTACTATTGTACTTTGAGTGATTTCCTTAGTATTAACTCCCAACTTTCCTTTGTAACTGTGTCCAATACAAAGTTTACACCATTTATTGATATTTTTACTAGGAAAAAAAATAACTTTTTACTTTCAAGATTTTAATTGGGATCTTTCCTGTCCATCTGTTCTTCTCTAGCTGTGCATGTTTTATTTAAAGATGCATTACTGCTGCTTACATCTTGTGAAAGCAGATCTTATTTTTGATCCCTCTGAGCATCCTAAACACACCAATTATAGCTGGACTGTTCAGTACAATTAATCTTGGAATGAATAACAATCCATTTGTTGTTCAGGTTATCCTTTGTGCTTATTCCTTGGACTGTTCTATGCCATTTGGAATTTTGATTTGCTGACTCATTTTCAGCGGAAGCTTCTGGTCTGGCTTTTCTCTTTTCTTTCTTTATTGGCTCACCCTTCTCGGCTGCCTGCTTTTGCAGTAGCCTCCGGTACCCAGCCTTAAGCAAGCGTTTGGGGGCTTCTACTCCCCCTCCCCCCAGTGATGCTTGGAAAATTCTGCCACTGAACCATATGAAATCTGCCTCATTTGCTGTGAACAAGGGTGTCTTTCTTCTCCTCAACTCTCCTAAGGGCAATGGTTAGTTTTACGCCAGATCTTCAGCCAGTGGTATTTGGAAATGTACTTCAGACTCCTTTCTGGGTCTAAGGAGCTCCACCCCAGCTCTGGCTTTAATCAACGACAATGGCTCTGGATTTTGTCTCAGAGGCCCTGCCTTGGCTTCTCCTCTGCGTAGAAGGCGCACCCCCACCACCACTGCCACCTGCTTGAAGATGGAAGGCAGTGCAGGCTGGCTCAGCCCTGCTCACTGTGTGAATGAAGTGCTCTCCTCTTCTGAGCGCTTGTTTGTCCTTTCCTTTTATCTTCTTGCAGTGATGCCTTTTTGCTTTGCTTATGGCATGGAGCAGGAGTATATTTCACTTTCGTATTTTCACTCACGTGTGCTTTAAATAAATTCAACCTTCTTGGAGTTAGCTTGATGATGTTCATGGACCAGCTTCCCTAGTTATCTTTCCTAACCCATATTTAAAATACCAGGAATCAGTGATTCTGAGATGTTTACACTGCCTGCAAATCATACCCCATATCATGATTTCTCAATTGTAGTGTACATGTTAAATACCTGGCACCTAATTAAAGTTATGATGGGGGTGGTGATGGCGGAGGTCAGAGGAGGGGTAGAGTTCTATATTTCTGGGATGTTCTGAGATGATGCTGAGGCTCCTAGCTGGGAAGCTACACTTTCAGCACCAAGGTCTATAACACACTTAGCGAAAGACAGGATCTAAGGATCCTTAATAGCAACAGACAGTGCTGGAACTTGAACCTAAGTGACGCCCCCTGGACACTGATCACTGAGCCACATATCCCTGCTCATGTCTTCTTCTTCCATACTCAGTGAGCATTCTTGTCAACATGGGATGAAGGACAGATGCTCTGCCTCCTACCTGTAGCTTACGACACCAGGTTCCTGTCTGAGCTGCCATCCTGGCACAAATTCTCCCCAGTTGGCCCATCATGTGAGCTCAAGGCCCAGGCTTGCCTGAGTTCTAGGTGATTACTGATCTACCCTTGAGCTAAAACCTTGGTCTGAGATGGGTCTTCCCAGCTGAGCCATGCTGCTCACTCGAGGGTCTTCCACTCCAGGCACCTGACCAAGTACTGTGAAAAGCCTAGGAAGCTAGCCAATCCGAGATCTCTCCAGTAGCACGCTAAGCCGGATGTTTAGGGCTCCAGGACTTCATCTTTTGACACAGTCTAGTGCAGTAATAGGAAGCAGAGCATCAGTAGGCAGTGGACACAAGCATGCAGACCTCTACTGAAGATTACGAATGTCTCCAATGAGCTTTTTGGTGAGAAAGCTTACCAAAGAACCAGCTACGCTGCAGTGTTATTTTAGGCCCGAATGCAATCGCCTATCTAAATTCTCTTGCATTCCCTTTTTCAAAGAGAGCCGTGTGTCATTTATCATTCAGTACATTTGAAGGCAGCTTCATCTTGTGGAATTACTCTTTAATCCTGAAGGTTCTGTGTTTCTGCGAAATCAGCCAGTGGTGATTTAGCAGTAATGAGTTATTCAAGGCGCTGAATTGCCAATTGGAAAGGCAGAGACGTCTTTCCATTTCTATCAGTCTGCAGTAGGCTCCATGGATAGGACGTCTTAGAATGTGAGTCCAGAACTTTGCAATTAAAACAAATGTTATTTCATTTTTTATTTGTTATAATTTACTCACATTACATGCCCCAATTGTTATCCCCTTGCTTTTATCTTCCTGTTCCCACCCTGCCCCCCCCCCCCTCCCACCCCCGCTTCTGCCCCGTTCCCACCCTCCCTCCCCTTCTGCCCTATTCCCATCCCCCAGGCCTCCGACAGGGGAGCCCCTCTTCCCCCACCTTCTGGCCACGGCCACAGTCTATCAGGTCTCGTCAGGATATCCTGCATCCCCTTCCTCTGTGTGCCCGCAAGACCACACTGCCAAGGGGCAGTGATCAAATCGTGGGTACCAGAGTGCATGTCAGAGAGGCTCAGCAGCAGTTCCCTTCTCCCCCACGTGGAGAATGAGCTATCCATCAGCTACATCTGAACAGGGCGTCTAGGTTCTCTACATGCATTGTCCTTGGTGCATCAGCACAGTTAAGAAATGAGGCTTGTTTTTTTTCCCCTCCAGTTTTGCCCACTCACCTATAATAGTGAGTCCCCTCCCTGCCCCCCCCCAGTGAGGCACAGTGCCTTATCTCTTACTGTTTTCAAGCTACCCTGTATTTAACTCTTAGCATAGACCTACAAACGGCTAGAAAAGCTGCCAGAGAGAGCACCAAGCACATGTGAATTAAGTTGTGGGTGGCATGGCTGTGTCCTTCTTACTGGATTCCGGGGGGCAGAAGTTCTGAGTGGCAAGCTTGTGTGGGAATAGTGTCCTGGGTCTGGGGATCTGCTGCCATTTGTATGGGGCCAAGCACTCTGCAGACTCTACTGAAACAGTGGGAAGTGGTAGGAAATAAACCAACACAGTAGCAAAGTACATAATAATGAAAGAATCCCAACTGCAAGAAGCACTCGATTGGAATGGCAAGCCAAGACCAGCCTAGAGAGGGGAGAGAAGTTAGGACCCTGGGAATGTCCAGCTGAAGAAGTTATTGCGACCCTCTTTTTTTCTTCCAGCCACCACAGGATGAGTAAATTTGACCATAAGTCAAAACCTTTGATGAGCCAAAATAACTATTATTTCCTTTTAAGTCGATAGTGTGTATAGCGAGGACTTGGATGACGTAGGCTGTCATTTGTAACTTCCCACCTCTTCCCACCGCCGTCCTGCAGGCGGGAAGAAGACCAGGAACTGGGCATACAACTTCTGCAGCACCCTCCTCGATTCCTCACCTAGTCTCTGAGCGCGCTGTGCCTCAGTTTCCCTATGATAAGCTATGTAATGTGATCGTGTATCCTGTAAGACCCACCACTGGAAAATGTGGTGCAGGCAAATGAACTCATGCTAGGGAGAAAAAGACACAGGGGGGATTCTTGAGACACCACTGTGATTATAATTCGTGGAGAATAAGGACCGATGTGGCTTGAAGACTGTGAAGGGGTTCAGCCTTATTACATATGAGGAAGATTCCACATGCGGTGCAAATGAGCCCTTGGGCGCTTCCTCATTGTTTTCCGTTGTTCCCGTGTATCAGGAGTGGGTGGACTTGTCTCAGAATCCTTGCCATTTTGCCAGAGTTTGTAGGATGAGAACCAGATGAACCTGGAGGGCTGACAGATGACTAGAAGTTTCCTTGCTTTCCCTTTGTATGGTGTCCTTTTCTGAAGGAGACTAGGGGTCTGCTATGAGCCTTGGATTTGGAGAGCCATGCAGCTTTGCACCGGCTTTATGTGTGTCTAATAACAGGACAACGCTTTTGACAGTAGAAGGCAGAGAGTTCGCAAATCCTGTGAGGATGTGCACTCCTGAGCAGGCTCTGAGGTTCCACATCTTATTTGTTTATTATTTACGTATCTGTTGTTAGGATGTGTGCATGCGCATGCGCGTATGCATGCGAGTTGGAGGTCGTAGAAGCGCTTTCGGGAGGTGGTTCTTTTCCTCCACCCTTTAGGTGAGTGCTGAGCTTGGAACCCAGGTGGTTTATCTGATGGACAAAGCTAATTTGGACATAAAATCTGGCTTATTTTCCATCCAGTGAAAATACCAGGAAAGGTTTCATTTGCTACTATTTGGTTAAGAACATAACGACCCTTAAAACCCCCATCGATTTCCCAGCATGGAGCGGCATTCAACAGTCTTGCAATTAAAACGATAATGTAACTTGTATCGCTAGAACGGCTCTTTAAAATCGGTGTGATGGGTGCACAGAGCACCATTAGGAGGAATTATGCAAAGCAACCTCCCTGTTCCAAGTTTTATTTTAAGATTTAATTTATTCCAGATTCTTCAGGGGGGAGAAAAAAAGCCCGCCCATGTGACAAGTCTGCTAACAGATGTCAATTTAGTTTTATAGCACATGCCTGCATTGCAGTGCCAGGAAACAGAGATTATGCTCTGTGCCTGCTGTTTATGGCACACCGCAGCCTCGGAGCGATGTGCTCCGGAGAGCGGCTGATTGCTAACCTGTGGGCACGAGGCTTACCCTGCTCCGTCATTGGCATTGTCAAATGTGAGCTTCAGTCTACTTCTTGCCAGATGAAGAGTGGCCCTGGAAAGAGCAGAAGGGGCTGAAAATGGGCTTTTCTCCACCTTAACATCATCTAAGCCAAGAGATAGGTTAGATTATGGTATGATGTGGGAGAAACAAGAAAAAAGAGAGTTGTGTATTTTTACATATAAAATTAATTTGAATAATAGGTACTAATAAATAGGTCACTGTTGCTGTTAATTTAAAGATCTGGCCTGATGAATGTCTATTGTCAGGCTATAATTACTATGGTGGTATTTCCTAACTCGCTGTCAATCAATAAAAACACAGACACCCGTTATATCTTAAAATGGCTTTGGGGCAGGGCAGATATTAATCCCTTAAACTACTTCCCATATCTCCCTGCCCCAATCCCATGCCATCTGCTTCTAATAATTTCTATCGCGCTACCTCCCATCCATAATCCACTTGTTAATTTTCTTAATCTAGACCAAATCCTCCATTCATGCCGGCCATGTGCTTCTTACTTCACCTCACTCGTGGTGGCGCAACCTCCTTCCTTCCTTCCTCCTCCTCTTCCTCCTCCTCCTCCTTCTTCTTCTTCTTCTTCTTCTTCTTCTTCTTCTCTCTCTCTCTCTCTCTCTCTCTCTCTCTCTCTCTCTCTCTCTCTCTCTCTGCTTCCCTTCCCAAGAACTTCTCAGTCCCCAAACCCTGTGAACTTTCACCCATACCCACTTTCCTCCAGCCCTGCCCAGGTAATGGCTTTACTTTATTAGTTCAACAGGGAGCCAGAGTTAAATGGCAACACTTGGGGTACATGACAGTCTGCAGTAAGAATCTCGGGGAGCAAGCAATTGACAAACACAGAGCATTAGACCATACCCCAACAGGTCACTTTTTAATATTGTTGTTGTTATTGTGGTTGCTGTTGTTATTTGTGATATCACAGCTTAGCCCTGCTGGCCTGAGACATCGTCAGGCTGGCCTGAACTTGCAGCAGCCTTACTGCTGGTGCCTCTAGTTTGCTAGGATAGTAGCCATTTGCGACTATGCCTGGCCTTGCTATTTTCAATTGTATTCAAGAGAATATAGAAAAAGACTTTCTAACGTAGGTGGCTCAGCAGTGTGTGTTAGTGTTAAGCCCACTAATTGCCATGTGTAAAACAGAAAGGCAACACCCACTAAGGAACAGCTTCCCTTTCCTACAGCCCCTTAGCTCCCGTAACTGTTAATCCACTTGTTGTCTTTGTGAATTCTCTGCTCTAGGTATCTCACACAAGTGCGTCTTCACACAATGCTTGTCCCTATCTCTAGCTGACTTATTTCACTTAACATGCTGTATTAGTTACTTTTCTGTTTCTATGAGAAGACGCCGTAGCCAAAAATGACTGCATAAGGAGGCATTTATCTTGGCTTATGGTTCCAGAAGGATAAGAATATTCCATGTGTGGAAGCATGGGGCAGGCATGGCAGGCAGGAGCAGAGAGCGGAAAGCTCGCATCTCCAACAGCAGGCACAAAGCAGAGAGAGCATACTGGGAGTAAGGCAAAGCTGTGAACTCCCAACGGCCACCTCAAGGGAAGCACTTTCGACAGCAAGACCATACTTATGAACCCTCCCCAAAACAATGCCACCAGCCAGGAGCAAATATTCAAATGCCCAAGTCTAGGAGGTATCCATTTCTCATTTTAAACACCACAGACATTTTCAGGGTTCCTCTATACTTGAAGCATGTATCAGAAACTCCTTCCTTTTTTATTTATTCATTAAAAAATTCTTTTTTCAGACTAGTGTCTTTCTATGTAGCCCTGGCTGTCCTGGAGCTATGTAGACCTGGCTGACCTTGAACTCACGGAGATCTGGCTGCCTCTGCCTCCCTGGTGCTGGAACTTAGGTGTGTGCCACTGCACCCCACTGTTCTTCCTTTTTAAAGCTGAAAAGATGTCTCATTGTATGTATCTAGCTTATCAGTTCATCTGTCAATAGCCACTTGGTTTGCTCCCAGCTCTTTCCTGTTATGTATGGTAATGTGACTATTAATATATGTGTACAGAGCATGCTTGCAACTCCTTTGGATGTATGTGGACCATGACGTGGCTCTATTATCATCATCATTATTATTGTTATTGTTATTATTATTATCATCATCATCATCATTATTGTTACTACTACTACTACTATCGTGGTGGTACTGGGGATTGAACCTAGGGCATGCTACACAGATGCTCTGCCACTCAGCTGGATTCCTAGCCCCTGTTGTTATTAGTATTAGTATTAGTATTAGTATTGGTATTTATTAGTATTAGTATTAGTATTTATTAGTATTAGTATTAGTATTAGTATTTATTAGTATTAGCATTAGCATTAGTATTAGTATTAGCATTAGTATTAGTATTCATTAGTATTAGTATTATTAGTATTAGTATTAGTATTTATTAGTATTATGAACCACCATCCATTTCTCATAGTGTGTACATCATTTTATATTCTCATTCTAAAAAGTCATTTGAAGTTAAAATGTAGTAAAAAAAAAAAAAGGCAAAACTCTTGGAATAAGCTGCAAAGAAGTTTGGTGTGCCACAGGGAGTTTTATAGAGAAATCCAATCTAATCTGTGATTTGTTTTGCACTCCTGCTGGCCAGGCCGCAGTGGGAGCTGGGTAAGGGATGGGTGGGTAAGAGGGCCACCCAGGCCATTGGTGATGGGAGAGTTTACTAATGGGCCCACCTTTTCCTTGGTTGTCTCAGTATAACTCTGCCAAGTTACAGAAAAACGTGTTTTCAGTTAGG
The DNA here is from genome assembly GCF_903995435.1 of Acomys russatus. Classification (NCBI taxonomy): domain Eukaryota; kingdom Metazoa; phylum Chordata; class Mammalia; order Rodentia; family Muridae; genus Acomys; species Acomys russatus. Next base: position 10,568,950 of record NC_067157.1, on the reverse strand, counting down.
TTCTTATTCTATACTTCCTCTAATATTTAGAGATATTCCTACCAGAGATGCCCCTCCCTTGCCTTGTGGGTGGGAGGAGGAAGCTCCCATGGGTGTGAGACGGTGTTAGGAAGAGAGGAGACATCAAGGGGCGGCTGCTCTTTCTGTTCTTAGAAAGTTGCCTCCATTCCCTAACTCTCTGAGGAATTGTTCTATAAAGAAAGCGGGAAGAATTTTTGCTCACTTTCCATTTGGCTTAAATCAGTAATATTTTGCTCAATTATTGCTCAAATATAAAATAGCTTATAGCTATTTTAAATTGAAACCTTAATCTTGAAACATGAAGGGAACCAGGTGTAGTGGCGCACGCCTGTAATCCCAGCACTCTAGGAGGCAGAGGCAGGCGGATCTCTGTCAGTTCGAGGCCAGCCTTGTCTACAAAGCTAGTCCAGGACAGCCAAGGCTACACAGAGAAACCCTGTCTCAAAAAACCCTATATGTGTGTGTGTATGTATATATACACATACGTATACGTATACACATATAAACATAAATACATATACATATACAGACCTGTACAGATGGCTCAGGTCTTCCAAAAGACCTGGGTTCAATTCCCAGCACCCCTATGGCAGTTCGCAACTTTCTGTAACTCCAAGATCTGACACCTTCACACAGATGTACATGTGAGAAGCAGGCAAAACACCAATGCATATACATAAAAATAAATTTCAAAAAAATCTGCCTTTAAAAAAAGGGACTATTTTGGCATTACATTAGAAGACAACTTCCTGTTCTTGATATTATAAAAGAAACATGATTACTTTATTTCAAAGCTAGTGAGGCACAGTTAGTATTCTAAGTTCTGCTGTTGTTGTGGCTGTTAGCAGTTGAGGTAAAGGCAGAGACTGGCCATGAAAACATTTGGCTCCGTTCTTTCCATAGAAAATGTTATTTCTTGCTGTTCACCATGCTGTTATCCCTCTGATTAACTAAAGATACCAGTTGTCTGAAGGGAGTTCTGAATTCCTCAAGGTTGCTCTGCTCTTGTTATTGGTGTGGGCGAGTCAAGTTGGATGGTGTTTTTAGGGTGTCCCTGGAACAACCGGCACACTCTGGGCGTCATTTCTGCAGAGTGAGGATAACATCCCAAGCAAGATGGTTGAGGGAGTAAAGACAATTGTCTGTCCAGTAGGACCACAGTACCATTTGCTACCCGGGAGCTGTCCACCTGCTGAGGCTGACCTAATGACCTTAGGGCAATGTTTAAATACTGGGATGGAGCATCATGGCGTGCCTGAAAGTGTGTTCCAGTCCTCTTTTATTTTCCTAATGGTCATGGGTGAATCTCTTATAGATCAATCATTTACTCGGATATTGTTAAGTTGGGAGGGGTGCCAGTATTCTGGATTGGGTCTTGGGAGTGTTTGGAACAGAAACAGTGCTAGTCTGAGGTCCAGGCATCCCCCCAGTGTCCTTGGAATGGATTTTGCTGCATTGACAGATAGGGGCATGGTTGGTGTGTGCTCCTGATACATCTGGGTACTTCATGATGTCGGTAGAAATCTTGTAGCTCTGAGCTTCCTGTGGGCATCTCCTGGGACACTGACGTAAATCACTCTGGGTTCTTTTGAATATATATATATTGTGGAGAGTGTTAAAGGATGGTATCTAATGTCAATCTCCAGTAAGTTCTCTCCCTCTCTCTCTCCCTCTCTCTCCCTCTCTCTCTCCCCCCCCCCCTCAAGTAGTCATACTCTCTCACACATACATATCTAGTGAGATTTTTTTTATATAATACAACTAATTAGCACAGCATAAGAATAGTGGTAGGGATAGGTGGCAGCCAGTCTTTTAGTTAGCCAGATAATTTAAGCTATCCAGAAAATTCTATACCATTCAATTTAGTACTATGCTTGATATATCTTCCCAAAAGGTATCAAAATTATATAACATAGAGCTTCAGGCAAGTTACAGAGACAGAGAAAGGGGTTGAAGGGACCAGGAGAAATAATGCCATAGGGCAAAAACAGTGACAAGTATGGCCCCCTCCCACTGTGCTAAACATCACCAAAGATGTCAAAAGAACCCAGAGTGATTTACGTCAGTGTCCCAGGAGATGCCCACAGGAAGCTCAGAGCTACAAGATTTCTACCGACATCATGAAGTACCCAGATGTATCAGGAGCACACACCAACCATGCCCCTATCTGTCAATGCAGCAAAATCCATTCCAAGGACACTAGGGGGATGGACGGACCTCGGACTTGCACTGTTTCTGTTCCAAACACTCCCAAGACCCAATCCAGAATACTGGCGCCCCTCCCAACTTAACAATATCCGAGTAAATGATTGATCTATAAGAAATTCACCCATGACCATTAGGAAATTATATATATATATATTTCAAGACAGGGTCTCTCTGTGTAGCTTTGGCTGTCTTGGAACTCACTCTATAGAGCAGGCCGGCCTCAAACTCACAGAGACCCACCTGTCTCTGCCTCCCTGAGTGCTGGGATTAAAGGCGTGAGCCATCTTTCACCAAACCCGGAGGTCAAGGATTGACTGATCTGTCTGGAAGTTGAGTCCCTGGGCTGCCCGTCTCCACCCCTTCCAGCACTGGGGTTATATGCACAGCTCGCATGGCTGGGACCTACACTTACATCCTGTGCTTGTGTAGCAAGCAATTTACCTATTGAGCCATCTTCCAAACCCCTGAACTCAATTTCTAACCTGTTAAATTTCCCTAATATATTCCTAGTCCTACAGATGTCTTGTACTTGTTTTCTTTTGAGGCAGGGTCTCACATAGCCCTGGCTGGCCTTGAACTTGCTGCGCTTGGCTGTGAGGATGACCTTGAGCTTTTCAGTTGTCCAGTTTGTGGGTGCTGGAGTAGAGCCCAGGACTTTGTACACGCCCAGGAAGCATTCTGCTAACTGCATCTCCAGCCTCCACTCCCTTCTTTTCACTTCCCTGGATAGCCTTACCTCCAATTTGGCTAAATACTTCCATCCCATGTAGCACTGATCACAATCTCCACTCCTTCGAATATCTTCCCTGTATTTGAACAAGCAAAAATAATTTCACTCATCTTTCAGATCTCATTCCAAATGTCATCTCTTCCACAAAGCCTTTCTCACGGGCATTTAGCTTTTATTGCATAAGTGATGTGTGTTCACTGTCAAAAATGTAGATGACAGAGAACAGGAAGGAGAGGGATGAAAATTAAAGTTCCCATTAATTCTGTCACTGGTGATACCTGTTATTGATATATGTAGTCTTTCATTCTATAGTTTTCTTTCCTATAGTATATGCATTTTAGCAAAATTACATCACTATCATACTATGTATGTTATCTTACACCCGATTTTCTTTTTACTTAAAATATTTTTAACATTTCTGTGTATCATTAAGCATTTTATTTAGGTTTACTGCAGCGTCATGTGCAATAGCAAAAAAATCTGGAAACAACGCAATTTTCTTGATGAAAGATAGAATAAATGAGAGTTTCTAAAATCTGTATGAACAAACATTCAGTGAGTATAAAAAAATTCTTATCATGGGGTGGTGGTGGTGCCTGCCTTTAATCCCAGCACTCTGGGTGCTGGGGCAGGGGAAGGGGAGAACTCAGAGGCGGATCTCTGAGTTCAAGGCTAGCCTGGTCTACAGAGTGAGTTCCAGGACAGTCAGGGCTGCACAGAGAAACTCTTATCTCGGGGGGGGGGGGGGGGGGGGGAGATTTACTTAAAATACCTACCATATATCTGTATTTTGCTAATAAAGAAAATATCCGAGCTAAATTGTTACAAATTGAAAGGGAAGTGCCAGATGGGGTATTCTATGACACCCAGAATTCTCACAGAAAGAAGTCCGCATGTAACTCTAGGCTTGTATATGTACTTTTAAACATAGGCCCTTGGGTAAGCATACTGGGGACCTTGAGATAATGGTACTTTTTCTGGTACCCTGCAATAAAGGGATATTTTGAATATGAGGAAGACAGTGGGAATTCTGGGGTAAGAAAAAGACACTTTATTGTTCTCCTGAGGGAGCTGGACATTTTATTTTTTATTTTTTGTGTTTCATAACACTTTATTGAGAAGGAATCTGTGTTAGCACTTCTATGTAAACAATGATGACAAAGAATCGAGGGAAACACATCAAGGACCAGACAGTAACTTATGTTATCCTTTATATAACCAACGTACAATAGTTAAGCAGAGTTGAATCCTTATTAAGCAAACATTTTTGCATACACTGCCTTCTCTTTGTCTTTCTGTGCCTTTTTCGTCTGTTTGACTTCAAGCCTTTCTGCCTGGATAGCTTTATCTCCTGGGGCTATCTCCTGCTCCCGGGGCTATCTCAAGATCAGCCAGTGCTTGATCATATTCTTTTAGTTCTTGCCATCCTTGCAGTATGGTGCTGGGCATTTGACGGGTCCATTTCAAGAGCATCCAAACGACTGTCAGTTGCCCCTGCCAACCTGACGCCTTCAGTTCACAAGCACCAATACTCAGCACACCGCACAAGGCCACAGGCTGCAGTCTGGATGTCTCTGCTTTCTCAATAACAGCCTTTGAACTATCCATGTTCCTTAAAACCCTTGCATTCTGAGACTTGAAAAAATATTGCCAGTGGTTTTTTTTTTTTTTTTTTTTTTTTTTTTTTTTTTTTTATCTTCAGCTATTAATAAAGTTTTGTCTACATCTCTTAAGTCTATTTCTGCATCCTCGGGGAAATCCCCATCTTTCAATTCTCCACATTCTGCAATAACACACTTTGGCAGGTTTTGCACCATTCGCTTCTACGTTTTCAAGCGTCCTTGCCACACCTAGTCCTTCAATTACTTGGCCAAATACTACACATTTCCCATCCAAATGAGGAGTTGGAACTGTTGTGATAAAGAACTGAGAACCACTTGTATCAGGACCTGCATCTTCAAACTTTTCACTGTAAATACTTTCTCCACTTGTTCCATTCTGATTTGAGCAGTCTCTACCCTGGATCATAAGTTTCTTAACAATTCTGTGGAAAAAAGCATCCTTTAAAATGGAAAAGTTTCCCAGTTGTGGATCTAGTGGTTTCCCTCTTGTACACAATGCACAATTTTTTTCTGGGGGTTTGGAAATAATATCTGCAAACAATTCTAAAACAATTCGGCCAACTTGGTGGCCACTGATGTTCACATCAAAGAAGACCTGCAGGTTCTTGGGGGTGGAGGGCCTGGCTGCCTGCGGGGAATGGATACAGTGTCTTCACTGCAGACACTGGGAAGTGGGATGTGGTGACCTCACGTGCGAGAGGGTCTCCGGGTTGGACATTTTCAATACCTGTGTTTCATGCACTTTCCTTGCGTTCATATTAAATATTTATCTACAATGTAATCTTTGATGGTTACGTGCATTCTTGTGAGTAACTGCACCATAATGTATGGGGTTGCTTCTCAATTGATGTGGGTTTGGGCTACTTCAAGGCTTTGACTATCTTCCACCATACAGTAGTGGTCTGTATCACCAGATTCCTCTTAAGAGACTTTGCTTTTTTTTTTTTTTTTTTTTTTTTTTTTTTTTTAATTGAGACCTTCCGGTGGATATGACTGCTTATATCTTTGAATTCCCATGCAACCTCATTTGCATATCTTTTCTATGAGAGCCAGCTGGGGTTTCTTCCACCAACAAAGAGGAGCATTGGATGCCCATCTCACACCACTGGGGGTCTTACCCTACCCCTAGCTGTATGAATTATAACGTATATACATTAGACACTTGGGCATGGCAGATCGTGATTGTCACGGTTGCTTCCCTTTCCTCCCTTCGACACAGAGCCTCAGTGAATCCTTTCACAGAGGGAGTGAGCGCATTTCTAAAGTGGTGGTAAGGAAATTTGTCCAGCCGAGTGTCCTGTGATAGCCTTAGTTGTAGGTCATTACAAACTACACTTTGTAGAATCTCATGAAATACCAATTATCTTTAACAATTTGAGCTAAGGCAGTTTTACATATTCATATATAAAGTATGAGCATATATATCATAAAGTCATATAAGCAAGCTACAGAACTAAGCAATGTTGACTGCTTCTGGTTTCCTCACTAATAATTAGTTACCCCTTGTCATTTATATTTCCTCTATTGGCTCATGGTGGCAGACAATTAGCAGTCAGTGCGGAGGCAAGAAACACTGATGAGTTTTGTCATGTGGGAAATTACCTTGATGCAAATAGCCTCCACATACACTTCGAGGTACGTTATCCCGGAGGTTACGGATCACAAATTAAGATGCCCGAGTTACATGGTTTGTTGAATCAATTAAAAACACACAGTGGGAAGTGATGGGAGGGAGGGGGAGTGCGATCATATTCCAGCCATCAGCCTTCCTCTTCCTCGTTTCTTCTTCCTCCCCCCCCTCCCTCTCTACCTCCCTGGACTTTCTCCTTTCACTGAGCTCTCCTCTCCTCAGCCTTCCCTGCAGATGGTGGGGCAATAGGACCAGAATTAGGGCAGGGAGCAAGGAGACTCCATCGTACAGATGCAGGTAGAAGTGCTTGTTTGTCAGACCATGAACTCACTTGTTTAGTTTGTGATTGACGACTCTGTGAATGCTGACTGATTGACTCAAACACACTCCATACTCACTAACCATGTGAATGTTTACACAACACCCCATCTCTTTCTAGCGGTTAGCATGCAGACATTCTGTAGCCACCTGGGCAGAGTGAAGATGTTCTAGGGGGACACTTGACCATTCTCTTTGGCAATCAGACAGTTAAGACAGTGTGCCCCAAAGGAACTATACATTTCCCAGGAATTTCATGCCAGGAGAAGGAAAAGGCTGGGAGCCTGGTGCCAGCTAGAGTAGAGCCTGTCTCCCAGGAAGAGATTTATAACTCGTCAGACAATTTTGTGAGAGAGACTGGAGCTGAGACAAAGATGGGACCACACCTGAATTAGGACTATTTAGCTATGCATACATTAAAAAAAAAAAAAAAAAAAAACCAAACTTCTGTTTAAGCCTGAACCTCATACCAGAACCCTGAAGATGGATTTAAAGCATCATTGGGCCTTCTTCCTTTTCCCAACATGGCCATGTTGAATAAAGCTTACCTTTCTGCATTTCAGTTCTGTTATTTATTTAACTGGCTCAGTAAAAGCAGTGGTCCAGCCTGAGTGGTCAAGCTGCTGAAGCCCAGGCTCTAATCCTAATGACCGGCTCCTAAGTTACTTGTTAACTATATACAGTATAAGTTGTGAATTTCATATTTTCCATTTCCTGTCTTGTCTTCTATAGAACTAAATATTCTTAAATACAACAAATTGTCACTACCAGTTTAAAGCCTGATAAAAGTTGATAGAATTGTGCAGAGCAACCTCTTTTTCACCATTAACCACTTCTGTGTTCAAACAAACACCTCTCTACAGTCTTTGCAGGCTCCTGAGACAATCATCCACAGGTTGTCATGAAGAAAAGTGTGAACAGAGTGAGGTATCCCATAGTCCTGAACAGCCAACTTGAGTTTTGTTCTGGTATGACTGTGGTTTCACAGTCACACAAGACAAACCTGGCAATTGCCCAAATGAGGGCCTCCTTTGCAAACATTTTCTTTTCTTTTCTTTTTTTTTTTTAACATTTTATTTTCAAAACAAGAAAATCCCAAAAATTTGTGGGCAAATGGATGGAACTAGAAAGGATCATACTGAGTGAGTTAACCCAGAAACAGAATGACTCACATGGTATATACTTACTTATAATTGGACACTAGCCCAAAAAGCATGTCCCATTGAAAGTCTTCACTTATCAGGAGATTGGGATAGATGTGAGGACCTCCTATTGGGACTCTAAGTAAGAGGAATATAGGAGAATGGGGAAACAGAAGGATCCAGAGGGTCCTAGAAACCTACAAGAAGAACATCATGACAGGTGGATCTGGGCCCAGGGGCGTCTGCTCAAACTACTGCACCAACCACGGACAATACAGGCAGTAAACATCAAACCCCTGCTCAGATCTAGCCAATGGACAGGACATTCTCCACAGTTATGTGGAGAGCGGGGACTGACTCTGACTTGAACTCTGGCGCCCCATATTTGACCCCTTAGTGGGGAGGCCTGGTGGCATTCAGCGAAAGAATAAGCAGACTACCAAAATGAGACTTGATAGCCTATGACCATATAGTGGGGGAGGAGGTCCCCCTCAGTCGTAGACCTAGGGGAGGGGAATAGGGTGAAAGCGGGAGGGAGGGAGGAACGGGAGGATAGAAGTGATGGGATAACAATTGAGCTGTAATCTGAATAAACTAATAAAAAATTACATTGTGTGTGTCTCTGTCTCTCTGACTCTCTCTGTCTCTGTCTCTGTCTCTGTCTGTCTGTCTGTCTGTCTGTCTGTCTGTCTGTCTGTCTCTCTCTCTCTCTCTCTGTGTGTGTGTGTGTATGCATGTGTTTGTGGTTGAGTGCATGAATGCCATGGCCTGTGTAGAGGTCTATGTGGACCTCCTGTGGGAGTCTGCCCACTCTTCCCACCACATGGGTAGAACTCAGGCCACTAGGCTTGGTAGCAAGTGTGTTTACCCACTGAGCCATCTCACTGGCCCAGAAACTTTTAAAAAAATTGGCATTTTTAATGTCCCCCAGTACCTAGAACAGTATTCTATATGACAAGTAGGAATTTTCCTTTAACAGTTGTATTCTGATTAACCAAGATTTAAAGATGGTCTGCCAAGGATGTGTGTTTGAGGGACAAAGTCTTTGGTCCCAGACACAGTATAAGTGAGCTCTTAACATTTCACAGAAAATTAAATGCACCAGTCACTGTGACTCCCTCGTTTGTTCTGGGTCTTTCCTCAGCGTAGGTTTTAATACCTGCTGTTTTTAAGAGGACTGTAGAGAGATGAAACTTAGCACCTTCTTGCTTTTTTGCAAAGAGTGGTATGGTATAGAAAAGCCAAAAGCACAAGCAAGAAACTAAACCAAAAAGAATATTCTACCTGCCAAAGTGCTGGCTCCCAGGATGCCTGTACTCTTTTAGCACAAGGAAGCCAGAGATGAAAGACTTAGCATGCCCACAAAGTAATTACCTTGGCTTGAAAAACATCAAAGGACGTAGAAAGGATAGAGATTTGGCTAGCAGTGTTGTTCTTAAACAACCCGCACTTATACGCACACACATGCACATGTGAACACACACACACACTTAATGGCACTGACAGCATGTCTGGAAACACTCCCTCTGAGAGTCACCTGAACTTTTCTCTCATGGCTGGGCTTATCACAGGCAAGAGAATTTGTCATGTGAAGGAAGTCAAATTCTTTCTCTGGCTTCTTCCATATTCCGTTATCAGCAGCATTCTTTCTTGAGTGTTTGGAGAAAATTCAGAAATATAAGTTTAGCTCAGCTAGAATATTCTCCATTTGAGTTTTTGTTTTATGTGCTAAAAGCTTTTAATCAAGATAGAAGAATGCTAATTTATTTAGACAGCAAAATATATTAAAGGAGATTGAGTTTTCTTTGACATTTTCCCCCGACCGTTTCTTTAATATAATTTAAACTGCATATTTTGGAAAGCTTTTCCCATTTGGAGTGAATTTAACATCCACAGATATAATGTAGGATAGCAACTTCTTAGAAATTATTGGACAGCAAGCAATAAATGGATCCTGTTCCCTAGGCAACCGCATGGAAAGATGTAACATCCCCCCCCCCCCAAACTCTTAAAATGAAGTTGAAGGTTGCAACTATTTTGGGTTTCAGCTTCCTCTGAAAGTGGTTTTTATTTCTCGAAATTATTCTTTGATATAATGAACTCTGAGCCCCTCCCACTCTGCTTGGCGTTGCACTTGTGTGTGACAGCCTCTCCATGCCTTGCTCTCAGCGTGTTCGGCTGTTAGAGGGGTGGGCACCCTGGAAAGAAATGAGCTCGAATTGAGGATTGAAACCAATACAGAGACAGGGCAGCGCAGAAACATCTCCAAGCTTTTGTCATCTCACCAGGACAAGTGCCTGGGGTGGTCTGACCCGCTCGCTCTTTTGTGATTTCTCTCTTTTCAATTTTTAGCAAATATGGGATGATGCGCTAGCCTTTAGGTGGACACCATGCTAATGGAAAGGATGTTGGAACAACAGTTTCCCTCCCCGGTTCTCTCAGCAGACCTTTCTGTACGAGGGTCAAGCGCCATCTTGGGCGTGGAATCTTCTATGGAGAAATGTTGACCTTTCTTATGCACCAACTTGGTCTCAGCTTTTTTATTTTCCTTCCCCTGCTCTGTGTGTCTTTTGGTGATTTTATTTCAGAATTTACCAGGCAATTGTCCAGATCATGGATCCCTTAAGGAAGGCACCCTGGGGAATCCCTGTAGAGATCTGGTATCATCGAGTTTCAGAGATGTGAGGACTCCTTGGTGACACTCCTCTCCACCATGCTATCTGTGGCTGGTGTTATCTTGCAACTCAAAAGGTCCAAGTATTGTTTTTAAATTACATAAATTATCTATAGGCCTGGCTAGCAATCAATCAAGACACAGATACTTATTATGTTTTAAAATAGCCTTAGTTAACTTGGGGCAGGGCGGATATCAATCTTCTAAACTACTTCCCATAGTGGGGCCTCAGGCATGGGATCCCTGCCTCAATCCCATGCCGTCTGTTTCCAATAACTTCTATCAAGCTACCTCCCATCCATAATCCCAAATACTTGTTAATGTTCTTCATCTGGGTCGGATTCTCCACCCACACCAGCCATGTGCTTCTCCTCCATCTAACCCATGGTGGCCTTCCTCTCCTCTCCTCTCCTCAGGTCTCTCTCCTTTCTTCTTTCTCATGGCAGTCTTTTTTTCTTCCCAGAATTCCTCTCTCTCTCTCCTAGCTCCACCTATCTCCTGCCCTGCCCAGGTGGGATGGCTTTTTATTAAGCAAAAGGTGGGTCACACAGACAGCAAGCAGTAATTAGCATCAAAATACATCGGACCATCCCCCAACATCCAAGTGGCTTCTGGAAGGTCTCCCAATAAGAATCTTTTTCTGTATATCCCAGTGGTTAGAATTTACATTAATTAATAATATTTGAAAGGCACCGTATTTTGGAGGGCCGGGCTCATTCTTGCCCAACTATCAACTACTTACGTTATGGAGTCTAATTGCTTCCTCATGTGTCATATGGGATTTGGCTGAAGGCGAGGCAATTGACTAACACGGAAAAGGGGAAAGTCTCCTGTGTGGCTGTAGTATATGTTATAATGTATAAGCTCTCTGGCTATTCAGAGGGCACCTTCTGGTAAAGCGGTGGGTGCAAAGTCACGGGGGGGGGGGGAGATGAGAAAGGAACACAGGCAGAAGGTTGGCAGGAGAAATGGGCACCGGGCGCAGTTTGCAGCTTGGCTGTACTGTATTGCATTTGGCTATGAATGTAAGCACTTTAGAGTGTAGTGGTACCATTTCCCTGTGTGGGGCAGTGTAGGCTCTACACAGTGCACATCTTACTGACTGATGCCTCACATTCCTCAGTGCAGGTTCTTAGGAACATCTAACCTTGGACATTGTGACAGAGCATCATCTACCAACCTCACCCCCAAGAACTATGCAGTCGAACTACAAAAGAAAATAAAACCACACACACACACACACACACACACACACAGATCTGATCATGTTTTAAGTAAGTTTATGATTTTTTTTTAATTGGACCACATTCATGTCTATCCTGGGGTCCAGGTGGGATACAACTGAGAGAAGTTGGATTTGAGTTGTTGATTGAATTGATGGGATTATATTGAAAAACTACTTGGTATCTCAAAAATACTTTTTGAAGGTCTCTTTTGCATCAAGATCAAGAGTGGAGGATGAAAGGTCAGTGCCCTCAGAGACAGTACAGGCTATTAAGGACTGCACAAATATTATATATGGTACACAGTGCCTCTATATTGTCAGTGTGTTGGGGAGTCATGGGTGCGAAGGGGTTACAGGAGAGATTCTATGTTAGGTGACTCTTGGAGGAGTTTAATATTTATTTATCTGTTTACTTGGGTTTTATTTATTTCGTAGTGCTGAGGATTGAACACAAGGCCATGTGCATGGCAGACAAGCGCTCCACCACTGAGCTACATCTCCAGCTTCGGAAGTGGGGAGGGAATAGACACAAGGACATAGACATGACTGGGGGGGGGGGGCCAAGGGAATTCTGAGAGACATTGAAGACTCAGCATGCGCTGGGAATACAGAGGTCCTTCAGCTCACAGATCAGCACTAGAGAAGCCAGGATGTGGAACACGCAGGGCTGTCTCTTCAAAGGAGGAAGTGTGTAAGCTGTTTTCTGCCCAGAAGGCTGAGAATGGGGTGGTTAATAACCTCCATGACCTCTGCACTACCTGTAGGGCCAGGCCACACCTGGCTTCCTCAGGCTCCCACAGAGTCTTACTAACAGGACTAGACGTGATTCATAGCACAGTGACCTCTGCACTACCTGTAGGGCCAGGCCACACCTGCCTCCTCCTCCAAGGCCCTTACGAAACAGGACTGGAGTTAGTCAGTAGCCTGGGAACCTTTGCCTTGTCTGTATGCCTGAAACCACACCAGATCCCTCCTGCAGGACCCTTAAGATGACACATGCAGTCTATCTATTAGACCTCATCTTCATGGAAGAGGTGACGTGTACTTTGAAGAGAGTTTCGATGTAATTATGCCTTAAGCTTTGTTGTGCACATGGGACTGTGTTGCACTTGGAAATGTTTTTATTTTTTTCCAAATGGTACTGTACTTACATATGCCTAAAGAAATGTTAGCCGGTGTCAGACTAGAAGCTTGAACCAACACTGTCTGCGGTCAACCCCACTTCCTCCTTGCCTCATGTAGATTGACCCTATGCTGGGCTTGCGCTGCAGGCCGGGATGTGAGCTCTGGAGACTGAGTCAGTCCCCCCTGTAGCTGAAGGGAACTAGCAGAGACCTACAAGCAAGACTTCAATAATTGCTTTTAAATTACTCAAATTTCGGTGCCTGGAGGAAGGTGGACAATCTGAAGCTCAGATCTCCTGAGGAAGTAGGCAGAGCTCTCTAAGCAAACATTATGAAGATTGATTACAGTCAGCGTTAAGTGACCACAGTGACATCAGTCAAGACTGACATTTTAGCAATAGTTTTCCTATCTGTCAACAGACAGCAAAATTTAAAATGTGGACAGGTATGACGTTTCTTCCTTGGTTATATTTTTTTTTACAATCAACTTTCATGGTAACAAATCTGTTTCTGAGAAGGAGAAGAAGCAAATCCCACTGCAATAAAGTTGGGACATCAGAACAGCCAAAGCTCTCAATAATTCATTTTCAAAAGAGATATTCATTTCTAAAACACTAAAAAGTTCCTCTAGGGATTTATATGAACAGATATGAACTCTGTTGTGTTGTTTTGCTTTGTCTATGAAGAAAACAAAATATGTCACATTTCCCAGAACCAATGATGGCCATTTCTACGCTGTCAGCAAATTATCGTGCTCTGCCAATGATTCTGTTAATACAAACTGTAGGTAACCCCAAACAAATGTTTGATATTTACTATGAACTGTGCATGCACTTGCCCTACTTTCGAGTTTGAGTTTAGAAATCACTTCCCTGTTAACTGGAGTTATTGCTGCTTGTTTTTGTTTGTTTGTTTGTTTGTTTTAGTTCAAATGCATATCTGAGTAAAACATTCTGGTACATAAATTGAGAGCCCCAAACTAGTTCACACCCAGTCTTTGGGAAACAACAAATTGAAAGGGGATGCTATTAACTAGAGATGTTAGAAGCTGTATTCGGCACAAACTCTGTAGACCACCATCTAATGAGTGAAGTTAAGTCCTCAAATTTTGCAACTCCACTTCAGAAGAAGGCACTGTTTTCCCTTCCTCATGTTTGACATGATGAATGAACCACACCCATCTTCTCAAGGGCATAGAGTGCTGGCCTGAGGGTCACAGAAACCATGAGCTTAGAGGACTTAAAGCTACTGCTGTGCTAACCAAGGACAATACAAGTAGTAAACGTTGAACCCCTACTCAGATCCAGCCAATGGACAGGACATTCTCCACAGCTGAGTGGAGAGTAGGGACTGACTCGGACGTGAACTCTGGTGCCCCATATTTGACCACTTCCCCACAGTGGGGAGGCCTGGTGGCACTCAGAGAAAGGATAAGCAGGCTACCAGGATGAGACTTGATAGCCTATAACCAAATAGTGGGGGAGGAGGTCCCCCTCGGTCATAGACCTAAGGGAGGGGAATAGGGTGAAAGTGGGAGGGAAGGAGAAATGGGAAGATACAAGGGATGGGATAACAATTGAGATGCAATTTGAATAAATTAATTAAATAAAAAATAAAATAAAAAAGCATCTGGAAGCAAGGGAACCTGTTATACTGTCATTTAATTAATAAAAGTAGAATTCTCAGTAAAAAAAAAAAAAAAAAAGTTAACTGCTGTGAAGTCTTATAAATGACATGGCTCCCCAGGAATGTCAAATGTATAACTTAGATAGAGAGGCAACACGTCTCATCCTATTCAACATGATTCAGATTTACAGTTGGTGCCTAAAACATGCCCACTCTGGAATGTACATCGTATCTAGAAAAGGCATTCCCGGGGACAGGTCAGCAACAGTTTCCGGAGCTCCATGAGTGGTGCCTGCGCACTGGGGAAGCTGTTTCCACCTCCAGGCACCAGCAAGTCTTCTAATGAAGAGGATAAGCAAGAGGGCAGAGAACCTCGGGGCTTCCGTCCCAGAAGCTACAGAACGACCGCTACCGACATCCAACAGGCTGCTGCTGCACTTGGCTGACAACCCACAGGGTTCCTGAGTACCTCCAGGCTCTGGTCTGGGCCAACACACACACACTTCAAAAAATATTATACGTATTGGTCTCTTTGATTGTGTTGGAAAAGTGTATTTTTGGATCCTTTTCAAAGTATAGCCGTTTATCAAAATGTCCATGTCAGACGAAACAGTCAAAATATCTTTGCACTTTGGAAGCCAGCCCACAAGTTTCCTTGCTGCACAATTGGGGCAGGAGAAGTGATTTAGAGTAGAGAGGAGAAATCGCAGCCTGAAGTCCTGTTGAACATTCCCCCCCCCCCCCCAAACACACACACACTCTCTCTCTCTCTCTCTCTCTCTCTCTCTCTCTCTCTCTCTCTCTCTCTCTCTCTCTCCTTCATATCCCCCTCCTCCGCCACCTCATAGCAAATGGATGAGACTGTTTGCGTTATGTGATTGCCACGATGAGTCCTCTGCTCCTCCAGTGTGCGGCCTCCCTCACTTGCTTCTGGATTTGCAGGAAAGACTATATCCACTGTTCTGCACCTGGATGTGGTGAAACCTTCAAAAGAAAATGTCTCTCTAATGTCTGGTTAGCATGAGACTGCAGCTGCAACCATGCTGTTGTGAGGGCCCTCGGGGATATAGTGTGACTATATCTTCACTACGATAGGACCGAAATCGTCATCATCATCATCATCACCACCGTTATCATCACCACCATCACATCATCATCATCATCACCATCATCATCATTACCACCATTATCATCACCACCATTATCATCACCACCATTATCATCACCACCATCACATCATCATCATCATCACCATCATCATCATCACCACCATTATCATCACCACCATTATCATCACCACCATTATCATCACCACCATTATCATCACCACCATTATCATCACCACCATCACATCATCATCATCACCACCATCATCATCATCATCACCATTATCATCACCACCATTATCATCACCACCATTATCATCACCACCATCATCATCACCACCATTATCATCACCACCATTATCATCACCACCATCACATCATCATCATCATCACCATCATCATCATCATCACCATTATCATCACCACCATTATCATCACCACCATTATCATCACCACCATTATCATCACCACCATCACATCATCATCATCATCACCATCATCATCATCCCAGAACACATTACTGAATTCCACTCTCGAGAAGTGCAGGCTGGATGCACACCTCCCCCCACCCCCTGCCCAGAGTGTTCAAGTTAAGATGCTGAAATGATCTTTGCCTGACTATAAGGGAGTTGTTTATGAATATTAAACAGATGGCCTTTCAAAATAAAACAACCACAAAGCCCACAAGAAACAGCTCTCAGAAATATTCACACTAAGCGATGTTGATTATTTTACAGATTAGATGAAATCCCGCAAGAAATACATCAACGCTCTGTGAGGAAAGCAGACGTTTCTTTGGGGGGAGCTGGGGCCAGAATAGATGCTAACATATCTGACCTGTGGAGGACGGGGAATGAGGGGAGGGAGGGGAGGAAGGGGAGGGAAGGGAGAGAGGGAAGGAGAAAAAGGGCTTGTCTGGAGACAGGGCGATTGAGTGAGTTTTTCTTCTCTTCCATTTGTCCTTTCGTATTCTACTAATTGTTAATAAACACCATGTCTTATTTTTTAAAAAATAGAAACAAACACACAGCTTCCAAAATTGCTACCCCTTTCTGGGTATGGAGAGGCCTGAGTGGAGCTGCGGTGTCACATAGCTTTTTGCTATGTTGAGTCTGAAGTAATTTTTTTTGACAGTTTAATTCCTAAAATAATGATGGCTGTAGACTTGGCTCCTTCCAAATTAGATCCAGACCTGAATTTAGGCCTTGAAAACAGTAGTAGAACCCCCCTTTTTTCTGATCTGGAAGCAGGTAAATTACTTGGGGAAAACTTTCTGTAGCAGGAGCAGGCACGCTGTGATCCTTAGTTCAGCTTCCATGGAGGAAAATGGTGGCTTTTTTTCTTATTAAATAATCAAATACACTTATGTGGAGCTTTATAAAACATGAAATGGCAAAAAATAAAAAAAGTTCTATCCCCGAATTATGCCATTTGGTGATAGGGAAACCTTTATAATAATATGAATAACTACAGTTTTGTTTTGTTTTGTTTTTAAGCACAAGAACAGGGAGGCCAGGGGACACCAACCAGTTCCTACTTAAAAAATTAGGTACAGTGTATGTTCTAAAGCGTGTGCCCTGTCAAAAGCCCGGATGGATTGCTGTCCCTCTCCACCTTGCTCCCCACTCCCTGCCATCCAGTCGGCAGCAAGTGCGTGTGCAAAGTTCATCAAGGCTTACCAATGGACAGACCACACTTGCGTTTCTCCCATCTGTTGTTTGTGCAAAGGAAACCGGAAGTCGGAAAACCTCAACAATGCCCCGCTCTGTGCTCATTTCCCTTTACTGTCCCAAATCTGTAAGGACATGAGATAAGAATGCTTTGGAGTCAGAGTCACTGTGGCCCTGACTCTACCAAGCAGTGCTTGTGTGTACTTGCTTGGTTGTTTATCCTCTCTGAATCCTGGTGTTCTTTGGAGACTGCTTGGAATTGGCCTTGATTTCACATCTCACAATCTTGGACCTTTCTAGGCCTCAGTTTCCTCATGGGGGCATAGAAATAACCAACGCTTGTTTGAGGAATGAGTCACTCCATATGAGGTGCTCAGTTGTATGGCAAATGGCTTGAGCTTAATTGCTATTAATTCTGTAATTGCCAACATAAAAAGACACACATGCACCCTGGGGATAGAAAAGTGTGTAAACACTAGCCAGTGAGAAGCGGTGAATGGGAATTTCTGTAAGTCCTCCTCTAAACACTTTTACTGAGGTAAAAATTTTCAATCAGGTCCGTATCTGAGAAGCTAACATTGTCTGTGTAAAGATGGGCTTGTGATAACCAGGTGAATGAAAATATATATGTGTGTGTCCTTATTATAGCTGCTATGCAAATGTAACAGAAAATCCAAAATCTGGTACTTGCCTTTCTCTTACATATTTTGGCGGTGGGGGGAGGGGGGTTGGCCTTCAGCCATGCATCTAGTCATTTCTCTTCTCTTGGGCTGAAATTGGTGTACATGTCTTGATGATGAGCAGGGTGCTCTTACCACAAAACTGATGAAATCTGAGTATCAGAGCCTCCCAATTGTTGGGGTCCCGGGCTCTATGAAAGGACTCATACCTAATTCTACACTAGATACAGTTATAATTTTGCCATTTTATTTTGCCTGTTTGTTTTATATTTAGGGAGTTTTGGTTATATGGGTTGGTTGGTTTGGGGGTGGGAGGGTAGGACTTCATGTAGCCCAGACTAGCTTCCAACCTGCTATGGAACCTAGGCTGGCCGTGACTTCCTGCTGCTTTGGCTCCACCCTCCTTGGTACTGGGTTTACTAGATGTGAGCCACTGTGAGAGGGTGAGTGGTGAGCTGCCATGAGATGGTGAGGGATGAGCCGCTGTGAAAGGGTGAGTGGTAAGTGTATCCTTTTTTTAAGTATATCCTTCTTGTTTTGCTCGTTTGTTTTCGAGGATATCGAGGTCCCTCTGCTTTTCAAATAGCTGGAATTGAAAGTATGTGTCATTGTGCCAGCCTCACTTTGATGTCTTTTGTTAGGGTGCCTAAAACTAAGTAAGCTTCAAACTCCTCAGAATATCAAGTTATGTTATAATAATTGTTCAACTTATAAGCAAAAAAATTTTTTGGATTGGAAAGTCTTGACATTTCTAATTCACAATTATTTATTTGTGTTTGTATATGTGTTTGTCTGGAGAGGTGCATGTGTGTGGGAGCCAGAATACAACTTCGGGTGCCATTCATCCTCTTTTTCAAGACAGGGTCTGTCCCTGGCTTAGGACTCATGAAGTAAGGCAATCAGGCTGGCCAACAAGTCCCAGGGATTCCCCGTCTCTGCCTCCCCAGCACTGGGATTACAAGCACACACCACCATGCCTAGCTTTTGTTTGTTTGTTAGTTTCACATGGCTTCTGGGAATGAAACTCAGGTCCGCGTGCTTGCATGGCAAGCACTTTCCCAGTTCAGCTATGTCCCCAGGCCTTAGGGTGACCGATACTATGGGAGCATTATGAGACTCAAGGTATTATTTTCCTGTTTCACTTGAGGGACTGAAAAAAAAAAGATTTGTTTTTAAAACAAACAAACAAAATCTGTGCTTTCATTAAAGACGTAGGCACAGGGTTGGCAAGGTGGCTTAACAGAGGAAAGGTGCTTGCCACCAACCCTGACTACCTGGGTTCAATTCCGGGACCAATATGGTGGAAGAAAAGAATCTACTCCCACCAGTCATCCTCACAAACTAAAATAAATAAAAATTAATTAAACATATTCAGACATGTAGAATCCACTGGTGATATATGATTAATCAGTACTTGGTTTTTTAAAGATGGCATAAAATTACAACGTATTGAATGAGAGAGGGAGTAAGTTAAACATAATGCCTCAAATTTAGTATTTTCATACTAAAAGAACTGGCTGGGTGTGGTTTTGACATTGAGTTTTGCTGTGTGTTGTTTTTAATTATCTATAAGGCTATCATTAGGCCTATAATTATTATTATTACGGCAGTATTTTCTAACCTACTAGCAATCAATCAAGACACAGACACCTGTATTATTTTAAAATAGCCTTAGTTCACCTGGGGCAGAGCAGATATTAATCCTCTAAACTACTTCCCATAGTGGGGCAGGTATCCCATACCTGCCCCAATCCCATGCCATCTGCTTCTAATAATTTCTATCAAGCTACCTCCCATCCATAATCCCAAATACTTGCTAATGTTCTTCATCTGGGCCGAATTCTCCATCCACGCCTACTGTGTGCTTCTCCTGCATCTAACCCATGGCGGCCATCTTCTTCTCTCTTCTCCTGGGGTCTCTCTTCTTCCCAAGATTCCCCCTGTCTCGGAGCCTGGGAACCTTAGCCACACCTATCTCAGTTGCCCTGCCCAGGTGAATGGCCTTTTATTGGTCAAAAGGTGAGTCACAGAGACAGCAAGCAGTAATTAGCATCAAAACACATCACCAGACCATCTCCAACAGCTATGCAGTGTAAATTCTAGACGAAGGGAGGAGGGTGCATGGTGTGGTGGTCAAAGGAACTGTGGCAGGGGATTTGGTTCTGGAACAAAAGGAAGAGAGGAGAGAAGGAAATGTCTGGGAAACCTGGAAGAAAAGTGGAGATTCCAGAATTAGAAAGTTATTCGTTGAGATGGAAATGGACCGAGGATCCATATGTCTTTTAGTGGCCTTTTACCAATAATCTGCTTCAGTCCACTAGGCCCCAGCTCCTGATAGCCCACGCAGTGTGGACTCACCATTGGGTTGTAATCTATTGATGAAGTCAATACCTTCACGATTCATCGTATCTTAGCACTCCCATTAGTTGGAGACCAATAATGAGCTTCCAAGGCTTCCAATAAGGAGCCCTTTGGGAGAACATTTTCTATCCAAACTGGAATAGATAGGGACCTATAACTTTTAATAGGTATACCTTATTAGCCTGTTGCACAGCCACCCACCACTTCCCCATGATGTTTTCAGCTGTGAAAAGCTTAAAATATGAACCCCGCTTTGAGTAAGTAGTCAAGAATAGTAATATATTATTCATATATGTAAGATTAGGTTGAGTTGTATTTGGAAACCAAACCAAACCAAACAACAACAATAACAATAACAACAACTCCAGTGGCTTAAGTGACAGAAAAAGTTCTTCCTCTTACCTGAAAGGAGTCTGTCCTGGGTGGTTCAAGTTTCATATGGAGATACATTGTATCTAGCTTTCCCCTCTTTCATCCCTAAAATATAATCCTGCTTCTCTTGGTCCAGAAATGTTGAAGGTCCAGCCATGACAACCTCACACCAAGCAGAGACCGGGAAGACACAGTATGTTAGGAGACTCGCTGGAAATCTCATGGGGCAGGGTTATCTTGTTGGGTAGATTTTTGTTACCTTATTGCACAACTATGGAGAAATGAGAAAAGAGAGCCTTTCCCAGGGTGTAGACACTCACATAAATACAAAGTAGAAATAAATGTTAACATATTTAGATGTGCTGAGAGACTGCTCAGCAGTTAAGAGAACAAGCTGCTCCTGCAGAGGACCTAAGTTAGAGTCATCTGTAAATCGGGCGTTTGTTACTGAGAAAGACAAATATGGATGTGTGGGCAAGCAAGGGATAGCTACCTTTGAAATAGCATACATACATACATACTTACATACATACATACATACATATATATATATATATATATATATATATATCCCATTTTGTAAATGTGTTTCTCAGAGAATTTTATGAGATTTTGCATCTTATTAATATAAAAACCTGTATTGATCAGAAATAGATTTAGAAAACACCAGATTGTGCTTTTGGTACAAAGAAATTCTTGGCAGAGGGGGGATTCTGGGAGGAGAAAGAAAATATGCATCCCACTAAAATACGATTGTCTTTAAGGTGACCACTTGTCTAGACCTTCATGCCTCTTGCCCTCCCTCCCTCCCTCCTTCCCTCCTTTTCTCCCTTCCTCCCTCCTTCTCTTTCTGTCTCTCCTCTCAGAGCCATGTTTGAGATATAGGCTTTGTTTATCACTGAATAAGTACTATGTGATCTAAAATGTGTCATTTGTGCCTTATCTTTTAAATGAGGCAGTTGGGCCAGGTGTTCTCAAAGCCTGGACTAGCAGGCTCTAATCTGTAACACAAACTACACAGGGAGCATCAGCCATTCGGTTGCCTGTCCATCATCCACCTACCCATAAGAGCCCTGTCTATGCAGCCACTCATTCATGGAGCCAATTCAGACATCTCTCAGATGCTGCGGAACACCTTCCAGTTCCCTGGGAAAAGGCTGCAGGCTGGGGACTCAAACCCAAGCCATCTGCTCCTCTGAAGCTTACAGCCCAGCTCAGGACTTTTCTCTCTTGTCAGATGAAAACAATGTAACTGTCTTCAGTGGCACCTGCCAGTGTGCCGCATGTAGATGTCTCTTGGCTATTGTGTTTAAAATGCACTCAGAGGAAGGATAGCAGGCTACCAAGAAGAGATTTGATACCCTATGAGCACATACAGGGGGAGGAAGTCCCCCTCAGTCACAGTCATAGGAAAGGGGAGTAGGGGGAAAATGGGAGGGAGGGAGGAATAGGAGGATACAAGGGATGGGATAACAATTGAGATGTAATATTAATAACTTAATAAAAAATATTTTTAAAGACCTCTGTATAATTCCCAGAGCAAATATTGCTTCTGAGCCATCATCCTATAAATGTGGGTGTTCTTTACCACAGAAAGCACATTTTGATGATGCTTTAAGTCAGACACTCATTTAAAAAGTAATTTTTAATTTTTAACTGTGTGTGTATGGGTGTGACTCTGGGTCTGTGAATGTATGAGCACAGATACACGTGGGGTCCAGAAGAGGGAGTCAGCTCACCTGGAGTTACATGTGGTTGTGAGCTGCTCAGTGTGGGTGCTGGGAACCAAACTCAGGCCCTATGTAAGGAGCAGTGTGTGTCCCCAACCACCGAGGAAACCGCCCATCCTCTGAAAACTCAGACACTCCTAATGATTTTTAGACTGTAGATTTTAGGAAGAGCTAGTAAAAATAGCAGGTTCTGCCACTGGTGAAGCTGACCGCCCTCCAGATGCTCACAGGCACACCTTGTGAGGTTTCGTGTGCATTTTTGGTTTAGCCTCAAAATGGCCGTATGGTATGGACTCTGCTGTTTTTCTCTGAGTCACCAAGAATCTAACCTGTACCAGACCTTTGATTCGACAGTCTGTCCCAGATCCAAGGTCCCCACTGTTTTAAAAAAGAAGTTTGTGTATGCCAATGTGCTTTTGTACACACTTTCATCAAATAGAGCTCTCACTGGAAGGCTGTGAGTTTAGGAGACTTTGACCTGGTGGCATCATAACTTATAAAGCAGTTGTTTGTAAAAAACAAACAAACAAACAAACAAAAAACCCACAAGTCTTCCAAGGCCATGTATCACTTATGTGCTCCTGGTGGGCAGAAGGGGGGAAGTTAGCTCAAGCTGAAGGTGAGAGTCTCAGACATACAAGCACGGATAGCTCAGCTGGCGTTATCACCAAAGACTCTCCCTGTGTGGTCCTTGGACCTGCAGCATCGCCATCAGCTGGGCTCCGGTTAGGAATACAAATACCCAGCTCACACCACATCTGCCACACCAGAAACTTTGCTGAAGGCCCGCAGATGACCGGGATGCACTCAGTGCTCCGTGAAGCATCGTCAGGAAACCTCTGTGTGGAAACGGAGCGTGTCTAACACGGTAGCCACTTGCCAAGTGTGGTTAGAGAGCACTTGAGGTACGGAGGAGGAGGAACTGCTGTGTGCTTGGCGCATATGGAGAATGGCTTACTTTACAGAGCGGCACAGATGAGCAGCGTCCTCAAATCCTTTTTCCCTCCTACTGAGCCCAAGCAGCGCTTTTCAGCTATGTGTTTCATATACACGGCTGTCTGCAGGCGTGTGTACACACTCACTTCTGTCCTGCATCTAACTCACCCACAGCTAATCCCTTTCTTATTTTCATTCAAAGGGCAACATTTCTCAGGCTTCAAAACGGCCTTTTTAAAAAATGAGCTCAGTAACTCAGTGTGTTTATTTGGTCTCCCTCGCTGTTAGTGCTAGGTGTTCTTGCACTCTTGCACTTGGGCCATGTTTGGTGTCCACGGGCTCCATGCAGATCCACCACCCGAAGAACATCTTCCTGGAGAGTCTTTTAAATGGGTGCCCGCTTGGTAATTTGTTTGTTTACATCCTACTCATTTGAGCCCATCTTGCATTCCTTGGTAAAGCATCTGGCTAGAAATGCGCGCTTGTAAACGTTTAACCTTGTTCCCATCTAAGTTTTAGGGACGTCGCTCTATAGATGAGTGTTTTAAGTTTCTCCTCGTTTCAGGAACACTCTCCCTGAACCTGCCGTTTGCTGTATTGGCTTGGTTGGCTGATGGGCGAGGCCCCAGGATCTTGCCTCTATCCCTCGGTGCTTTCAGGTGAACGTGACCACACGTGGCTTGTGTGTGTGTGTGTGTGTGTGTGTGTGTGTGTGTGTGTGTGTGTGTGTGTGTGTGTGTGTGTTCTGGCATCTGACTCAGGCCTCCATGTGAAAAAGTGTGTTTAGCCCCTGGCCATCTCCCAAGACCTTTGACTTTGTTTTTTCGACATGTCCCTGGATGCAACCACAAGCAATTGTGCTGGTTGGTCCCTTACTATTGTAGGTCACCAGTGTGCTTGCTCTACTTCTCGGCCTCTCACAGGCTCAGCCATCACTTGTCACTTGCTGCTAACCTGGGCAGCTGGGGCCACTCTTTGCATCTCCTCACTAAGGCAGCAGGTTCTTGGCCAGGAGCCTCAGGTTGGATTCTTCAGTCAAGCTGGATTAGCTGGGAAAACATCCTTTGTAAATGTTGTCCTCGCTTCCTTTTAAACTCACAGAGTGCCGCTCCCTGCAGAGGTCATTTCTGAGAGCTGGCTACCACATTAAAACATCCTCCTTTATTATTATTAGTTCAGAATTGGTCTCCGATTAGTTTAGCGAGACCCTTTGTGCTTCTGATTATGTGAAGGGCAAATCTTGTCTCGCTTTCCCTAGTGGTAGGAGGAATTTTGCAAAGTTACATTTCTGCCAGCTGACAGTGTTAATTGAACTTGATTTAGGGTGTTTAATGCTCTGGAAGCGACTTTTAATCCTCTTGCTCATGTGAAAAAAAATAGTTTGTCCTTTTCTTTCTTTCTTTCTTTCTTTCTTTCTTTCTTTCTTTCTTTCTTTCTTTCTTTCTTTCTTTTTCTTCAACAGTAAGATCCTTTTCTACTGTGTTTAGCATCTGCTTTCTAGGTGTAAATCTGTCTTCCTGTAAGTGGACTTGATACATTGAAGCTTGTTTACTTTATCATTAAATAGCAACTTTCCTTAATTAGATTAAAAAGAAGGAAGAACTGACACTTGTAAATTCTAGTTGAATATTGATCCTCCTGGCTGTAGGTACTAGCAGAGAATTCATACACCTTGCTTTCTTGGGATGGTAAATAATTGATGATAATTCAATTTTTAAAAATATCCACAACCAGGCCAATGACTCAGATGACAGTTAAAATATGAGATTACAAAACTTGGCTTACATACTCCTTTCCGTGAGAGTTTTCAAGACGAAGAGTGTCAGTAAATATCTCACCATGTATGATCTAAGCCTCAAGTCCAGACAGCTGCTAATGAGGAAAGAACTGTGTTTGCTGGTAAAATGCTGCCCGAGTGGGATGGCCCTTGTCTCGGCTGGGTGGTTGGTAAGTTGGTGGTTAATATTGACAGTTTATTGATGTGACTTAGGCAGCTTCAACTCTGAACCTCAGATTTTGATCAATGAGTAATCTTTATTATTGATGGAAGTAGTCAACTTTAAATTGCATGAACATTTTCCACGTGGAAAAAAGAAGTTAAAATTAGTAACCCCTTAAACTTTATTATAGAGCAATGTATATCAGAAGCATCTTTGTTCAAATGGTTCAAATCATAAGTTATAAATAGATGACTCATCAAATATTTACAATTGACCTACTTTGTTCTTTCTTCAAAAGACATTCAAATTTCTGAGTCACCCAGTGACATAAGTTAGAATACCACAGGGCAGAGTTGAAGGCATAAGCCAATGATACAGCATGTGCAGAGTGCTTGAGCATGCGCAGAGTGCTTGAGCATGCGCAGAGTGCTTGAGCATGCGCAGAGTGCTTGAGTTCTTTGGTACTACATTTGAGGAAAACGAGTGTCACATGGCTTCAAGATAAGAAAACGAGCCACGTGTTGACTGGTGACAGTGACAGGCCTCTACGGTCCAGCCTGCTTGCTTTGAGTCTTAGCACAATCTGGCTGGCCTCCAGTGTCACACGTGCAGAACCAGCAGGGGCGACAGAATAATCCTCTGCTTCTGGAAATCCGTGACAAGAGAATCATAGAACATGTTCAAAGTCTTAGTGCAAGTTTATTGGTTGCATTCATTTGTAATATTAACAGATTTGGAAGAAACTTAGCTATCTGTCTGAAGGGTACCTGGTTAAAGACGTGAAACCGTTGTATGAAGCTAAAACCTAAAAGAGGTGTGAGTGGGAGCTTTTAAACTTAAAAATGAACAGGAATGTTCTTTTTCAAATGGTTTTCTTCCCCCCTATAGATTCAAAATGTTAGATAAGAAATGGGAGATGACTCTCGGTGAGGGGACCTGAAGGTTCACCTATTGCTTTCTACCATAACCCCCATCCCTGCTGTCAGAATCTTAGAGTCTCAGACACTTAGCCGGAGAGCACAATTTAGGTAAAAATTCACTTGTGCGGAAATCCATTCATGGTCTGTCACATTACGATACACATTTGAGGCTGGAGGGGGATCTCAGTATACAGTACTCCCCTAATGCACGAGCGCTGCGCGCAGTCCCCACGCAGCAGAAGACAACGAGACTAGTAACTCTAGTCTTATTTTTTAAAAATATCCCAGCCCTCAGGAGGCAGAGGCAGGCGGATCTCTCTGAGTTCAAGGCCAGCCTGGTCTACAAAACAAGTCCAGGACAGCCAGGGCTACACAGAAAAGCCTTGTCTCAAACACATACACACACACACACACACACACACACACACACACACACACACACACACACACACACACACATGCACTCACGCACATGCATGTACACACGCACAGACACACACACAGAGTCTTAGTCATGCTCACACATGTACTCTTTAGTGCATGTGTGTTGATAGGTATTCAGGAGAAAATTTAAGCTCTTGACTATAAGTTTTAGAAATCTTTTTCTTTTTTTTTTAGAAATCATTTTGTTTTGCTTATTTGAGTTTAAACGTTTTTAAAAAATGATTATACCTTATTATTTAATAATCTTGTGAAATGCATATTATTATTTCTATAAGTTAATTTGAAATGTATAGAACTCGAGGGTGCTAACAGCCATCAAGTATCAACAAGATGTTCATTAAGTAGCGTTTGGGTTCTGTTCTAGTTATTGATGGCGGCATCAATGAAACAGCTTGAAGAATTTAGCAGTTGTTCATCATTCATGTGTGTCATGTTTGGGACTGGCTCTGCTTGATAGTCCTGGCTCGGGGTCTCATGTGGCAGAAGGCAGGCAGGCGTCTGCCTCTCTTTATTTGAGGCAGGTCTCTCTGGTAGGGCCAGCTTAAACTTTCTCAGAACATGGCAACCTCAAGGGCAGCCAACACCTTGTACTGGGGCCAGCTTCTAAGAATAGCAGTAGAACTGAAAGTGGAAACAGCATTCATTACCTTCTGTGGCCCTGGCAGGGGCTATGGCAAGACAGATGAGCCCATCCAGTCTTAAGCTCAGCAGGATTCAAGGGTGCCAGCGGTGCGGCTCAGTAGAAATGAGATGGGAGTCTCTTACTCAAAACGAATTAAGGCTTTCAAGAAAATAACGGCAGAACACAAAGCAAGCTTAGGACCCGTCTCTGTGTGTAGCTCATGCGATGCCACAGGCTGCTCACCATAGAGAGCAACCTGATGTTATCTCTTGATGAAGGGGATGTCAAGACCACATTCTGGGGAACTGCATGGAGTTGAAACTAATATCTCCCACAGCCTTTACGACTCACCTTCAATTGATTTAATGGCTCAGCTATGCACTGGCTAGAGTCAGAGAGAGCCACTAACAATGGAGGAGAAGCGGTTACTGAAACAGAAACAAGCGTATATTTTACATATTAGTGAAGGATGGTTACTTCTAGATAAAGCATTGCAAAAAACAAATAGTTTTATATATTAGGGCTAAAATTGTGTCTTTTCCTAATTTTATAGATGGAAGCCCTAAATCCCCAGTGTATTTGAATACAAACCTTTAAGGAGGTAAGACCTAGATGAGGTCTTAATGGGGAAAGGAGTTACTTTTGTATGACTGGGTTCTTTATAAGAAGAGCTGCTAGAGTCCACTCAGAGGAAAAGCAGGGTTGTAGGAAAGCTCCCTGAAAGCCAACTACAGGAGAAACTGGCCCTGCTCACACTGTTATCCCAAGCCTTTGGGGGACAAGCTTCTGCTGTTAAAGCCACCTAGCCAGTGGGGTTTTCGCAGAAGCCCTGGCACACTTCTGTGACATGCAAGGTGTATGTCTTAGGGTTATCTTTGCTGAGATGAAGCAACCTACGAATGGAATGAAGAGATCATTCGGCTTACACTTCCGTGTCATTGCTCATCGCTGAAGAAGTTGGGACAGGAAGTCAAACGGGGCAGGGACCACAAGGCAGGAGCTGATGCAGAGGCCATGGAGGAGTGTTGCTTTCTGGCTGGTTCTCCACGGCTTGCTCAAACTGCTTTCTTATAGAACCCAGGACCATCAGCCCAGGGATGACACCACCCACAATAGGCTGAGCCCTCCCCCATCAAGCATTAATGAATAAAATGCCCTAGAGTCTTGCTTACGGCCAGATGTTATGGAGGCAGTTTCTCAAGGTTCCCTATTCTCAGATAGCTTTTTGCTCGTGTCAAGTTGACATAAAACTATTCACCACTAATGAGTCATTTGCTTTCGATGGATATTTATGAACTATCACATAATTTATGTATCGGACACAATAAATCTGTAAGATCAGAGACCAGAATATTCCTGACCATGACAGGACTCCTGTTGGCTATGACAAACAACACAACAACTTGCTTGGGTTTTAATTTGTAAAAGTAAATAAATAAAAATTTTCTTAAAGTGCTAATATTTAACCTACTTAAAACCTACTAAATGTTTTTATGCTGACGAACTCTTCATGTTTAATGACCTTTCTCCTATGTCACAATTTAGGACATGAAAACTGGCCCAAGTCTACACTTACTGGTTGCGTGCTCCATGGTTCCTACTCCTGATAGTGCAGTCAGGAGAAACACTCCTGAAGGTCACCTCTAACTACGGGAGCTCTTGACAAGCTGGGAAAGGATTGTTTTGATGAATTGGAATGAGCATGTTTGTAGCCTCCGAACTGCAAAGAATCCTGTGCTGCTGGCTAAAATTATGCCTAAAGTATTCAAGTCAAGCCAGTGTGGCTTCTACTTGTCGTCCCAACACATAGAGTTAATGTCACTTCTAACTTCACGCAATGGAAGTGTGCCTCTGAATGTTTATTGAAATTTTACTAAATCAGACTTGTGTCCTTCATGGAAATATAATGAAGCCTTATCAAAACAGAAATGTCATATCTACTCAAGTAGTGCTCATGACTTGGTGCCTAGTGGCCAGACAATGGTAGCCTGTGGTAGAACATCTCTGAGTGGTCATGAAAGCGTCTGATGGCATCAGCACATTCTCCAACATTTACATGTATTAATACACTTAGATATGATCGTTGTTGCTTATTTTATCTGATTTCCCTTCACCAGCTTCATCACTATGTGTGCCCAAAGCCTACTGCTGGCACTTACTAACTGGTGTTTGGACTGATGGATTATTTATGTTTAATATTATTTCCTGTGTGTCACAATCTTAGGACAATTTAATTTTTTCTAAAAGATAATCTTCATTGAGATAATGGGCACCACTGTCCCAATTCTAACTCAGCGCACACGGCTACAATCCCTAGTGTTCCCACCCCTGTTCTCTACTACATTTTGTGAAGAGACTAAAGAAGCCCCAGAGAAGACCACCAATTAGCACATTGTTTCATTGGCTTTCATTTTCCAAGAGGCAGATCTGCTCTATTCTACAAATCACTCATGGTTGCAGCAGCCACTAAAATATATTTGTGTGGTGGTGTTTATCAAGTAAATGGTAGTTTAAAGACAACATTTTATTCCTTCAAGTACGTTGTCCTTAAATCAGTGACCATTTGTTACACAATACTGACACTTGGCCCACATTAAAAGGACCACCACCAGTGGATGCTTTTATTTTTTTCTTGTTGAAGAGATCTATAGCATTGGCAGTTAATGCTACAGCTTGTCAAATAGCCCTTTCAGCATTTTACTTGTGAAATACAAAACAAAAATTAACCAGTTAACAAAGGAAAACATGCTTTAGTTGCCCTTCTTAGTTTTCTTTCTTTTACATTGAAATAGGGTCTTGCTAATGTTATATAGGCTATTTATTCTAGCCTGGCCTCAAACTTTCTCTCTTAATGCCTGAGCCTCTGGAGTGCTGGGAAGAGAGGAGGTGCAGGGTGGAGGGGGGAGGGGGAAGATAGTCATGTGTCATTATGTTTATCCTCAATATTTAAAAAAATTAGTTATCCTAATCCATAAGCTACTCTGTGTTCTCCGTCAACTTCCATGAAAAGCTATCTTTATAAGGAAATGCCATGCATAATTAATATTCCTTCCTTAATAATAATAATTGTTCTTGTTTGTTTGTCTGTGGCTGTGATAAAATACTGACCAGGAGACGTTTTGGGGAGGAGAGGGATCATTTGGGTTACAGGTTCTGGGCCATCATGGAAGGAGGCCAAGAACGGAAGTAGAGGCCATGGAGGCACACTGCTCACTGTCTTGCTCCCAGGCTCATCTCGGCTACATTTCTGGGCTGTGTAGGGGATGGTCCTGCCCACAGTGGAATAGGTAGCTCACATCAGTAACAATCAAGAAAATGTCCCAACAGACATGCAACAGTCCTTCTTTCCGGGTGTGTCAGACTGAACACCAGGATCAGCCATCATGGCATTCTAATGAACGAAGGCTTTCCTGTTCATTTTTCCTGAGTATTGCTCATGTCGACCAAACATCCATTTCTATGACTAACATAAAGTGCAATCGGTTTTAATCACCGGGGCCAACCATCTGCGAAGATGGCTATGAACAAGGCTTTCTACCCTGTCTGTGCTTGCCCCTCGTCCCTCAGTGGCTAGGCTCTACTGCCTTTTCTACCATCTGAGTTGGCTGTGTGATTTATTTTGACCGATTGGATGCAGTGAACATTTGACATCCAGACTAGGTTTTTACTTGAGAGGCGTAGCTCCCATTACTGCCCTCTTCAAAGCCAGCCAGCAGGAGCAAAATCGCCCATCCTCCTTGGAGGCCTGTTAAAGAAGAGTCTTAGACGGAGGCCTCTAGATGAAAGGATGCTGTGATGGAAGGACAGGTAGGGAGATATGTGAGGGAGTGGGAAAGTGCCCCCAAACAGGTTGTACTTCCTTGCGTGGTAGAAAGAACCAAGGCATGAGATGCGGGTGTGTTTCCATGATGATTTTGATTGGCTTTTGAGTTTTTTGTTTTGTTTTGGTTTGGTTTGGTTTGGTTTTTTTGACTTGCCTGGCTTGGGTACTTAGCACAGTTGCAGCTGCCAGTGTTGGCTGATGTAGTGACTGGCAGAGTGATGGTCATCATTGCCTTGGAGAGCTGCTACCTTTGGCTCTCTTTCACAGGACCGGCTGTCTAAAGAGTGGCTCCTGAGTGCATGCTGTCTTGCAAAGGCCCCATTGCAATGGCTGCCTTGAGCAATGTCATGCGCCAAGCCCTGATTCTCTGGCTCCTCAGAAAGTGGCCTAAAATGGAGTCATAAGAGAGTAGTACACTTGGCTCTAATCCCAAGTCGCCAAGGCCTCTGTGAAAGGGAAAAATTTGGACAACAGACCCAGAGGCACACAGAGAATACCATGAGAAGGTGAAAGCAGAGATCAGGCAATAGAGAAGCTAAGATGGAACACAATTGTCAAGGCCAGGGAGGAAGGAACAGTTTCTCCTTTAGGGAGAAACATGTACTTTCAAATGCTGTAATGCATGAGATGAGGACCTTCGGGCTTTAAGGCACTTGGTCTGATGCTCTTTGCTACAGCAGCCTGGAAAGCTCCCTCACTGGCACAGCTCTCTCCTTCTCCTTTCCACCCTCCTGCAGATCTGGGTGGACTGGTACTCTGGATGGGGATGCTGCCAGAAGGTATCACATCCTAATCCAGTTAAAATTAAAATGCTCACTGCTTCAGAAAGTTGTGTGAGAGGCAGTTTCTTGCATATTGGTAGCTTAAGGAAAAGATACCTCTGAAATTACTCCAGATTGTCTCTTCTACCATCTTTGAGACCCTCCTACCAAAATCATGTCTTCACTATTCTAGAGTTTATTTGACGTTATCACTTACTTGTTTGTCTCAAAAAAGCACGCTTTAGCCCAACTATATTAGGCTTGGCACTTGTTAATCCCAATATAATCATTTGCATGATTTGGGGTGCCATAATTGTTGCATGCTGGTATTAGAATCTTAAAAGTAGCATATCTTACCCAGAAATCTTTAGTACTTTATAATAACAATAATATTGTCTGCATTATGCAGTAATAATGGAAATTACATTTGCAAAATAGTTCATGCTAATGGGACATTCTGAAATGCAAGACAAAGAAAATGCACAACCGGAGAGAAAAATTTGTTTTATTTACTGCATTTTGGTTGTGTGTGCTCTCAGGTTCAGACGCAGGAAAGAGTTTGGGGGCAGCTCCATGCCACAGCACCTGAAGGCTGGGTGACAACGACCACCAGCCTGTATGGTTCTCATCAGAGTGGAGACTCTCAGTATTTGGGGGTCAAAGGTGGGTGTTGTCATAATGGCACACTGCTTGTCCTTTAGAGGAGATTGCCACCAAGTGAATACGATCTGGATTTCTAAAGCAAGCATGCATTTGCTATAATTTAGCTTTATTTGGTTCTCCTCTGGTTGCTTATAACTTCTGATTGATAATTTATTTACAATATATCAGGGGGCATGGAGAGATGGCTCAGCAGTTAAGAGTACCTGCTGCTCTTGCAGAGGACCCAGGGTTGGTGTTCAGTATCCGTATAGCAGTTCACAGCCATCTGTAATCCAGTTCCAGCTGTTCTAATGGCCTCTTCTGACCTCTGTGGGCACCAAGCACGCATATGGTGCACACATATACATGCAGCCAAACACCCGTACACACATAAATACAGTTCTAAATGTATCTGAGCAATATATGATATATTCCTTTGTATCTTTACCAGTAGAGTTTTTAGGTCAATATTATGTTAATGAACTTTAGCCTGCCTCCCCACTCACCCATTCCTGACTTCCTTGTTGATTTTGATTTTGGGGTTTTTTTTTTTTTCCTTCCTCAGTCTTTGCTAAGCAATCCTCTCTCTTGTGCTACATCCCAACCCTACCCTGTCCTTTTCACATTTTAATTTATTTATGTTATTCATCACATTCCAACTCACAGAAGAAAAACCATGGTGAAAATAAGTCTGTAAGGAACCTAAGAAATTCTTGGCTATGTGAGTCAATGGGACACATGCTGCATTTTGAATTTTGGATGTACTCTGAACCAATTAGGACATTTTGTGAAATTTTGATTAAATATTTCTTTTGACAGCTTAATTACTGTTAATCCAGGAGGATTCTGCCTAAAACTGCCAAGATTAAACAAAGCTTTTGGCATGCCAGGGAACTGAAATGTAAAGAGGAATGAGTTAATACTTACAACTTATGAGTCCAAGTCATAAGAATTAATTTAGCTTGGCTCATATTCCCATGGAACCTATCTCCGCTTCAGTTACTTTCATGAGGAAAAATGTTGGTTTTCCCCTTTTCTATTTGTTTTGAAATCACCAACCCACAGCCAGTTTACAGACATTGATGTTCGTAGGGCCTCTTGGTTTTCCATAGCAGAAGGTCCAAGCAAGAGTGCCAAGGCGTGCACTGCAGGTGTCAGGGCATCAGGCAAAGCAGTTATAAGTGATATCTCTGTACCTTCTTCAGCACGCAACTCCGAAATCACTCGAGGAATGCCTCCAAGGCCGTGGGACTCTAAGATTCCAAAACCAAGTGGACACAAGATTGATGTTGGTCATCTGTGTTTATAAACCATCAAAATCAGTCAGTCTGATTTCTGCAGAGCCAGGTCTTAGTGACTCTGGCAGCAGCTTCCTAGGGCTGAAGCGCTCGGTACTCCCGTCTCTGTTCTTTTCAGGGTTTCCTGACATCCCAGAATTCATAGTGTCTGGTGCTGTCAGACTTCCTTTGTTTGGTGAAATTATCCATTTTGAAAAGTACTCTGGCTGGGCGTGGTGGCACATGCCTTTAATCCCAGCACTGGGGAGGCAGAGGCAGCCTTGTCTACAAAGGGAGTCCAGGACAGCCAAGGACTACACAGAGAAACCCTGTCTCGAAGAACCAAAAAAAGGAAAAGCACTCTGAAAATTTAATGATACTGATTTAAGTACCTCACTGACTCTCATTTACCCCAAAACTTCTTAGAACACTGAATTATGCTTTCCTCAGTGGCTTCCTGGAAGGGTGATTCAACAAAAAACTCCATCTTGAAAAATGATAAGATGGAGAAAATTATAATAAGGTGGAGACACCTGATGTTGACCTCTGGCTTACATACACACACACACACACAGGTTAAGACATACTGACTGTCTGTATTTCACCACTAGCTTTCCTGCTGTGGGACTGAAGTAGGTTACTCATAGAGTCTCTTTTCGTAAATGGTAATTAAGGTCACTGTCTTAATCAGTGTTCTATTGCTGTGGAAAGACACCATGACCACAGCAACTCTTATGAAATGAATCACTTAATGGGGCTGGCTCATGGTTTCAGAAGGTTAGTCCATTCTTTTCACAGCACGGACATAGCAGCAGGCAGACCCAGTGCTGGAGCCGGGACTCAGAGTTCTACTTCAAGACCTTCAAAGCCCACCCCCAGTGACGCACTTCCTCCAACAAGGCCATACCTCCTAGTCCATCCCAAGTAGTGCCACCACTCCCTCATGACCAGCCATTTAAATTTTATGAGTTTTTGGGGGCGTTCTTATTCCACACGCCACAGTCACTAACACAGTTACCCTCTCGTTGGTGCTGACGTGTAATTAAGTGGGCGTTGCAAAGGGAAGTTCTTAGCTTGGGATCATGCATGTATTTGTAATGGTAACTTTTTGTTTTATGGTGCTGGGCATTGAAACTAGGAGTGTCATGTTTGCTTGCTTGTTGGGAAAATGCTCTCCCACAGAGACACAGCACCCCACTTTATTTCTTTTGGGAGGTATCTCGAATCCTATTATTCCATTGGATTTTGTGCAAAGCCAGCAGAAAGGAGCTGACTCTCAGACTTTATTAATCGCAAAATAATCTCTGCCATCACATCTTCTCCCTATTTTTCATCTCACCTAGGAAGCAAGCCTCACTAAATAAGCAGATATTTCATGGCTTGTTGTTGTTTATTTGTTCTGTTTTATAATGTTATCCTGGGATATACTTAAAAAAAAGAAATCGTAGAATAATGATTCCAAGGCTTAGAAACCCCAAATGACGCCTGTCATTCCCTCCTGTGACTCCCGTTCTATCAGGACTTTACCGGGCTCCTTGGAGTGGCACAAAGACTGTGGAGAAAGCCTATAGGGCATGGGACTCTCCAATGACGGTGCCCTAGCCTTTCCTTCTTAGGCACCTGCTGGCACTGGGCAGAAAACAAGAGGGTCCACTATGTGCTCACTGGCACTTTGTTGTTTGTATTCATTAACAATATGAAATAAGGCTGGAAATTTATGTCATAAGTGGCCACGTGGGTATTTGAGTTGAAACACAACATATAAGCATCAACATATAAGAGAAAATGTGCAATATTTGTCCTTTTGGATCTTGAGGGAGAATCTTGGAGGAATTGAAGGACGGGAAAGAATGTGATTGACATATATGCTGTGAAAAATATTTGTTGAATATTTAAATGACTATTTGGAAATGACTTCCAGCTCTACAGATTTAAAATTTTTGCTGCTTTTGGAAGTAGATATGACATGACGCAATAAAATATGACATGGTACGATACAATAGGCTTTAATAAGATACAATATGATATGATATAGAGGCGTTATCCATATCATATGATCAGGTCTTCACATCTCGTTTTATTGCTTTGTTTCAGATTGATGTTCTCAAGGCAGACCTGGAAAGTGCAGAATGGAAAGTTCTAGAAAATCTCATTCTGGAGGATGTCCTTGAACAGATTGGCCAGCTCCTCTTTGAGATTCATCTCCACTGGCCTGGCTTTGAGGTCAGTGGCAGCGAGAGCAGTGTGGTGCGGTTTTGGTACAGTCTCCTCAAGGAATTGGAGCGGAGGGACTTCAGACTTTTTCACACCTATAAAGACTTATCTAAGCCTCAGATTTTCCTGAAGAAAGACACTTTCAATGCTAGCAGCTGTTACACCCTGTGCTGGGTGAATACAAGATGGAAGTAAGATGAAGCCTCACGCACAGCACAAAGAAGTATTCACAGAAAGACGCGTCCGTTCTTCCCATCATGGAGTTAGGTCTTCAGTCTCCACTAGCCTGTTACCTGCTTGTGGTAGGGATTGTCTCTGCAGTACATGAAGCCTTGGGCTTGACAAGCCGCAGCAGCACAGATGAACATCTACGTCACCAGGCTGAGACCTTTGCATTTTTGCCTTTCACGGAGTAAGGGTATGCCCCTTTCACTCCCACTTGGAGGGTAGAAACACCTGGCGCATGCCAGGTTCCTGTTACCTTAAAACTCATTATGTATCTACAGTTTACGAATTTACATTAAAATGAAATTTTACTAATTTATACTTTTACTAGGTTGACCAGATTTTAAAATGCACTGTTCGTTTTAAGTGGGGTCACTCTGCCAGGCAGTGGTGGCGCACGCCTTTAAGTCCCAGCACTCAGGCGGATCTCTGAGTTCGAGGCCAGCCTGCTCTACGGATCAAGTTCCGGCACAGCCGAGCTACACAGAGAAACCTGTAGTGATATGTACACCTGTACACCTGTAGTGAAACTCTGTCTCAACAAACAAGCAAACAAACAAACAAGCACAAAAAAATGAATCGGGCCACTCCTTTGGCTTTAGCTAGCTTCCCTTAGGTTTCTCTCGTCCAGCCAATCAAAGCTGTGCTTTGCAGACTGTGGCCTTCAGTCGTTCCTTCTCGGCCTTTGCTGAGGTTGTGCTATGGCTCTCTTAAGAACTGCTGATTCCATATCCCACTCTCCACTCAACTGTGGAGAATGTTTTGACCGTTGGCTAGATCTGGGTAGGGGCTTAAAGTTTACCGCCTGTATTGTCCTTGGCTGGTGCCTTAGTTTGAGCGGGACCCCTGGGCCCAAATCTGCCTATCATAATGTTCTACTTGTAGGTTTCTAGGACCCTCTGGATCCTTCTACTTTGCTATTCTCACATACTCTGGTGCCTCATATTTGACCACGTCCCCTGGATGGGGAGACCTGGTGGCACTCAGAGGAAGGACAGCAGGTTGCCGAGAAGAGACTTGATACCCTATGAGCATGTACAGGGGGAGGTAATCCCCCTCAGGAACAGTCATAGGGGAGGGGAATAATGGGAAAATGGGGGGGGGTGGAGAATGGGAGGATATAAGGGATGGGATAAACATTGAGATGTAACAAGAATAAATTAATAAAAAAATGAAAAAAATTTTATAAATATATTACATTTTATTATTTATGTTAGTTATTTTTCTATTGTTATTCTAAAACTCTGTTACCAAGTCTACATATAAAATAAATCATTTAATTTGGGGAAAAAAAAAAAAAAAAAGAACTGCTGATTCCACTCCCTGGAAACTTAGATGCATCAAGTTTTGTCAGAACGTCAAGAACTTCAGCTCAAAATTCTTTCATACGCGGCGGTAAACACACTTCATCTCCTGTGAAACTACACACGAAGCAGAATCCGAGCGGTTTTGCCATTGCCTTGTCAGCCTTCAAACAGGACTTTGGCACCACACGCTTGCCTGCGCTGTGAAATCTTTTTAAATCTACTCTCTTAGGGCTGGGGAGAGGGCTCAGTTAGTACACTGCCTCACTGCCTGCCGCACAAGCTCGAGGACCTGAGTTTGCATGCCTTGCGTCTAAAACCCAGGTGCCAAGCATGCCTCTGTAACCACAGTAGTGGCAGCGGGGGTGGCGATGTGTGTGTGTGTGTGTGTGTGTGTGTGTGTGTGTGTGTGTGTGTGTGATGACATGGGCTGGAGACAGGCTGGGGCTCACTGGCCAGGCTCACCTAGCTGAATCAATAAACTTCCAGTTCAGTGAGAGGTTCAGCCTCACGAGATAAATTGTAAACTGGGCATAGTGGCGCACACTTTTAATCCTGGCACTTGGGAGGGAGAGGAAGGTGGATCTCTGTGAGGTCGAGACTGGCCTGGACTGCAAAGTGAGTCGCAGGCCAGCCAGGGTTACATTGTGTGACCCTGTGTGGGGGAGGGGGTCAAGGAGGAAGCCACAAATGTCAAACAACCTCTCTGTCTCTGCCCCTCCCCCCCTCCCTCCCTCCCCCCTCCCTTTTCCTCCTTGCCCCTCCGTCTTGCTGTGTAGCCCAGGGTGGTCTTGAACTCGGTAGAAGTCTCAGGCTGGTTTTGACCTTTGATCCTCTCGCCTCAGCCTTGGGTTTCACTTCTTTTTCACAAAGTTTTTATTTTACTTTTTAAATTAAGCAGAACAGGTAGGTTCTCAAAGGTTCAATGAGATCTATAATTCTTATTTATACAAATAGTCTGTCCTGTGAATGATTTTCAAAAGTTTTATGCTAATTAGACAATATAAAAATAAACCAAGTTAAGGGTTAGGAGGCCTATTTTTTACACGCAGCGTATGAAAACTGTATGTTCATTGTTCAAAACGCTGTAGGAGGCCGTGGAGTCCTGACTCTTGTCACAGTCCATCCTTCTTCCAGGCTTTTCTTTCTTACTTGCTTCTACCCTCAGATAGTCCTGGTCTGGCTTTTGGGTTTGGGCTTTGAAAATACCATGTTTTCAAAATAGGATCTGGCAGATATTAGACTAGGACCAGCTCACTAACTTGAGCTGCAACAAGAACAGAATTTCTGACTTAGTTGTGATAATTTTTAAAAATCCGAGGTTTTGATTCTTAAACTCTCCTAGTACTTGGAAAAAAAAAGGGGGGGGGGAGGTTTGGATTGAGAAGACCAGCTGGAATAAACGTAATAATCCATGGTGGCTCAGTCTCATCAGTGTGCACAGGTATTTTGGCTGTCCATGAACACAGGAGGGTCCATAAATACTCTAAATAAGTTTGTACTGTTAGTTTGTATGGTGTTGTTTCCAAAGAAAGGTAACTCTATTTTGCCTTTGTTTGGATTTGGTCACAAATAAAAAAAAATAGCTTTATGCACTGGAATATATATAATATTCTTATACAGCAATGTATAGAGTGCACCAATTTTAAGTGTCCAGTCTGATCAATCCCTAAATGTATACATACCTATAGCAAGATTTTTAGTGCATGGAATTGGAGATTTAAGGCACTGAAGGTTCCAGACAAGTGACATAGAACACTATATATGAATGACTACAGTGAAAATGGATGTATTGTTAAATCAACAACAACAACAATAACAATAACAGTTAGCAGGCAGCCTGTGCAACAGTTAGCACGCAGCCTGTGCAACAGTTAGCACGCAGCCTGTGCAACAGTTAGCACGCAGCCTGTGCAACGGTTGTGGCATTTATGGCTAATTTCTTCATGGATAGTTCAGTATCTACAATAGATCATCTGGTAGTTGCTATGGCTTCCCTGTCTCTAGAATCGATTGTGCTTGTGTGGGTCAGCATCTCAGCAGTGTTGCCATTTGGAGCTGGATAAAATCTTCAAGTGTGGGAGGACTTATCCTGTGTCCTGTGTGCGCTGTGGGATGCTTAGCGGCAACCCTGGACTCTACCTGCTAAAGGACAGGAGCAACAACCCCACCCAGATGTGTCAAATGTCCCCTAGGGGGCAATCTACTGGCCACACCCTCGCCTCCAATATGGAGAAGTAATGATACTGGCTCTGAGAAGTGGGTCAGGCTACTGCAGCTCTGATATTTGCTTTCAGAGGAGGGGTAATGCAAGTGGCTTGTGAGGGGCAGACAAAACAAGAGCCATCACCGTGTACACAACACAGACAAAACAAACAAACAACAAAAACCCAAGCAAGCCAAGCAACAAAATCAAGCGTTACCATTCTGTGAGAGCTTACAGATATACCAGACACCACGGTCATTAGTCATTCCATTTTCTCTCAACAACCCAACAAGGAAGTATCATTTTCCAGGTATACGGGGAAAGAAAGTTAGAGGTTACAAAGCCTGTATCCCGATCACTCAGCTTGTGGATGGGATGTGAATCTACAGTCCCCATCAGATCCTATGGAGAGTGCACTCCATTTCCTGCACCGTGTAGCGAAGACTAGATGCTCATTGGAAGGCCATTTTTGCATCCATGTTACCCAAGGAGAATCAGCACACTTACACAGCGCTGCAAGTTGGTTCCAATTGGACTTAATTTAAGGAAGGCTAGCATGTGCAGGCTTGGTGAGGAAAGATGCAGACCCAATACCTTTGCTGTCGGAGTAAGTCCGGCAGCTGGAAAGGCTTCTTCAGGCCTGGGCGGTGCTCTTGTTCCTGTTTGTCGAGGTGAGGTGTATGGTACTCTCCTCCCAGCTGCAGGAAGGATGCTGGCTACAACTGCAGCATGGTTCTCCAGGGCTGAAAGCTGAGATGTGAGTATCTGCGGTACACATTTCTTTAACAGACACTCGCCAGAGCACTGTGGCACAAATGATCCAGAAAATACGAATTTAATAAATATCAAGTTACTTCAAAAAGCCTGCACGTTTGGAGGCAAATGAAATAGGAGGATGTAAAAGACTCAGAAGTTGCCTTTTAGCATGAATGGTGTGAGAGTCAAAAAAAATCTTCCTCTTCTTGCATGCTGGTTGTGGCTGTGATAGGCTACGTACGGTACAAATAGTCGCCACGTTTGTCGTTTGACACGTTTCAGATGAACTGAGCCAGGGAAAGGGCACAAACCTACATGAGAATTGACTGTCACTCCAGTAATATTGACGTGGGGTGGAAGAAAAGCAATTTCATGAACTTACAGTGTATCCAAACCTATTGCTTACATCAGCATTTCTACCTTGGATAAGCGTGGTCCAAGATGTGACCTCCTAAGTGTTACATGCTTGGATTATGCAAAGTTGGATTAAGCCCGGAAGCAGGCTTATCCTGGCTTGCCCCCAAGGGCACCTACACACTCAACCTACTGCATCTGTCCCTTGGTGATAAACTTAGGCTTTGTTGTTGGTGGTTTTTGAGACACTGTTCCTCTGGGTAGCCCTGGTTGACTTGGACTCACTTTATAGACCAGGCTGACCTCGAACTCACAGAGATCTGCTTGTCTCTGCCTCCCGAGTGCTGGGATTAAAGGCATGCCCCACCATGCCTGGCTCTCATGCTTGCCTTTATGGCAGTATGCTGGCTGATGTTTTGCCAGCCTGACACAACCAGAGCTGCTGGGGAAGAGGGAACCTCAATTGAGAAAGTCGCCTACTAGACCAGCCTGTAAGCAAGTCTGTAGTGCCTTTTCTTGATTGATGATTGATGGGGGAGGGCCAACATGGTGCATGGTGACATCCCTGGGATGCTGGTCCTGGGTTCTATATGAAAACAGGTTGAGCAAGCCACAAGGAGCAAGCCAGTGAGCAGCACCCCTCCATGGCCTCTTCCTCACTTCCTGCCTCTAGTTTCCTTCCCATGTTGCTTTTAAGATAGGCAATAATTATTTTATACTAGCTGATTGCTGGCACTTCCTTATGTTGAATAACTTCCTTCATTTATACTAAGAGAAATACCTTAACTTTATGAAGCTACCATCATAAGACCCAGCAAATTCTTAAAACCGTCTTGATTTAGAGGTTATTTTAAAGATTGGAATACTTTTATTATATTTTTGCTCTTAAGAAAAATAAATCAAGCAGGCCTAATGCCATACTTTGTGTCTAGCATGATACGGGAAATGCTACATTATCAATGTATATGTGTATGAACAATGTATATGAAACAAGAAATTCTTGGAGCTGAGGGGATGTTAAAGGCATGTGCCTGGTCCCCACACTCACATACACATACCCAGACATTCACACACACATACACATAAATAAAAGGATAAAAAAAAATCTTAAAGAAATAAATGCTTTTTAAAAACCAGAAGCTTCATATTTGTCTCATATAAAGTTTTTTAATAGCTTGTTTTTAAGATTAAGGGATTATATTTGGCCAAATTTAAATTCAGATAGATGATACAGAGGCCCTAGTGTACACAGGACAATATCCCATCACTATGAATTAGTAGGAGAAATCTGCTGTATACACACACACACACGCACACACATGCATGCACGCATGCACACACGTGTGCACATGTGCACACACACATGTGTTCTTGATAGAACGGGCTTTGCATCATCTTACTTTCCTTTGTCACAAAATCAAAAATATTCTCCGCACAGAGTAGTGTTGTTGTTAATTTACCAATATGGCCCTAATAATGTTTATCATTAGGCCTATAATTATTATTAAAGCAGTATAATACGCTATAATCAGTCAAGACACAGGCACATGTTATATTTTAAAATAGCCTTACTTAACCTGGGGCAGGACAAATATTAATTCCCTAAACTACTTTCCATAGTGGGGCAGGTATCCCATACCTGCCCCAATCCCATTCCACCTGCTTCTAATAATTTCTATCAAGCTACCTCCCATCCATAATCCCAAATACTTGCGAATGCTCTTCATCTGGGCCAAATCCTCCATCCACACCAGCCACATGCTTCTCTTCCATCTAAGCCATGGTGGCCATCTTCTTCTCTCTTCTCTCGGGGTTTCTCTCCTTCCCAAGATCCTCTCCGTCTCCCCATGCCCGGGAACTTTAGCCACGCCTATCTCATTTGCCCTGCCCAGATGTAACTGCTTTTTATTAATTAGCACCAAAATACATCAGCACAGCTATGACTCATATGTACTAATACTGTTGTTTATGTATTGACTCAGAAATGACTGGTTCTTGGGAATTACTACAAAGAGAGAGCAGCGAGGAGGAATTGACTCTCCCAGTTCTTAGAAGGATCATCTAATAACCAAGCCTTCACTGGTAGCATACTCATCCAATTCGATCATTACCCAGCTTTCACGTCCCCAAGGCCAAGGCTAGGATCTCCAGGTTAGGATCTTTCAGTCCTGAATGAAAAAATCCAGTATAACAAACAACAAAATAACAACTGCGTCTAAATAGAAAGTAACAGTTAAAACATAGTAACTAATCTAATCTCTAAAAGAACTTTAAATATTCCAAATGGCAGAAATCTCCAATAAGAAATAATGAAATGATTTTAATAATTGTACAGGAAAATTCTATTTGTAAGAGCACTTGAAATTTACACCTAATGAACATCTCTTGAGCAGGTTCCCAGCAGGCTCCATAGTCGACACTGGGGCTCCAGGGTGCGCATATGGCCCTTGCTCCTTGGTCTTCTGGGACAGACATTTATCCATCAGAGTAAAGGCAGAAGAGCCATCCACGGAGCCAGGGAGCTGGAGGCCTCACCTACGGTTGGGGGATCTCCCTAATTTCATCCCAATGTTTTAGAAATACTTTCTGGTACAGTTAACAACATTTCAATTGCAACGTAAACTGTGGTTTTTCACAGAATACACCTCGACTTTCATTTCTTATATATGTCCACCCAGGAGTAGCTATCAATATGCCCAATACTCAGTCCTAAGTAGGAAGACAGATGGAAGAGAAGCTAGCCATAGTGCTGAGGTGTGTCCTGGAGGCTGCCTGCCAACACTGCGCAGTAGCCTGTCATGGCTTCTTAATAAGGAAGCTGAGGCATTCTACACTAAAAAAAAATCCCTTGGAACTCAGGACCACAGTACTAGTCACACTCGTTTTACGGGAAATTGGACCTTGCTTACTTGTTCAGGTTTGTGTAAGTATGTCTGAACATTTCATGGAATATTTCACTTTTAAATTAATAAAATCATATGCATTTATTGTGTACA
The DNA here is from genome assembly GCF_903995435.1 of Acomys russatus. NCBI lineage: Eukaryota > Metazoa > Chordata > Mammalia > Rodentia > Muridae > Acomys > Acomys russatus. The sequence goes on along the minus strand of NC_067157.1, from coordinate 10,525,291 downwards.
AGATACTTTGACATATATAAGCATTGTGGAACGACTAAAGCTACCTTCATTGTCTCACATTCTTACTTTTTGTTGTTTTGTGTTTCAGATGAGGATATTTAAAATCTACTTTCAGTAGTAGTTTTGATACATATATAATTTTAGTGAGTCAAGCTACACTGCTTTTATAAGATAAAACGAGTAAAAAAAGGTATTACAGAATATTTGATTATTGTACATAGAAAACCTAATTGTTAGCAAAATATATATGCCTACATAGATACTGTGTTTGTCAGTTGCAGTTAGATGCTAGGTGTGTCCTGAAGAGATGTCATTTGGGTGTGCCTCTAAAAGCCTCTCTCTCTCTCTCTCTCTCTCTCTCTCTCTCTCTCTCTCTCTCTCTCTCTCTCTCTCTCCCTCCCTCCTCCTTCCTTCCCTCCCTCCCTCCCTCTCTCCCCCTCCCTCCCTCTCGCAGTATAGCTCAGGATCCTCTGTCTAGAACGACACAGATAGAGATCTCTAAAGAGCTAATAGTTTAGTTGTAGAATCAGACTTGTAAATAGATATTTTGTATATAGTTCAGTTACCTAGCTGAGCTAGCAAGCAGGTTTTTACCTCAGTGTGTTTATTGGTATAAATATTAGATAATTTAAGCAGGTACAGAAAGGTAGCAGTTAGAGTAAAAGTCAGAGTAGGAAAGACATTATATATTTTCAAAGCTGATGTAAGGAACAAGGAATTTTCTCTGTGGTCAGAGGAAGCAGTGGAGGCCTTCTCTGGTATGAGGGGACCTGAGAAAGGTTCTGTGTCACCAGAGGAAGAAGAAATCATATGCCCTTAATTTTAGTGTGTGCATGCAGACGTGTGTCACAGGGTACATCTGGAGGGCAAAGGACAACTTTAAGGAGCCAGTCGTCTCATCCCACCATGAAGTGGGTTCAACATGGGATCAGACAGTGGTCCTCAGGCTTGGCTCTAAGCACCCTTACCCGATGAGCAGAGCCAGCATGACAAAAGTGCAAAGATTTTGACCTAAGTCTTAGTCGTAAGATACACATTTAAGTGTGGAGACGGGACAGTAGGGCCAAAGGAGTAAGGAGGCTCGGACATTGCTGCTAGCTAGCTTCATCTTATGACAAGTCACCATCTTTCTTGATCCGTTTTCTTCTTTTAGGGCAGACTGCTTTTCTTTTCTTTTCTTTTTTTTTTTTTTTAAGTGTCTTCTTGCTGGACTGTCTCATTATTTTGGCTCCTGTGATCAGGTGAAGTGTTGGCAGTGACTGGAGGGAACCTTGATTGTGTGCCTGCTTGGTCTGGGTGTCCTTGCAAACTTGCCCTGAAAGCTGATAGCCAGTGCTTTTGGGGTAAGGGCAAGGCACGTGGGAGGTGATGGGTTAAGAGGGTAGAGCCTTCATGACTGGAGTCGGGGTGCTTCAAAAGAGGCCTCGGGAGAACGATTTCCCCCTTTCCACTATGTGAGGACTCAGCAAGAAGATGCTGTGTCTGAGGCAGGGAGTGATCCCACATCAGACACTGACCTGCTCCTGCTTGCTTTTGAACATCTTGGCTTCTAACATGGCAAGTAATAAATCTGTTGTTTATGAATTATTCAGCCTAAAGCGTTTTGTTACAGAAGCTTGACTGGACCGAGACACTTGCCAGGAAAGGAAGTTATAGGATATAATACTCTTCTGCATTAAAAGAAAAAAAGCCCAGGTAAGAGGGGGACCCATTCTGATGGCTCTTCAGGAAGCAGACGTGCTCGCAGGAGAAATGCCTTTCTGGGTCATGTAAACTCATGGTTTTAAGACTAGAACTCAGGATTTATAGACAGTACTAGTTTATTATTTCTGTTTTCAGACTGTCCCAGTAACATGACAGAACTATAAATAGCCCTAAAGCTATTTCATATGCATACAAGCATCTATGTGTATGTATATTTGTGTAGGAGGCATGAATATGGTGCGGGTGTGACTGCATGCCCAAGAACGAAGTCTTAAGACATGTAAAACCCCAGGGAAAGAGAGAGAGAGAGAGAGAGAGAGAGAGAGAGAGAGAGAGAGAGAGAGAGAGAGAGAGAGAGAGAGAGGAGAGCGCGAGACGCGCAGCGAGAAGAGAGAGCGCGAGAGAGAGCGAGAGACCAGAGAGAGACGAGAGAGAGCGCGACAGAGCGCGAGCGAGATCCAGCGACAGCAGCGCCACCCACACCACCAGAGACAGAGCAGAGAGAGAGAGACAGAGAGACAGAGACAGAGAGAGAGACAGAGAGACACAGAGACAGAGAGACAGAGATACACACACACAGAGAGAGAGAGACAGAGAGAGAGAGAGAGAGAGAGAGAGAGAGAGAAGAGAGAGAGAGAGAGAGAGAGAGAGAGAGAGGCGGGGGGGCGGTTGAGTAGGGAAGGTCACAAACTTCAGACCCACCAGCACCAGGAAGCTTACCTTGTGCTGTGGCTGAGGGCAACAGAAACTCTCATGAGAAATAAGCTTTAAGCTTGTGCAAGGACCGAAGCTGGGATTACATGTGCCACTGTGCCTGCCTAAAATAAATCTTTTTTTTTTAAGGCGTTCATGATTAAAGATATAATACTATCTAAATCGTAAGAAAACAAGAGATTATGGGGGTGGGAAACCCAGGCATATAAACAAGTACAAAAGTCACCCCTCAAGAAAAAAAAAACTGTGGCTGAATTGAGCAATCTAATGGATTAAAGAGATTAGGCACAGATAAAGGTAGTTTAAAGTTATCTGGACATAGACCTGCAGAAATACTCCAAATGTAATACAGGAAAGTATGAACATCAAAACCCTAACACCAATTCTGTTATGACCAATTTGGACCTTCGGACATCTTTTAGAAGATGGGACAGTGCTAGGTGGCGGTGGCACACATCTTTAATCCCAGCACTTGGGAGCCAGAGGCAGGCGGATCGCTGTGAGTTCAAGGTCAGCCTGGTCTATAGATCAAGTTCCAGGACAGCTAGAGCTGTTACACAGAGAAACCCTGTCTCGAAAAACAAAAACAAAAACAAAAACAAAAACAAAAAAACAAAAGAAGAAGAAGGAGGAGGAGGAAGAGGAGGAGGAGGAGGAGGAGGAGGAGGAGGAGAAGAAGAAGAAGAAGAAGAGAAGAAGAAGAAGAAGAAGAAGAAGAAGAAGAAGAAGAAGAAGAAGAAGAAGAAGAAGAAGAAGAAGAAGAAGAAACACTGGATTCCTGAACTCTTTTTATGTAAGAAAAAATGGTCTTAGGGCCATACTGTGTCGTATGGTACCCAGCGGGCCCATGTTGCTACTGAGCCCTTAAAAAGTGGCTGATTGAGACACGTGTTCATTCATGCTCACCCGTGTTCATGGCTGTTCTAGTCACAAATGCTAGGACATGGAAATGGCCTATGCCCAGCCCAGCTGATGAGTGAAAATGTGGTTCTTATACACCATAGAATTTTATCCAGCTTTAAAGAAAAATGAAATTATGAAATGTGCAGGCGAATAGATGGAGTTGGAAAACATGCTGAGTGAAATAGCCCAGGCCCAGAAGAATGAACATCATAAGGCATCATTCATGTGCTGATCACTGTTGAACCTTCATATATGTGTGTTTAGTGATTTGGGATACCTATAGAGTCCAGGCAACTAGAAAGGGGCTATTGGGTGAGAATGGAAAGCGACATCTTAAAGGGGGGGGGGGGTTTGTACAACACAGGGGACATAAAGAGGAAATAAGGCAGAGGGAAGTTTAAGTGCAGAGAGGGATGAGAGGGTAGGGCAGGGAGGAGAGGATGGATAAGGGGATAACTGACACTAAGGATGCTTAGAAAGTTAGATTCAGCTGTACGGGAAACCTGAGAAGTAGAGACTATCTTAATTAATGTAGGAAGACTCACTCCAAATGTAGGCAGCACCTTCTATTAGCAGCCCGGATATACAGGGGGTTAGCAGAAGGAAGGTTATTTGCCGATTGGTGGTTTGGTCCTGCCTCTTATTGCTGAGTGATTTTATCCTGTGTTGCTGCTGCTATGATGCTATGATACTTCCTTTGCTGATATCAAAGCCAGTGTTCCCAGGCTTCCATGGGTGATGGAGGACCAGTGGCTCTCCAGAAACCCTTTAGGTTTGGGGTGACATTTGGACTGCTCAGCTACCTAGCCTCAAAGACCAAGCAACTATAGAGTTCTTGGTCTCTGGGGTATGATACAGCTGTTGTTACTATTTCAAAGGAAGCTGACTTAATAAAGTCTCTTATCACATATACTTGTTCTATTGGTTCTGTGCCTCTAGAGCTGTGGTTCTCACCCTGTGGGTTGTAACCACTTTGGGGATTGAATGACCCTTTCACAGAGATCGCCCAAGACTATTGGAAAACACAGATATTTACATTATGATTTGTAGTAAGGTGGCATGTTTTTCTTCCTTGACAGAAGCTCCTGGAATAATGACTCATGATACCCCAAATATATTCACAAATACTTGGGCCAAATAGCTAGGGTCTCCTCTGACTAGCTCATAACTTAAAATAGCCTATTTATACTAATCTATATTCTGCCATGTGGCTAGTTACCTCTGCTCAGGTACCATGTGTCTGTCCTCCTCACATCTTCCCCAGGCAAATCTTCTCCATTTGGCTGTGTTCCATAATTCTTTCTGCCTACTGGATGTCTCACCTTCTACTCTACCCTTTCCTGTAGGCCATAGGTTTTGTTTTGTTTATTGGCAGGTGTTGCATCCATACAATATGCAACATATTCTTTCTACAATGATTCATAATAGTAGCAAAATTACAGCTTTAAAGTAGCAACAAAATAATTTTATGGTTGGGGGTTACCACAACATGAGGGACTGTATTAAGAGTTGCAGCATTAGGGAGGCTGAGAACTAGTGATCTGGAGAAATCTGGCTGATATATCAGAGGCATCCTGGAGCCTCCAGAACCAATACAGGCTATTGTCATTGCTCTTGGTTGCCCAACAGAACTTTCTGGTAAAATTCTATTGCTGAAAACACCACACATTTTGGTCACAGGACATGGGGAGTTGAAGATGGAACTGACCCAGAAACTATCCCTGCTGATAAATAGTCCTGGAAGGTGCTATGTAGTTTCTGTGGGGGCCAATCATCAACAGTCTTACTCAGCTGTAACTTCTGTGAACTACATTAATGACCAACGTGGAAAGATATGTCCATGGGTGCAATAGTGGTGCCAGTGTTGTAGGAGTAACCACCCAATTCTCACTTGGATTTAAGATATGCTCCATAGGAGAAAAACAATGCTTAGTACTGTAAATCTTGCCAAGAAATCTTGCCTGAGACCTGATACACCTCAAGAGTGAATCTACTGTTATTTTGCTAAATGCTATCAAACTGCCTTCTAAATTTTTATCTCTATACCCAGAGAATACTGCAGCTCTCAGACCTCATCAGAGAACTTTCTTTGTTCAGTAAAGGGCAGTTAATGCAGAAATCCGCAAATGGCCAAAGTGCAGGGTATCAGCGGAGTGCTCAGCTACAAATAAGGCGTCTATATCATACTCACCCTGCATGGCTCAGGGACTGCTATGGAAGAGAGGCCAGAAAGATTCTAAGACGAGAGGTTAGGAGGACTGGACCTAAACAGTATTTTCTGGACATGACAGGACCACTGTAATCATGAACGCATGGCACCTGTAGTTGCCTACAAGACCTGCACAAAATCAAGCCAACCAGCATTCCAATCTCTGAGGAGCTATTGATAGTTGGGGGGAGAGGAGTAAGGTTTTATAAAAAAAAAAAGTTGTAGCCCCTAGTAGGTCAGCTCTACTGTGGGCGGTCCTATACTCATGAGTACATGGGCCGCACAAATTTGACTCAGAGACTTATTTAAACAAAAAGACATAAAGTTAGGGAGGGGAGGAGAGGGGTGAATCTGGAAGGAGTTAGGGGATGGGAGATAGGAGAAGGGAAGAGGAGGTGGAGAGTAGTGTTAAAATTATTTGAAATTCTCAAGGAATAATAAATAAATAAATAAATAAATAAATATGAAACTTAAAAGAACGGAGTTTCTTTTAATTAAAACAAATTGTGGACCCTGGAGAGATGGCTCAGTGCTTAAGAGTACATATTGTTCTTGCCAAGGACCCAAGTTCAGCTCTCAGTATCCATGTTGGTTATTTCTAACTGACTATAACTTCAGCTCTAGGAGATCTGAGATCCTCTTCTAGATCTTCACACGCACACACAAATATGTTTTTAAAAAATATTTTTGTGCTGGGGCGCTAGGGTAGAAATCAGTGCCACATGTACATTAAGTACTTGATGTTCCACTGAGCTCATTTCCAGGCCAAGAACTGACTTTTAAGTGAAGCTTATTTTTATAATTATATATGATTCAGTTATTGGAAAAATTTACAGTATGCTTGCAACAACTTGGTAGGTATATTTATTTACATAGTATGAAGTACATTTTTAAAATGAAAATTTAGTTGTTTGAATTTAAATATGTTATCAGCATAAAATACAATGTTCCAAAGTCTTAGGAAACAAAAAATACTAATTTTCAAAATCAAATACATGTTGAAGTAAAAATTTATATATGTTAAAAATATAAAATTAGCTGACCATTTTAACCTGGTGATTAAAAAAGTGAAAACTATATGTAAGACTCATATATTTCTATTGGAATATATTGTACATATGTAATATTATAACAGAATATCTTTGTATACACATATAAATTTAAAAGTATATCTACAATGGAGAGATCATTGTGGAAGAGGGGGCAGAAAGATTGTAAGAGCCAGAAGAACAGGGAATTTGCTGTGAGATTGTGTGTGCTAGGCATGTCAGAAGGTTCATCAACATGACTGCCTAGACATGAGCTAAACATGGATGCCACTGACAGAAATGCTAATGAGGAAGAGAGAAGGCTCAGGAGTCACCAACCCTAGACAAAGAACTATGGGCAACAAAGGCATGCGGAGAGCAGAGGATGGGCGGGCCAATAGGTTATCCAATTCTAAATGACCAGGCCTGGGAACATACAAACAAGTAATGCTACACAGAATGAGCAGGTTCTATTTATGTATTTATGAACACACACACACACACACACACACACACACACACACACACACACAAAAGGAGGCAATGAGTTTGAAAGAGAGAGCACTCAAGGAGGGTACATTGAAGGGCTTAGACGGAGGAAAGGGAAGGGGATACATGATGTAATTGTACTGAAAATTAATTTTTTAAAATTTTATTTTATTAATTTATTCATATTACATCTCAATGGTTATCCCCTCCCTTGTATCCTCCCATTCCTCCCTCCCTCCCATTTTTCCCTTACTCCCCTCCCCTAATGACTGTGACCTGAGGGGGACTTCCTCCCCCTGTATATGCTCATAGGGTATCAAGTCTCTTCTTGGTAGCCTGCTATCCTTCCTCTGAGTGCCACCAGGCCTCCCCATCCAGGGGATGTGGTCAAATATGGAGCATCAGAGTTCATGTGAAAGTCAGACCCCACTCTCCAGTCAAGTGTGGAGAATGTCCTGTCCATTGGCTAGATCTGGGTGAAAATTATTTTTAAAAGAACATAAATTCTAAAACATTTAGGCTGGGCATGGTGGCACACATCTTTAATCCTAGCATTTAGGATTCAGAGGCAGACAGTTCTTGAGCTCAAGGCCAGCCTGCTTTACAAAACCAGTCAACCAACCAACAACCAACCAACCAGCCAACCAACCAACAACCAACCAACCAACCAGCCAACCAACCAACCACCAAGCAAAAAATGTCTGAGATATGCGTTAACCCCCTGAGATCTAAAATGCTGGAAGTTGGAGAGCAGGGAGCTAAGACATTCACTAAAAGCAGCCAATATAGTTGTGGTGGTTAAATTTTGGGAAATTGACAGAAACCCATACCTGGAAGAGGGATTGTGTGTGTGTGTGTGTGTGTGTGTGTGTGTGTGTGTGTGTGTGTGTGTGTGTGTGTGTGTGTGTGTGCATTCTATCTATCTATCTATCTATCTATCTATCTATCTATCTGTCTGTCTATCCATCTATCTTATTCACTTTTTATCCCAATATTAGGCCCCTCCCTCCTCTCTCCCAATCTCACCTTACCCACCTCCTCCCCCAACTCCCTCAGGAAAGGGAAGACCCCCACCACCACCCCTCCTAACACATCAAGCTAGCATCAGGACCAAGTAGATCCTCTTCCACGGTGGCCTGGCAAAGCAGCCCCACTAGAGGGAAGTGATTGGAAAGCATGCAACAGAATCCTTGTTAGACAGCCCCAGCTCCCCTTCCTCGGAGACCCACATGAAGACCAAGCTGTCTTCTGGGTACATATGTTTAGGGGGCCTAGGACCAGTACACACATGGTCCTTGGTTGGTGTTTTGGTCTCTTCAAGCCCCTCTGGGCTTTGGTTAGTTGGTTCTGTTGGTTTTCCTGTGGAGCTCCTGTCCCCTTCGGGTCCTTCTATCCTTCCTCCCACTCTTCGACAAGGTTTCCTGCACTCTGCAGTGTTTAGCTGTGAGACTCAGCATCTGTTTTGATCTGTTGCTAGGTACAGCCTCTCAAAAGACAGCTATGTTAGACTCCTGTCTAGAAGCATAGCAGAGTGTTAGTAGTAAGTGTCAGGGGTTGACTCTCATGGTGTGGCCAGGGATTGATTGGACCTTCCCTCAATCTCTGTCCTATCTTTTTATCCCTGCACATCTTGGAGGCAGGTTAAGTTTTGGGTTGAAGTTTTTGTGGGTGGGTTGGTGTTCCCCTCACTCCACTAGGAGTCCTGTCTGGTTAGAGGGTGGCCTCTTCAATCTCCATGTCCCCTGCTACTAGGGGGCTCTCAGCTAGAGTCACCCCCCATATCCTCCCAGGAGCCTACCCTGTTGTAGGTCTCCAGAGATGTCTCAGAGATGACCCCACCCACAGTTTCTCTTCTCTGTAAGCCCTCTGTGCCCCTCCTCACCATATCTGGTCCCCATTCTCATTTCCCTCAGCACTCTTTCTCCTATCCTGTTTCCTGAAAGAGAGGATTCTTAACTGAGGAAATGCTTCCATCAGATTGGCCTGTAGGCATGTCTTCATTGCTAACTGAGGTAGGAGAGCCCAGCACACTGGGCAGTGGCATCCCTGGGACCAGCAGGCCTGGACTGGGTAAGAATAAGGAAAGTAGCTGAGCAAGGCAACAAGCCAGTAAGCAGCCGTGTTTTCTTCTTGCTGCCTTGGCTTCCCCCTTGACTGTGGGTTAAGATGAAATAAGCCTTTTGCTGTGAAGTTGCTTTTGGTTATTGGTGTTTATCACAGAAACAGAAAGCAAACAAGAACAACAATGTAGTCGAATCAAAGTTCTCCCTTTCCCTTACTGTCACTAAACATGAAGCCATTTCAAGACTTTTGGTTGGAAATCGGTAATCTTCTTTAAGTTCTGGGTAAAACAGTAGTGAGGCTGAGAAATCTGCTTCCGTAGTTACTGAAGCAATTGTGCACATGGAGGGCACTGAAACACGAGCGTGTGATTTATCTACACACATGCAGTCAGACAACCACATGTACTTTTGGCTGATTTATCACAAACAGCCTAGATTTGAAAGTGTCCGAAATAAATTTGGGATTCTAATTTTGTGGTTCTCCTGGTGTGACCTTACGAGAGGATCATTTGGAGAGCTCAGAAGAGGCTCTAAGCCTGAGCTAGAGATAAGAATTCTTCACTTTAAGGAAATTCCCAGAGGATTGTGTACGTGTGTCTGTTTTTACTTTAGATGAATATTTTGTTAGTTCATTCTGCTTACTTACCCGTCAATCATAGATTTCATGATGTGAATTTTGAGCCAACGCTTGTGACAGGAACCTTCCTCCCACGAGCTCCTTTGTACTTGTCTTCTCTATATTCTGTCACCCACTTTATGAGTAAGAACGGATGCTGCCAGTGAAACGACGGCACATTATTGCTTTAAACTACAGCCTTATCTTGAGACAGTAAAATGTGAACGTTATGTACCTGATGAATCGGCACCTGTGTTCTCCAGGTCTCAGGCTGAGAGCCACATTAAGACTCTCGGGATGTAGGGGGTAGAGGCAACTGGGTGGCACCTTATATTCCTTTCTGGGATCTGAACTCACTGTGGCTCCCTCAACTATCAGCTATTTTCTTCTGAATCCTAGGTCGTGGCAAACAACCCAACCCAACTGTACAGTTCAGTCAGCTGGTTCTCAAGGAGCTTTCGCAATTGCTGCTGGGACTAGGGTCTTCATGGCTGTCACCCAAAAGCTGATGTTGCATTGCTAATATTCTCTTTTGGGCAGCTTATAAACATTTTAAGGTTAAGGGCACCCCGCCCTCCACAATGTGGTTCTCAAGAGTCTCCTCCTGCCAGATGTGGTACATGCCTGCAATCCCAGCATTAGGGAGGTAGAGGCAGGAGCATCAAGTCAAAGACATCCTTGGCTACATAGCGAGTTCAAGGCCACATGTGACTCTGTCTCAAAACACAACATAAAATAAAACATTTCTCCTCAGAAACAGCTTGTTTGGCTGTACTTCCTGTACTTTGTCTTAAAATTGGTTCTTTCCTTATGGCAAAACAATCCAGCTTCTGCTTCAGTGTTAATTGAGTTAACTCTTTTATATCAGTTCAATAAATCTAACTTTTAGGGAGGAACCCTGTCCTGGGTGTGACAAAAAGCTTGCAGAAAGGAGAAAGCACAGAAGACAGGCATTCCCAGTGAGACAGCATTGACATACTAGACACCCCCCCACCTCTAAATGTGATTTCTTTCTATCTGACCCATTTAAGTCGGACGGAACTTAAGACAAAAAGGACACAGTGGACATTTCAGTAGCACTTTCTACAAAAGAATGCTTTATTCAAAAATAGGATCTTTTCAAAAAAGAGAAAACTTGTATGTACAGGTACTTGGTTTAGAAACAGTCAAAAACACAAGAAGAGAAATCGAGATTCTGAAATTGTGGTTGGTAACATGCAGCAGTGCCAATGAAGCCTGTCTCCCGGCACGCCTCAGCAGCTCACATTGGTTAGGGGAGTGGCTGGGATGGCAGGGAGGCTGCTGGGAGGTCTTTCCCCGCATATACCGCCTTTCCCGGAAGACAGACATGGCAATGGCTTGGCCGTGCCATGTTCAACATGTTATTTTAAATGGAAACAGGAAGGTTACTGCCTCTTAAACCTGGGGACTCTTGGTGCTTTCTTATCGTGTCAATATTTTTTCAAAGATTTGAAAAGAAATTTATTTTTTCCTAAAATTCGAAAAGTCTTACTGTTTGTATTCATAAGCAAAATCAGGGTAATTTAAACGGCAAATGTGACTTCAGAGAAATTCCAAGTGTATTCTGGACTACGTCTTCACGCCCTGGCCAGAGTGAAGGCGCTATGGTTGGTAGCAGTGGCGAAGCATCCGGGAGACCCTGGTTTCCCAGAGTGCAGCCAGCTTCTTACTGTACTGACAGTGATTACAGGGAACATCCGAAGCTTGGCTCGCTCACGAGTGTCCCATTGTCAGAGACAGCCTCACGTTCTGCTTCGATGTGCACAGTCCTCAAGGAAGAAACTGTGGACTGCTTCTTAATCTTACGTTGCTTAATAACTAGAGGAATGCAGCAGCCAATGAAGGTCACTAATTTACAGGTAAAAATACACAACACAGGCCATTAAAAACAAAACAAAACAAAACTCGTAAAAGACTAGAACTTGATTCAATGGCACTGGTGGCTTCAGCCGTCTCTCAGTTTACATCAAACTCTACCGTCCCTTTCCTTCCCTGCCACTCTGATTGGACGGTGAGAATCTGGTACCTTTCCGAATCATTAATTACATCATTTCCTGTAGGACCTCATATCCAATAGGCATTTCTTTTCTTGACCCCAAAATGATTCTTTTAGTGACATCACAGGGATAAAAGCAAACTGCCTGCCAACAATAACTACTTGTCAAACATAGTCAGTCGTTATTCGTCATATAAATAACATCTATAAAGAACAAAAGGAAGTTGCCAATGAACATATCAGAAGCAAATTTACAAAGCTCTTAGCAAAAACAGTAGGTCAAGTTCATAAGGCCATGTATGAAAAGATTACCTATAAATCAAACTGTCATCCAACACACTTTAATAATTAAATAGTTAAATACAACGTGGATCAAAAATGATCCCAGACAGTGAAAGGACTAACGCCATTAATCCCACAGTTTGATGAGGCCGTCCCACCCACACGTGATGACCTTGGATGTCTCGTGTGGGTGCCACACCGCACCTATGCACACTTTGTCATGCGCTTTAAAGCGACTGTAGAGTTTGGTGGTCTTCCAGTCCCAAATGTTTAACTTCCCATTTCCGTCTCCTGAGATCACGTAGCTGCAACAGAAAGAAGACAAATCCCAGTTATTCACGCTTAGACGGTTAAACACTGAGGAGACAGTTGTCCCTTCACCGTAAGAAGTGGGCTACGACACTCAGACGTGTATGAAGCTGTCCACTGTGGAACCTCTCCAGCCCCACCAATCTAAGAGACACAAAGTTGTTTTTCCTGGGAGCCTGGGAGTCTCTAGACTGCACTAAGGAGCCAGTTTCACATGAAGCCAGGGAACATGTTAGCTCGTTGTACTGCAGTGAACTTTTAAACATCGTCCAGTTCAATATGCTTGAATATGTTGAAGACTGAATCAGAGATAGGAATCTGAGGCCCAATTACCATGCTAAATATGCAAATGCACAGGGCTATCTGAATTCCTTCTACCTACGTATTTCTAATTGAGAAGAAGGAAATGAATGTAAAAATGTCACTAACTGTGACCTAGAAATATCCAAAAGCTGCATTTCTGCCTTCAGTGTAAACAAATCTCCGTCCAACACCGTAATGCAGGGCTCTGGTATCCACTCAACTACAGCGATGTAGAAAAGCAGAGGGAAAAAAACGCCATGGTGACGTCGACAAGACTGGATCATGTGCTTAAAGGGCACCTGACTAACTGAGGAAGACCCTACAGAAACGCCAAGTCCAATTTTCATAACTCGCTCTCGCCTTATGACCGCCCTGTCCATCTGCAAGATTACACAGCTCTCATGTGGCTTGTGAATTACTGCTATCTGAGCAACATTCCACACCACACCTTCACATGTGAGCACGAAGACTTCACTTACCTCATGTCTGGTGAGAAGTCCACCTGACAAGCATAGCCCGCTACCATATGGCCCTTAAAAATTTTCTTCTTATTTAACCTGAATCTGTTCTGAGCTCCAAAAATTAAGATTTGGTTATCCATTGACTGGCATGCTAGCCATTTCCCTGTGAAATGCAAAAGGTGGCATATTTTAGAGGAAGGGTCAAACATTTTTTTTAAAAAGTTGATTTAAAATATATAAGCTTTCATTACACTTTTGTTCTCAACTACTTTGTAATATCAGAAAAGCAAGCTCCCGTGGCACCTGTAAAATGTTACAAACCAGTCACTGGCCAGAGGGGGTTTTTGCATCTAAAGTAATGGAGTCTGCTCCTGGAACCCTACTGTCATCAAGTACTCTTCATATCAAAGCTTTCGACTTTTAAACATAAGGAAACAATTTCCAAGCCTAGTGCCAGTAGAAATGAAATATTAATAAAACATGCTAAGTGGAATTAATTTATAATAAGTCCAAACAATAGAACTACAAATCAGAATAGATCTGTGGCAACTATTAAAGACTAGCTCTGGTGAGGAATGGAGGATTATTAAATAAAACTGCACCAAAAAACAAAACAAAAAACAAACAAACTGCACCAAAAATGCAGATCAGCAAGCCTGTAGCAACTGTTTCTTAAAAGGCACACTGCTTTTATCTACCCTGGAGTCCTCAAAGCCCCAGGCCCTGATACAGTATTTACTTGCATCTTATATACTTGTAAAAATTACCCCGGAAACAGCCCCATCACTGTTCAAGTGAGGAAAAGGCTTTCTTTGTTCAATAAGGGCCAGCAGGTCGTTAAAAACCCAGTGCATGAAACCTTGAATCCTGATGGCAAAGGGTACATACAATATGGTGTCTGTCAAAGTGCTACCTACTCGGTTACTTTTCTAAGAATGACAAGGTTCTTGCCAACTGTCACTGAGCTGCCACAGAAAGGCAGTCGGAGCTGATCCTCCTTGTCCCCTTCTCCCTCAGAATACACTCACTTTATACCTCACGATAGGACGATGGCACCGGTATGGGTATAGCACAATTACCTATCACTTAAAAGGTGATGGATTATCCAATAAAAGACTATTGATTTTTGTTTTGTTTTGCTGAAGAAAGTCTTTTGCAGACGTGTCTTTCCCTCTCATGATCCAATGGACTCCTTCTTTTCAACTTGGGCTCTACAAAATGGCTTCCACAAAGAAGGGTGGAGAGAGGGGCCTTTGCCCATTGCCATTAGGGCTGGAGAGATGCCTCAAGCACTAGTTAGGACACTGGCTGCTTTTCCAGAGGACCTGGGTTCATTTCCCAGCACCAACATGGCAGTTCACACCTGTCTGTAACTCCAATTCCAGGGGCTGCCACACCCTCACAAAGACATGCATCCAAGTAAAACACCAACGCACAACACTCTGTTAACGCTCCTACGTGCACCCAGGCAGTGAGTGTGCTACGTGAGGCATGACCCTTGGGCACTCAAAGAGAGACAGAAACTTGCCATGAAGGAGCTGGGGCTCCAGATATGAGCACTGAGTGTAGCTCAACAAAGCCGTCTGGGCCGGAGGGATGAAGTTCCGTCTCTGTGCATGTTTGTCCACAGAGCGTGATAAGGATGGAGGGTCACTGAGCAAGCTCTACCCCGTGCTGCCCTAATCCTGCTACTACACTCAAAAACCTACAGAAAGTGAGCACGAGAATTAACTCCCAGTGCCAAACAGGGCTGTAAAACTGCTTTTAAAAATCTTTTATATGCAAATTGCTAAAATGTTCTCATTTTAAAGAATCAGACCAAAATTTCCTATTCCCTTGAAAGAAAAGTACTTATTAGACGATAACTGAACCTGATCTGTGTTGGAAGGAAAATTATTAACAACTAAGAAACAAAAAACAACTGTCAGAAATCCTTAAAGTCAACTATAAATCATTGATTCTTTTATTTTTTTCAAAACAGGAGAGTGGGAGAGGTGATTCACATTTGAAAACCAGTAATTTCTCCTAATATAAAAGGTTTCCTTATGCAAGGGCAGCAACACTCCAACTCCCCTCAGTGGAGTGCTGCACTTCTTGTGACTCCAGTGATTACTCTGTGTCTTAGAAGCTCACTTTAGCACACGCTCTACGGCCTACTCACCATTGGGAGACAAAGTCACTGCAGGCATTGAGTGCATGCTGGGCTCCGCTATGTACTTAAAATCCACAGGGATATCCCTAAACATTGAAAACAGCATTCACATTAGAATGAGTGATTCATAAAAGCACACTGAGAAGAATTGCCCACACGGACCCACACGGAGGCAGTTTGCCTTTGCATTAAACTTCCAGGGTGGAGGTTTAGAAATGACTTTCCATGAAGGTCATTATTTTATTTTACTTTACAAATGACTTTCCATGGAAATTATAATAGGATCAGTGGCTCGAGCTTCCAACTATTAGACTTAAATTTTGGCCCTTATTTTACTAAATATTCTTTAATGATGAACTCATCTTAAGATGCAGCAGTAAGATGTTTGAGCAGGCCTATGAGGAATGCTACTTACCTGCCAGCCACCCTTACCTCATTCCCTCATGAGCAAGTGGGACTGTTAAAAAGCCCTGGGCAGTGAGAGCGGATGACAGGCAGAGCTGCAGGGAGCTATGTGTGCTAGTTTTATTTGCCCTAAAATAATGACTCAGGCCACCAAGACTAAGTGCTTAAGCCAAGCCTATTTACAGTTTTATATAAAACATTTCCAAAGTGTACAATACAGTACAAAAAGCAAAATATAGAAGAGCAAAAACTCCATGATAGAAATGCCTGAATACAAAACAAAAATCGAAAGTACTCACTTAAATTGGGAACCAAATGTACTAAGTACCTTTTTGCTTTTATTATTTTTCATAATCAAAATTATTTGGTAATTCTGAAAGGAGTGTTGATATTGTTGCTTCCTACGGGACCAACAGTGTTTGTGTGGAGTACTGTGTGGGAAATGTAATCTGATGAACAGTATGGTGTCAAGAAGGATTTCAATTTTAAGGTATGGTTTGAATTTCAATACTTTCCTTAATTGGAAAATAATTTGTTTAACTGGAAAATAGTTATACTTCACCTCATGTTCTGATTTTCCCCCTTCGTTTATCCAAAAATCTCCAGAAGGAACAAATGATGGAGGAAAAAGACTTCTGTGGTGACCAGGGACGTGACGTTTGTCAGCTCCCAGGGCTCATGTTTCTAAGCGCAGCAAGGAGTCTTTCTGAACAACCCAAGTCTAGGAGCCCCAGATTTTAAAAAGATTCGCGGTCCCACATTCGTATCTAGCACTAGTAGGCAGCGGATTTTATAACATGGATTGAAGCAAGAGCACTTTCTAGTGTAATCAACCATGTTTCAGGTTTACATCTTTAGTAAACATAACAAAAAAGTGTCAGGCGCCTTTTTCAAGAAGTCTTGGTATAATAAACTCTAGAACGGTGCTTCTCAACCTGTGGGTCATGACCCCTTTGGGGGTTAACAACCTTTCACTGCGGTCGCGTATCAGATAACCCTGTATGTCACATATTTACAGTATGACTCACAACAGTAGCAAAACTGCAGTTATGAAGTATCACCAAAAATAATTTTATAGTTGGGGGTCTCTACAACATGCAAAATTGTTTTAAAGGGTCGCAGCACTGGGAAGGTTGAGACCCACAACTTCAGAACAATCACTGAACCTGGGTTACCTTTGGAACTCATTATTTCTGGCAAAAACGTGTGCTAGGCACAGTTAAACTTCATAAACCCAACGCTGTTTTTCTATTAGACCCTGTAATCCAATATAGCAAGGTAAGAACTGATTTCAGATAATATGGGTTGAAAATGAACCTAATGAAAACTAACAAGTCTGTGCCATTTTAAAAATAAAAGATAAACAGCAACGTTTATTAATTTCTGTACAATTTATTTTAAAAACATTTTGCCAAAATAAATACTTTTGGTTAAAAGACAAAAATAAAATCATTGGAACAAAACCCTCCAAGCCTACTGCCATGCTTTCAGCTGACTTGCAGACCACAGTTGCTGGTATCTGCCATAACCACCCGTTTTCTTGCTCAGTAATGCTACAGCTTTGCTTGTATAGAACCGCTAAAGAAAGCCCAGCGTCCTTCGGCTGTTTTCTTTTAATTATGTAATTTCATGTGTATAGGTATCGTGTCTGCGTGTGTGTCTGGGCACCGTATGTGTGCTTGCTGACTGTAGAAGTCAGAAGAAGGCATCAGATCCCCTGGAACTGGAGGAGTAGAGACTATTCTGAGCTGCCATGTGGGTGGTGGGAATTGAACCTGGGTCCTCTGGAAGAGCAGCTGGTGCTCTTAACCACAGAGTCATCTGGTTCTTTTCTTCTATCGCGGTGCTATGCCACAATGAGGCAGAGGGTACCTAAGTTTGGAGAAACTCCTCTTGCATAAAAGCCCCAGGGCTGGGAACCGCCTGCACCTGGCCTCAGTCTCACTGAGGTTAGGGAGCTGCTTTTCTCTGCACTAAACAGCTGCGAGTTACTTTCTCTTCCTACAAGTCTCCCCATTTACCTCCCGCCACAAACTCAAGTTCTGGAATCGGTGTGACCTGCAGTTTGAAGTTTGACCTTTTCATGCCCTATGTAACCTTAGGCAGACCACTTAAACTATTTTAGTTACCTTATATGAAAAAAGAAAGAGCCCACCCCACATAAGACTGCTTTGTACATTAAACCAAAGAGTTCATATAAAATGTTTATCTTAGTGACGGCCATATAGAAAGCACTAGCTCTACAACTGTACCATCATTAGTGACTAGACCAGTGTGCATCTCTGATTACAGAGGATGTCATCACACACACACACACACACACACACACACACACACACACATACTCTCACACACACACACGCACACTAGATGAAAGTCGGCAGCAGGCCATCATTTGTAACAAAACAGCAGTGTGCCCTTTAGGAGTCTTTCTTAGACTAACAGTACCACCTTCCTTTAGTCAAAGCAGTCCACTGACCAACTTCTACTTGAGAAAACACAAGTGTTCCAAAGCCCTCTAACTGGTTCAGCATCTTGGTATTAGTCACCTTTTACACCATTATACTTTCAATGATGGAGCTGGAGCAGCAACTCAAGACACAAACATCTGAATGTAAAATCAAACAACTAACATCACACACACACACACACACACACACACACACACACACACACACACCCCTACGCGCAGACACACATGTACACTCACATATAGACATATCCACATACACACATATAGGCACACACACACACACACCTACACACATGCCCACTCACACATAGACATATCCACATGCACACATATAGGCACACACACACACCTACGCACAGACACACATGCACACTCACACATAGACATATGCACATGCACACATATAGGCACACATACACACCTATGCACAGACACACATGCACACTCACACATAAGACATATCCACATATCCACATGCACACACATAGGCATACACACACACACACACACACACACACACACACCCGACTGGGGAGACGGCTCAGTGGGTAAGAGTGCTTGCCATGCAAGTGTGAGGACCTGAGTTGAATTCCCCAGCACCTATGTAATAGCGAGGAATGACTGTGAGACGGAGGAAGACACTTGGCATCCTTGTCTGGCCTTTGCATTCATGTGGATGGCATGTGTAGACGCTCACATGTGTGCATATATCATCATATGCACATGCCCAAAACCAAACCAAACCATCCAAACGAAACCACTTAAGTGCCCACACCAGTTTCTCTCTAAGGATCCCTCCCTGCCTCTCCTCCTGCCCCCCCCCCCCCGGCCCCACCTTCCTTCCTTTCACTGTGAACGGACCCTGGGGGCCTTGCACAGGCTAGGCCAGCCTTCTCCCACTGAGCTCAATCTCCAGGCCTAAGAAGCAGCATTTCTGAAAGAAGGCCTTAGTTTGAAACCCTGAGCAATAGGATGAAGCTAACTGCTAGGAGTGGCCCCGCAGTCCCATCAGTGTCCTTGGGGTGTGAACCGTCTGGACGGTACAGTGATGGTGTAGAAGTTGCAATCAATCTGAAGTGAGCTCAGTTATCTTGACAAGACTGAGGCCTACTCAGCCTGCTTGGCTCTCCATGGCGTCCGTCTGAGGAGGGCACCACTGGCTGTGGTTCAAGGCTGCTTGCTTTCTTTTCCACTGCAGCTTCTAGGGGTGGGAGGGAAGGCGGCCTTGCTAGTCCTGGCAAGGCTGTGGTCCCCACTGAGCTGTGCTCTGTGACCATAACACAAACTGGGTTCCACCCAAGAACTGGTTTTAAGAAGAACGATTACTACTTATTTCTTTGCAACCAAATCATAGAATAATTGTGACACTTAATGAAACCAGCTTAAGGATTTTTTTTTTGACTTTAGAAAAAACTTTTTTTTTTTTTGATAAAAAGAAAAAGTAGTCAGTGTATTCTGATTATATTCAACAAGAAAATGTTTAAAGCTGACAGCATGGGGCAACTTACTGCATGAATGATTACAAAGCAGATGCTAAGGAAGCTAAGAGCTAACTACGCTGGTATTTTCTCTGGATTTGTTCTGAGACCAAGATCTTCATATGAAACCTTCACATAGCCAAATGTAGCCATACAAACTATACCCTGCCTGCCATTTTTCAAAGATGAATAAGATATCTAATAAAGAATGCGAGTGGGGGCTGGCGGGATGACCTAGTGGGTAAGAGTGCTGCCGTGTAAACCTGATGACCTGCGTGTGAGCTCTTGAACTCCAGGAGCACCGAGTCCTCGGAGTTGTCCTCTGACCTCCACATGTGTGCAGTGAAGCATGAGCCAACACTCACCATCACACATACATACACATACAAAAATAATAAGTAAAAATTTTAAAAGGGGCTGGAGAGATGGCTCAGCGGTTAAGAGCACTGGCTGTTTTTCCAGAAGACCCAGGTTCAATCCCCAGCACCCACATGGCGGCTCATAACTGTCTGTAAGTCCAGTTCTAAGGGATCTGATATCCTCACATCAATGCACATAAAATAAATTATATATTTTATTTAAAAAATTGAAAAAGAATGTGAGATATGACAATATGGCAGTTATGACCACACACACACAAAAAAACAAAACAACCTAGTTCGAATCCATGTACTTCGGGGAGATTCTCCAAAGACTGTGAAGGATAGTATAAATGCTTAGCTTTCAATTTCATAATTGTTGGTACCTAAATAATTAAAACACTCTGGCTGGAAAAATGTGCAAACAGCTGTATGTTACCAGGCCTTGGCTATAACTGTTTTAATTGCTTGCTTATGAAAGTCAGATTTCTCACTGATGAAGACTCACCATTCCCAAACTCTCAGGCTCTTGTCGTCAGATGTACTCACAAATCTTCGGTTCTCATCAACAAAGACAATCGTGTTGACAGCTCCTAAGTGCCGGTCATATTCCTGAACAGCCTCTCCACTGCGAATGTCCCACTGTGCAGCAGCGAGAGGGAGGCACAGACAGGGGTGAGAGGACTCATGAAAAGCAGCGCAGGACACCCGGGAAGCTGAGGACTCCGAGCACCCGTGTGCACGGACTGACCGCTTCCTTCTCAGCACTACACGGGTGACCCTCAAAGCAGCAGACATCAGCGAATGAGGGGTCTGCTGCTCTCTTCCCCGACAGAATCTAAAGCTCGCAAACCCCGACAGGTACACTGACAGAGGACTTACCTGCACTATCTTTTTATCAGACATCCCAGCCACAAAGAGATTTTGCTTATCTTCATCGGGATTGAACTTGACACAATAGGGTACTTTGCGGTTTGTAAATCTTGATATACACTGTCCTAAACAAGGAGCCAAATTAAACAAGAAACACAGTTGACTTCTCCCAAAGGACAATGGCAGAAAGATCTACCGAGGAGTCCTCACTCACTGAATTCTGAGGAAGGGCAGCTTCCTGATCTTAAAACCACTACACTGGTGCTTTCCATAGATTTTTTGATTACAAACATTTCTTTTTCAGGGGCCAGGGAGAGGTCTCAGTGGTAAGAACACTTTCTGTGCAAATGCAAGGACTTGAGTTTAAACCACCAGCATCATGTAAACAGCTGTGCACGGCCATAAGCCCAGCACTGGGGCAGAGACACACATGAGTCCTGGGAGCTGGCTGGCTATCCAGCGTGGCAAAACTGGTAAGCTTTCAGTTCAGAGAGAGAGGTGCACGCATGCACGCACATACACACACATATACACACGCACATATACACTTTCTGTAAAAGTAATGTGGCACCAGTTAGAGACAAATTCTAATTACATCAATGCACCAAAGAATATTCCTGGTATGAGCCATGAGAGTAACTCACTGTGTCAAGCTGAGTGATGAGTTAGAAATGAGAAGAAAATACAGCACAGATCTATCTACAATAAGTTTATGAACAGGCACAGGCTCTGCGGTGACAGCTGTTGTTACTATGGTTATTGGGAGTGGTGCAGACTAGCAAAGGGCACAAGAACT
Organism: Acomys russatus; assembly: GCF_903995435.1. Classification (NCBI taxonomy): domain Eukaryota; kingdom Metazoa; phylum Chordata; class Mammalia; order Rodentia; family Muridae; genus Acomys; species Acomys russatus. Next base: position 10,503,657 of record NC_067157.1, on the reverse strand, counting down.
CTACTGTGTGCCAGGATGCTCTGTCTTGATCTTGTGATATTAAAACACATTTGAAGAAGTTTATTATAAAAAAAACCACCACACAGCTGTGTGCTGTATACAATTGCATGTCTTAACTTTTAAGAGCTGTAAGATGGCTGCCTCTTGGCTTGGGGACACGGAAGAAGTGCCTAGTCTACACACTGGACAATAAGAAGCCAAGGGTGGAGCCCAGGCAGGAGTTACCGCGGGGCTCTCTAGATGACAGCAATGCGCATCCAGATCTGAGAATGACGCTTGCAAGGTGAGGAACCCGGGATGGAGGAAGTTATGAAACTTAGATTTGGTGTCTCTATAGGGTCTTCCTCAGACTATTTTCTGATATTGCTTAGGCCTGTGCCTTTTAACCACCTAGTACACTCCTGTCTACCACGACTTTTCTCTCTGCTTTTCTATGTTGCTATCGTTTGAATCCAATGTGCCACTTACTAGATGTGTGCTCCTGAGAAACACATGAGGACCAGTTTCCTCATCTGTAATTTAAGACTAGCACACACCTCATATTGGCATGTTAAAACTAAACTACACACACACACACACACACACACACACACACACACACACACACACACACACAAACACGTACATATATGTTTAGCACAGTTAGTACTCAGTAAACATTATTTATTATCATTAAACTTGACTTTATTTTCAGGTCTTACTCTGCCCCCAGGCTGGCCTTGAACTCATGTCTTCCTGCCTCAGCCTCCTGAGTGCTGGCACTGCAGCCATGTGCCTTCATGTCTGATTTTCTAATACTATAAAATGATACTACCACAAAATACCAATGCAATTAATATGGCTGTAAGAAGTAAAACTGATTGGTCCATGTGAGTTCAGGTGTACATTATCTGGGCAACTGAATTAGGCTTTTGCTTGGGAGATGTGGGGAAATAAAGAGAACCAGTGTACACTGGTTTGCCCATCAGTGTTTGCTGTGTAAGCACACAGGTGAGAAAAGGGCTTCCGAGGGAGAGCTCTGGTCATACAGACGAGCTCCAAGCTACACACACTGTGCTGCCAGCTCATCTCCAATAATGAGAAGCGCCAGTTGGAGAAGGCGCTGTTTCACCAGAGGGCCAGGGAGTTTGCACAGTTCTGGAGTGACACGCACTTACCTGTCTCAGTGTCCCAGAGCTTAAGGTACCTGTCGTAGGCCGCACTGAGGAACTGCGTTCCTGCAGTGTTGAAGCAGATGTCTCTCACAGCTTTACTGTGACCTAGAGATGGAGCCAACAGAGGCTACGGTGAGATCAGGAGGCCGCATAGGCACCATAAGAGAAGTTAACAGTGGTCTCAAGGATGCTGCAGTCAGGGTCCCCAACCCCATCTGGCTCCCTGAGCATCTGTGCCCAAGGCTCTGGGTGGCTACTTCTCGGCCTTCAAGATGCTCTGCAGGTGGCTCTGCTGCCTGACACTTTCAGAAGAACTGGGGGAAAGGGCTTACTTTTAAAAATTGGTTGTGGCTTTCTTTTTGTTGTTGTTGTTGTTGTTGTTGTTTAGAGATAGGGTTTTTCTTTGAAGACCTGGGTGTCTTGGAATGCACTCTGTAGACCAGGCTGTCCTGGAACTCAGATTTGCCTGCCTCTACCTCCCAAGTGCTGGGATTAAAGGTGTGTGCCACAACCTCCTGGCATCTTTCAATATGCGGTACACACTGATGACTAGCCGGCCAAATTTATTGAGATCTAAAGTTCTAATTATTGTCAGTGAAAGGACTGAAGCTGAGCTTTTGAAGGTTCACTCTCAGTTTTCTCACCACACTGGAATTAAAAACAGTGACCCAAACCTCAAGTCCAGGAAACTGTAGCCCCAACGTAGTAATATGTACTTCTGGGATCACATTACTTAATTTCATAGAAATTGATTCAAAACTAGGATGGTAGTTGCATTTTCTAGAAGGTGATATTCAGACACTAAATTAATTTCAAGGCACTGACTATACTTTACTTGGAAGTCAACCTTACAGACCAATTAATCTTTTCAAAGTTTTGAAAGAAAAAAAAAAAATGTAGTTAAACAAGAACAGAAATCCCCACTTTTCACTATGTCCAGGACACATATAGCTTTCACAAAATGCGCATGGCTCAAACTACCAACCACGCGCAGCGTCCTAGAACTACACCCAGCACAGAGCTGCAGTCAGGCGGGTGCAGGGCAGCAGATGAGCCATGGTGATGCTCATGGCAACCAGGAGTTGCAGAGAACCCCAGTCCCCCTGAGGAATATTCCGGCAGTATAGGTGAGGCTGATGGAGACCAAACCTGCTGTATCTGAGGGGAGTCTTATTCCCCTTTGGACAGTTAACTGTCTCCCTAGAAGTGTTGTGTGCTGGTGTGACATCTTAGCATCTACTTGCACAGAGCACCAGTACCCTTAGCACAGCATGGGAGAATAGACTCCCACTTTAAACTAAAAACAGAGCCACGGTGATGCCAGCGCTTTAATGTGGTACAGTTAAATTTGGAAGAAGTAATGAGAAGTGACAAGGACAGAAAAGCCTTTGTCGGAAAGGCTACCCTGGCACACGGCCTGTGTTTCTTTGGTCCACTTCTTATCTTCATGGAGTTTTCTCAGTCACAACGTTCCTTATGCTCCCAACCTGCTCTTAAAGCTCTGCCCATGGCTCCCACACACTGGCTACCTCCACAGGCTGCACATCACAGTCCCAACCCTAAGTTCCCTCCCTTGCTGGTTGGCTCCGCTCTTCATCTGGCCACCTGGGAGTCACCTCAGGTTCCTGCCCGCATCACTCAGGTCCTGCTACTGAATCTCATGAACTCCGTTCCTCTGTCTCTGCACTGTAGTTCACACTCTCACCACTTTCATCAAAGCGTCCTCCAGCTTGGCAGGAATCTTTGTACACCACACTACTTCTGGTAAGGGCTGTTACACGGCTCTTCGCCACCATTAGGATACAGTTGTGTTCACCAGTGGCACAACTGGTTCTCCAAATCCCGCTTCCCTTTCTGTTTTTATCCACACCCATCCCTCTCCTATACCACGGCAAACTGCTTCTGCACGTGGTCCCCCAGTGCAGCCCCCGCCCCCCGGTCTCGTACCCTTCTTGCTTCCGCCATCCTCCCCCCCCCCTCCTGGCCCCCCTAGAGACATTTACCCCTTTATGACTCAGCTCAGGCCTGTGAATACTCTCCTGCACATCTAGACAGTAAAATCATTGCTGTTGACGTTATTGTTCTTACAAAAGCTTTCCTAAACAGATTTACAGACAGGGAGAAAAAGAAATATTACCAATAAATGTTCTCAGACAGCGCCGGTCTCCATAAACTTCCCATAGCTGGAGAAAATAAAAAGCACATGAAAATATTAACTTTTTCTTTATGGCGTTGGCAACTGAACCCAGGACCTCATGGACACTACGAACGCGCTCTGCCACTGAGCAAAGGCCCTAGCCCTGGGGATATCAACCGTAATGTAAGTCTTTATCAGTAACAACAGCCATTTGCTAGCTGTGTGTGCGTACACACAGCTTTGCGGGTACAGTGGATTTAATTAGTAGATACTGACTAGTTTGCCAGCCTGTGTTATACTTTTGGGACACAGATATGTACACATTCTTCATCCTTGGAGAGGTTTTTACATCAAAGCATTGGGAGGGTTTAGCTACAGATGGAGTTTATCTGGGCACTTTCGTACTCCCCCCCCCCCATTTTATACCTCTATGAGGAATAGTTTTTGCTTTTGTAACAGGAATTAACTGTTATTAGGACTGCTGTTATGTACCACTTTAATACTGAAAGGTGGTTTTTACAATACTTTTCTGGGTAACATGTACAGAACCCATATATGTAAGTAGTATCAATGGCTCATAATTCTAACATCTCTAAAGACTTGGCTACCTCAAGTTCATCCCGACAATGCTGTTGTGCTTTAAGACAACTTCTGCTGGTAGAAGCCTCAGGTCCTGTACATGCTGGGCAGGGACCTCTGGGACCTGCTCCCTTGCTTGGAACTGTAATGATATTTTCTTGATATTTTATGCTCTGACATTTTCCCAAAGCACGCCCCCCGACCCCCAAGGCATGCTTGTGTAAAGCCAGAACCGCTCCTGCGCCTGCCTGTGGCGTGGTGATTGGGGACACCCCAGCATGAGAAGAGCATTCCCAGGCAGAGCCCACACTTTCTAACCTTTGATGGTTCAACCCCTCTGTACACAACAGCTCCCTCATAAATGGTTACCTTAGCTACATTCAACTTAGACTGTGTTTCTTGACCCAAGGTTGATGTAATTTCAACTTAGAAAGTGAAAGTTAAAGAAAATTACGGATTTTTTTGGAAACTGTTTTAATCAGAGCAAACTGTTTCTATTGTAGACAAACACCTGAAAGGCTGTTCTCACTAACAGCAGCGGCTTTATTACTGATAGTACTCATCAACACTTAAAAAGGATAAAGCCGTAATGACTTGACTTGTGGAGAAGCCACATGAATACTATAGGGCTGGTATTTATTGAACCACATGGTGATCTGGACACAGAAGAGACACAAAGACATCAACTATTCTTTAAAACTTAAGGTTTCAAAGAAGTTTTCTTTGCACTGAGTTGACAAGAGTGACAGCTGGCTTCTCCTGCCACACACTACAGCTGGGAGGAAGGCTTAGATGGAGCCTCCTGAGAGCACCAAGAGCAGGAGAGGGCTGAGGGCACAGCTAGTTGGTATCCCAGTATTCAAAACAAAAGGATAAAATAAATTATTCTGTCTACTTTCTAGACATGGAGTTTCCATCACCTATCTTTTCTTCCTCAGCCAGTCTGAGGAACAAGCAAACTCAGTTACATATCCATAACCTCTATAAAAAATGCATCATTCCTGATTCAATATTTATGTGCCCAATGCCAAAGTGATTGGATTACATCCTAATCAGTTGTCTGAGCTTTAAGAGTCCAGCCAACTGGACCACAGTCCATAAACAGTTATATCCATAGGGCTTAAGAGAAAATGATTAGCGTCTAATTGCCTAACAACCACAGATTTCCTTCTGACTAAACAGACAGACTTCCCTGGCTCTGAGGTTCTGAGGCACTCTCCCTGGGTTACTGAAAACTCACCTTAATTTTACAGTCCATGGAACAAGACAGCAACAAATGTCCAGAGAGAGGAAACAGCCTGACTGCGCTGACACCCTGGAAAGAGGCAGCATGTCAAATGCCACGATATTACAAGCACCCACTTTGCTATTTCCCTCGACATGTTTTAGAATGGCCTTCACAGTGTGCCAAGAGGCCACGGAAGGCTTTTTATTTTAAACTTCAGATTCACTTCCTTATGCCGAGCCAGTCAAACTGCTACACCCCCCTTCTCTCCTTTCTTTTCTGTGGTCTCCTGTTCTTGGCAGAGATCTGGCAATTAACAGCTGGAATAGGGCAGGTGACAAACAATAGCAGCGTCTGAAGTTTGCAAATATCCCACTTTGCACTACCTTTAAACAGTACCTTGGGCTAGACAGCAAGGGCCACCCACCCTCCGGTGTGTGATAAACCCAGGACCCAAAGCAGCATTCCTGTGGCAAAGCGGCAGACTCGGCACCATCTGCCCGTTGTTCACTGTGTTGTGCCAAGAGGAAGCAGATGGCAGTAGGAACTTGTGGGGAGAGGAACAAGCGACAGTATGGGGGATGGACACTGACCCCACAGCTTAATCAGGGCCGGCCTGGAGCCTGGTGAGCCACTGTGCCACAGGGCATTTGCAAAGCTTATCTCATGTTCCCCTTGAATGTGGTGCTCGGATTCTGTCTGCGGCCGCTGCACTGACAGCTGAGGCTTCACGCTGGCTTCCCTTTGTGTTTTCTAACGGCAACATGCGCCTAGCTTACCTTTGTGTGTCCAGACCAGACATGGATTTGTTTTTTGGGAAGGTAGCATTTTTCAGGGGGCACAGACGAGCGCAGGTTAACACCCACATCCTGAGGTATGTGAAGGTAGGACCTGCCTTGATAGTCGTACATCTCTTTAACTGAAAGAGAATGTGGAAAGAAAGCCATAAACAAACAAACATAAGCCACAGTTCTGCAATCTGTCTCCTTAAATTAGCAGCCAATGCTCAGCTCTACCGGCCATTTTGAACCTTAGGTAATAACATGCTGATCATGTTAATGTTAAGATCACGGGTTGGCTAAACGTGAGCTTCTAGAATTCCTGCTATCATTACAATGAGAGGTAGTAATTTAGAATTTCCAAACACCTAAGAGGTGTGAGGCCTTTAATAGGATCTACAGTTCTGTCACTTAGCTATATACTTCAGTGATAAAGACTTTGCTGCAATCAGGAGACTCACAATGAGGGGAGAAAAGACAATACTTGGGTCTTTTGAGTCACTGCTACAGACCTGAGGGTGACACAGGCCAAGGAGGGAGGCAACAAAGAGCAAGTGTGACACTCCGCCCCTCCATCTTCCCACCTCTCACCTGTGGGCTGCCTGTCCCCTGCCTGTCCCCATTTGCATTGCAAACTTCACAAGACAAGTTGCGTGAGTGGCAGACTGTCACTCCTGTGACACCAACACTGCTTAAAGAACCCTCAGCTCACACGTAAGACTATAAACATGTAACTGCATAAAACGTATGCCATAAACTGCAGCGTTCGTGCCATACAAAGAGCTTCGCACTATTCTAGACACATAATGACTGCATTTTGGAAAACAAAGACTTTCACTTTTCCTACCGTCATCCTTAGCGTGTATGTAATCGTTTGGATTGTGTTTGGTTAAAAAGCTGCTATCAAGTGGTTGGTTTGACTTCATTGACAATCACTAAATGAGTTCTAGCTTAGAATTCGGACAGAATTTCTAGCAGCCTCTGAAATGGCCCTAAATATTCGTCTGTCACTTTGTACAATCTATTCATGGAAAGTGGTGTCCTCGGCACCGATGGCCGCAAAGGCAAAATATTGATCAAGTCTGAAACACATAAAGTGATCTCGACCTCCCACAGTATCACATATTCAGGCAAGACTTAGTTCGTATGTAAAAGTCAATAAGAACATTGATTTCATTAGTATGAGAATTTGTTTGAATCTTTAAAAAATGGTAAAATTTATATGCCAAAATTTAAAAAAATTAATTAACAGATAAATGTTTAATTTGTACACCACCTTTCTATACTTACTACTACTATATATACCAATGACTAGAAACATTTCTCAGGTGAAAAGGAGTCATAAGTGAAAAAAATGTAAGCAGCTGACTTTCTTTCCTTTTCTTTTTTGGTTTTGATTTTTTTGTTTTGTTTTGTCTTTTTGTTTGTTTGTTTGTTTTGTTTTTTGAGACAAGGTTTCTCTGTGTAGCCTTGGCTGTCCTGGACTCACTTTGTAGACTAGGCTGGCCTCGAACTCACAGCGATACGCCTGCCTCTGCCTCCCGAGTGCTGGGATTAAAGGCGTGCGCCACCACGCCTGGCCCTGTTTTGTTTTGTCTTGTTTTGTTTTTTTGAGACAGGGTTTCTCTGTGTAGCCTTGGCTATCTAGTAACTCACTCTGTCGACCAAGCTGGCATCAAACTTGAGACCCGCCTGCCTCTGCCTCCTGAGTGCTGGGATTAAAGGTGTGGCCAGCATGGCCTGGCAAGCAGCTGGCAGCATGCCTGTCCCAGGTTAGGTGTTCAATAAATGCTGCCAGTTTCTGCTTATGGTTTTAAGCACCATAACCACTAACCAGACTCCGTGGACATAAACTTGAAGTTTGTGAAACCATTTATAAATGGCCCCCTGAAGCGTAAGGTCCTGACGTGAGACAGCACCACCCCAGGACCGAACCACACTCTCACTAAGCCTCTGGCCATCGGCAGGCACTCTCCTAACTGTAACCATTCCCAAGGAACCCATGCACCATAGTGCATCTGTAAGCCCAGTGAGCTCAAATCTGCTCATATGGAAACGGCTCGTTCTTTAAAAGTGAACGTACTAGCTGCTGCTGCTGCTGCTGATTGGGCTAAAAATGGCACACCTCAGGAATCAACTTTGTTTTAGCCAAGAACTTATGGATCATTCAAGTTTCTTCTTTACTCGTTTTTAAAAAAAAAAAAATCCACTGATACTTAAACAAAAATTATTCTGTGCTTATCTTTAACTCATGCTACATTTTTCCTTTTGGTAGTAGAAAAAGTCTATGGTGATTTCTGTAGAACGGATATTGTTCTTAAAATAATGGTTACATAGTGGCAGCCAACAGTAAGAGCAATTGGCATTATATACGAAACGAGAAAAACCTCAACGGATTTTCATGAAAGAAAATCTATATTACCATGTAAGATTGTCTTCTCCTCCCCAGGTTTCTCTTCCTCCTGTTTGCCTTTTTTCTGCCTCTTTGCTGTGATTTCATCCAACTCCTTTTGTTCTTCCTAAGAAAACAAAGAAGTAAACTTTAAAACGAGTGTCTGAAAATCCCCTCGTGCCCACTGTTGGTTATATACTCTTTATAATGAGGTTCACAAATGTCTCCTAGGACAACAATGAGACGGACTGCCTGTTATACAGGTTACAAGATGGCATTCAACACATGCTCGACAATATTTTTAAACTGATATATACTGGAACACCTAGAAATAAACTGAACATGTGCTAATTGTGTAAATGAAAAGCCAAGCTGTCAGAAAATTGTTATCAGAGAGGCTACTGAGTCTTAGAACACCGTATTGTTTTCAGTGAGTCACTTTTACATGCTATAAACAAGTATGGATTTGCGCCAGTTCTTTCGGGGAAGTCTGGGAAGGGATGACAGTAGCACATACAGATGTGAGGAACAGCTAGGACACAAGCTCCGTAAGAACGGGGCTTTCTTGATTTTGTCTATCACTGTGTTCCAGAGGTAGGAAAGAATTCTGTAGTTTTACTTTGTAAAATTCACAGAAATTTTAAAAATAATATAGATGAAACTTAAGAATTTAAAAATACATTAATAAGTAAAGTCCACTAGTAATTCTAGACGACAGCGAGCTGACTCTGTATTGGAACCTGCCAGGGACCGAAGGGCAGCGAGCAGGGCAACCTAGGAGCATTAGTAAGGGAAATTTTATAAAAAAAAATGGTCCTATAGTTGACATTAGGCAAAAGAGCATAGGAGAAAACACAACAGAAAACAAAAAGGTAAATACAAATACTACACAGAAAGGCAAAGAAAATTTCTATTTTCTCAGTCAGCTAAGGCTGAGAGATTTTGATGAGTCCCGGGTTCTCAAGGGAAATCGCACATTTACCAACACATGACTGACAGAGACACGGCACACAGTGGAACTGACAGTGAAAACATCAGAGCTTACTTCTGAAGGTTTGGCTACATCTTTTTCATCCACATATTTTGCCCATGGTCCCAAGAAACCATCAATATTAGATGCATCATTTTCTTTGAACTTTTTCCTCTTTTCTGTTTTCTTCTGACCAGTTTCAAATACAGTTAAACCTACAGTGACAACAAACATAAGCCATTAAGTAAGCACGCCTACTTTCTTTTGAAATATCAGCAATATATGACTTTATATGGCTAAACTATGTCTAAGCAACCAAACCCAAAAGGTCTGCATCTGTTATACAGACCTACTCTTGCCAACAAAAAGATATTTATTATTATTTATTAAATGTATTGTTATTATTAGCTTAAGAAGGAGTGGGAGAACAGCTGCTGTTTGGTAGGAGAGCCAGGAAGTAAGGCACCACACCAGGTTTCTAGTCTTCAGCTTCTGAAAGACGGAAGACAGAAGCTGGGGGGAGGTGTTGGGGAGCAGAGGAGCTGCTCAGTCCGGGCACCTTCTTAACGAGTCAAATATCAGCACTGGTGGGCTTTTTGTTTTGTTTTCAGAGACAAGGCCCTATGTAGCTTAGGATAGCCTTAGCTGGGATTAGGCATGTGCCATCATGCTCAGTAAAATATCAGCAACCTCTGGAAACAAAAATAAACTGTAGTTTATCACTTAAGAATGGAATTAAACTGCATTAAATGCTTAATAATTTATTTTTAATTCATGTGTATATACAACAGTAAAACTAAACAGTGTTTCCTAGAATCTGGTATTACTTCTGTAATGATGTCAGTCTACACTTGGCCTCTAATATGAAGCTTTTAATTTTGATTTCATCAGCAGGCTAAGGCTGCATACTGTTTGCACCCAAGAAACTCACAGAAATGTTTAAGTGTCATGGTCACAAGCTAAGGATCCAGTTATATAGAGAGAGGAGGAGAAAAGAGTCAATCTATATGAACTCAAAGCAGTTTCCATTGGGTTCTGTGTTACAACAAAGCAAGTTAAAATTCTATCTCAGTACTGATTAACACATACTCACAAAGCAGTTTCATAATAAAGGGCTACAAGTAGATCATTTAATTTTAATGGCATTTTATAAATAAGACTCCACTATTCTGATGAACTTTGTGCAAAGGTGGCATTTAGGCTATGATGGCTTGTCCTATTCTAAGTACTAAATGAATATGAACATAAATATGTTTTCGAAGTCATATTGAAAATCTGCTATTACAGCAACTTGTCAAAATTATTTTAACAGACACCCACTATAGAATTTTTCTAAAATGTAGCTTGACAGCTGAAAGGCCAATTGTCAAAGTTAGCTATGCAGTAGTTGTAATTAGAATGATTCGTAGAGGTGGGCATGGTGCCAGGTACTCAAAATAACCGAGAGATGAGTGCCACCACCTTCCCGACGAGACTGGCCAAAAGTGAGCTGCAAACAGCAACTGTCCTAAGCTCTGCTGCTCTAGCCCGTATCACTCTATTTCCTCAACTTTCACCTACTTCAAAGATCTTACCTTGATTCTTCTCAGCTTCTTCCACAGAGCCAATATACTTAGCAGACACTTGATGGTTATCTAATGAAGGGTCCAGTGCATAGCCTGAAAGCAAGAGGTACACACGAATGACCGGCCCCTCTTGTACAACTCATGTCATTACTGCCCGCAAACACCCACTTTGTATTTTCCTTTCCAGAGAACAAAAATCGGTCTCTAAGGGGGTTAGGCTTTCCTTCCTGGGTTCTACTTCCATTTACAACGCTTAAGCCACGTGTCAGGCTGGACCATGAAGACCCGAGAAGAGGAAGCAGAATCTCACAGGACGAGTCTAACAATCACTGTAGCACCACGAGCCTTTCTAGCTGTGATTCAAAGTTCAGTTTCAAAGTCTCCCAGAGTTAAGAATACATGTGCACGATGTGTTCAGAAAGTTAGGAGCTGCTTCCTTTTCCTTCCTGTTGATGGATGCTACAGTTATCACATTAGTTACTAAACTGAGAAAGAAATAGGATAAGAAGTTGTATATAAGATATAGCTATTATTTGGAAAATATCCTTCCTAGTAAGAATAGTTTTAACTCTTAAAATACGATTCTTAAAGGCAATTCCTGATGTTTCTATGGCTATCTGCTGGCATATGAACAGTCTTTCAACCAGTCACACAGGCCACAGCTGTAAGCATTTGTGGTCCTAATTGACGAAAGGGAGCTGCCCCCCAAAAAAGAATACATACACTCAGATTAGACTTTTCTCAAGGGGATGTGCTATGATATGCATTTTTGATAATGCAGTGTATTCATAAAAGTGAGCCAGAGATCACCCGTCTATGACCTGCAGCCCATGAAACAACCAGGAAACACCACTGCACTTTCCAAAGGCACATACCAGGGGGCAGATTTAACCTTGATTTTTATTTTTGCAGTTGAAGATTGAAAGGGATTTCTTTGGGGAAGCATAAAAAAGATTTGTTACGAAGTGCACCTTTAAAGGAGGCCAAGGGTGCAGAGTTCAAATCACCCTTACAACGTGCGGGCATGGAGCCAACCACCTGGATGTTAGCTTATTTGCATATGGTTTTCTGTTTTTCCACCATTAGAATATGTTCTTAGCCAGAGGAGAGAGCTTCATGTTAGAAATGTGGCTTTGGAGCAGGCTCAAATATCGTGAGTTACTTTAGGGCTTTAAGGGTATAAGGGATAATATTAGTGTTATAACCATTTCAACAATGGCTACCAATAGGAAAAAAAGCAAACTCCACTGAAAGCTCCCAGTTGGAAAGACGCTTTAGGACCCATGAGAATACGTAAGATCTACGAGGTCCGTATTTGAACTATGTAATAAGAGAAGACTTTTCTGTAATCTCTGCTATAGAAAGAGGCTGTGAGCCACAGGCTGACTAACTGATGATCCGCCTTCCGCCTATGAGCACTCTGGGTTCTTATGAGGACTGATGCTCACCAAGCATTCATTTATTGGGTGGTTGACTTGGGGACACTAATGTGAACCCATGTGGGGAGATGCTCTTTCCCTGCGTTCCCTTGGACCACTGAGGCCACGGTGCCATGCAACACATCTTGCACTAGGTAATGTTTGACACACAAAATGTTGCACATTTTGGGGCTGTGAGCCTTCACCTTGGCCTCAGCCATTCCTCCAGCCTTGTACCTGAGTTCTTTTAATGAGACTTTCAGCGGTTTATGGAGAACTCAGAGCAACATAGTGTTATCTTTAAAAACTGCCACTTCAAGCATCCAAATTTACCTAAAGTATAATGAAAATGAGTCTTGTAAACACAAATATGAATGGCATTTCATGGTGCTGCAGGGGAGCAGGGGTGTTCCTGGTCATCCTTGCTTTGTATAAGCAGCAGTCCCCAGCTCCTCTGGCCAGTCTTGTTCCCAAGGAAAGAGTTCCGTGTTAGAATCTTCCCCAGCACTTCCACTGTCCCCACAGCTGCCTTGCTCCCCAGGTGATGAGTCCATCGCGTTATCTTCCTTTCACAACCAAGGGAGACTGCAACACGTAGACAACATCCTACTACAAATCACCAGCGATAAGACAAAACCTCAGCCTAAGACCATAGGCTCTCAGTTCAATTAGCTGCTTATTATCTACTGTCCGTATCTCAAAGCTAATATACCTTCATTGTTGTCTTTAAGCATGCTCAGGTATCTTTCTGAAGCTTGTTTTCCATTATGCCTTTCCAAGAGAGTTAGTGACCTTCCCCCTTTTGGTAGTCATACTTAAGATGGTTATAACACTAACTATATAATTATACCCTCATGATTATTAAAAAAAATTATTATTATATGTGAATCAAAAGAAACTATAAACAATTTGCTAAGGATTACTTGAAAAAAACAAAAAACAAAAAACAACCAACCAAACAAAAAACCCTTCAATTTCATTACTAGCCCAGAGAAATCAAATTGAGATAAAGATGGTTTAATTTTGATTATTATATAACCAAGAAAAAAAAAAATCAGCCACAAGGGTCCTGGGTTTGGGCAGCTTTTGTACGTGGCTTTCCTTTATCACATGGTGGAATAAACTGGAGAAATTCTTTTGGAAAGCAGCTTGATAATGTACCAGAAGTTTAAAAACAGTCTGTGAGCTACTTTGGAAACTTATTTACAAAAACAAAGTTTTATGCATAAGAATATTGACTACTGTATTTTAAAAGGCATCTTACTGTCTAATACACCAGTTACATTTTTAAGATTGAAAACTAGAATCAACTTGTAATCTAATACTTCAAGGATTTCTTACAGAAATTACTGAAGCAGACTTCAATTTTAAAGAATGTTAATTGCTACTAACATAAGTTAAATGCACGTTACTAATGACTATGATGGGGCTAATGGCGTTTACTTCAAATTCTACTCCCTCATTCCAAAGAGAAAATCTGGGTGTGACTGGACAATGGAAGAGCCCTTGTGAGAAAGAAGCCTCCCTGAGACCAGCAGGACAGCGGGCCAGGGCCTCAGGAGGAGCAGCCGGGGAAACACCAACAACAGGAGGAGCCAAAAGCCGAAGGATAAATAAGGAGCTGGGCTGCGACAGCAAATGAGATCAATTTCATTGGCAAGGATGCTGCTACAGGTTGGTTCCAGCATAAACTAAGTGCACGATGGAGTATAAATCCACCCCAAGTCACATACTGAGACGGTAGGATTGATGTTTGTTCTATACCTCAGAGCTGGGAGATGATGCTCAGGTGAAACTGAACTGATGTGCCAGCTTCGTAGGCCTGGCTCACACAGCTAACACTGCACAGGCTGTAAGGACGGCCCTTCGCTAATACTCTTCAAATGAGGGGCAGTAACATGACTGCCAAGAGCCGCCCTGTTCAGGGAGCTCACTAGGCATGTGGGCTGTCTAGGAGGTGATCTGGTGTTTGCAAGGTCTTATACCACGATGTACCCCAAAAGTGCTTCCAGCCTCTGACATGCTGTCAGGAGCCATTGATTTGGGAAAGTCTGGGAGGCATGAGAGATCTCTGGAGGAGATCTGATATTTGCAAGGTCTGTCTTGTGATGGACCCCAGAACTGCTTCCAACCTCCGACTACCCTGTCAATTGTGCACTGCTGCATCTCTCTGAAATCTGGCATTGGAGCCGGGCATGGTGGCGCATGCCTTTAATCCCAGCACCCAGGGAGGCCGAGGCAGGTGAATCACTGTGAGTCTAAGGCCAGGTTGGTCTACAAAGTGAGTCCAGGACAGCCAGGACTACATTCATGGCCAGCCTGGTCTACAAAGCGAGTCCAGGATAGCCAAGACTACACAGAGAAACCCTGTCTCGAAAAACCAAAAGTAAATACATCTGGCATCGGTGTGAACTGTTAGCTTCTGGGTACTGACCAGCTCTGATTGAGCAAACTTCCTAGAGGATCTTATTGAAGATGTACTTTTTGTTTTCCAGATGAATTATTCCCTGATTATGGAATTCCTGATTTGGCTCAAATAGTTTTAAAAGTTAAAGTTAGTTTATGGCTGCAATAAATACCTTTGTGGACCTCCAGATGCCTCACTAGGATAGCCTACCAGCAGATTTGTGGCTTCAGATAAGCCTCCACTGCAGATGGCACCATGAATCCTGGTATTTGACCATAAATGTAGCCAAATTTGTTTAAACTCCATGTGAACCTATGTGGAATGAAGTTACCTAAAGATGTCTGAATTTACTCTGTTTCTTAGAATGAAAGACAGACAAAACTATTGTCCTGAGCTCATAATGAACTAAGAGATAGCTGGATAATGTATAGTCAGGTCCGTCCTAACTGATAAGTTGTATACTCATGTGAGTTTCAGACCCTATTAACCCTGACCCTGCCAATCTTTGTCATTCTGAACTCACCATGAACTTATGTAATGGATACATAGATAAGAAATGTTTAACTTTAAAGCATGTAACCTGTTGTATTTTAGAATTCATCTGCTTTTGTGATTAATTGTACTCTTCTGATTATGAGGTAATTCCCTTTTCTCAGAAGTATAAATATGGGCTACAATAAAAGTGAGCAGGAGAACAGAGGAGAAAAGGAAGGAGAACAGAGGAGAAAAGGTTGAGCAGCTTAACTTCAACTGAAGTTAAGACGCCTGACTTCATCCACCTTTTCTCCTGGTCCTCTTCTCTTGAACGTATGTGTGAGAGTGGTTTATTTTCTATCTCTCTCTCTTACTTCTTATTTCTCTATAGATTAGTAAATAAGTTAGCAGACTCAGGGGCATCAGCCTTCTATGGCTAATAAGCCTAAGTTTACACCAACTTATTGGAGATCTCTGTAAAGAGGCCTATCTAAAGATCAAAGAGCCTCCTTTTATAACCCCGTGCAGTTTCTAGCCAGAAGCCGCTTTTACAGCCTCAGCCATAGGAAAACAGGTGGTCAGTTTAAGTTCTCAGCCGCAGCACAGCCAGTCCCTAGAGAATAAACCTTGGGCTCTTTTTCCCTTTCCTTCCTTTTTCTTCTTTCAATCCTGATCGGTTGCCTGAGCCATCAGCTCTGGTCACCCAAGAGATAAAGTGAACTAGAAGGGCATCCACATCCAATACCAGAGAATCTACCCTGGACCCTCTCCAGAGCACCAGCCGGGCATTAACACATGACCCTTATATTTATTCTTTGTGCATGAGTGAAAAATGCAGTGACCAGGTACATAGCCTAGGAGTCACTACCTTAAGTGAGTACTATCTGCCCCTGAGTCTCCAGGCTGCTTCATACACTCTAGCTACACACGTTTTATGTCTTTAACCCCTACATAGCAGAGACTTTGGCCTAGCCCACTGCTGCCTACAGGCAGAGGCACAATGCAATGGCCCCTTTATTGATTTATCTACTTTTTATTTATTTATTTATTTATTTATTTATTTATTTAGAGACAGAGTCTCTATAGCTCTGGCTGTCCTGAAGCTCACTATGTAGATCAGGCTGTCTTTGAACTCACAGAGATCCACTTGCCTCTGCCTCCCAACAGCTGAGATTAAAGGCATGCAAACACAAGAATGGCTCTTTGCTTATTCTTGCTTTTACATAACTTGATGTTAATACAAATATAATTTATTATTGTTTTTAAATCTTGCTTGGTTATAAAAGGAGACTTAAGCTCTCTAAATTATTATATATGCCCCCCTTCTCAAATCTATGAAAACAAAATTTTAAGTGTATCTTAGTAAAGGCTAGAATATATTAATTCACCAGTTAAGTTTCTGTTTCTATGTGTGTGGGTGTTTTGCCTGTATGCATGTCTATGCATCATGTGAGTGCCTGGTGCCACAGAGGTAAGAGGAGAGCTTTGAATCCTTTGGAAATTAGACTTACAGACAGTTGTAAACTACCATGTAGGTGCTGGAAACTGAACCCAAGTCCTCTGGAAGGGCAGACTGGGTTACCCCACAGGAGGTACCCAAACCTGTACCTCCCAAGACAGGGTTTATCTGGGTAGAGCTGTCTGTCCTGGAACTAGCTGTGTATATCAGGCTGGTCTCAAACTCAGACCTGCCTCTGCCTCCCAGTGCTGAGATCAAAGGCGTGCACTATCATACCCAGCTGTAGCCGCTATTCTTAACTGAGCCATATCCCCAGCCCTCAGGATGTAGTTTCTAATGTGTCACACATTACTGTAGGCTTAGAACGGACTCCTTATAGAAGCAATGGGTAGAAAGTCAATTTGTAACTATTTTACTGGACTAGAGAGGGGTCTATGAAATCTTTTAAAGTGGTTTTGGTGGTGTGCCGTCATCCTTTTTGTTATTTGTCTTTGAGACGGGATCTCATGTAGCTCAGGCTGGCCTACACTCTGCACCCAAGGATGACCTTGAGCTACGGATTCTCAGGCCTGTACTTCCTTGGAATGCTAAGATTACATACAGGCACATATGACCATATTACATGAGTTATGCTGTCCTGGGGACTGAACCCAGGGCCTTGTATACGCTAGGTCAGCAGTCTGTCACCTGAGCTACATTCCCAGCTTGGTATGGCAGTTTTCACTGTGACTGCATACTTGTCATGCAGACACAAAAACTAATAATATACAGAAGGAGAAAGAAGGTCGCCATGCCACGAGGAGGAGGTCATCACGGAGGAGTCACGGGGACAAGGATGGAGCAGAGGTGGGCAGGGTGAGATGAGAGGACAGGTAACAGGCACACGGCTGGGAAGTAGGCCAGGCTAGTGTAGCTGAGCTAGAGCAGATCGTTATCTGCCCAGTCATGGTGCTTAAAGCTTACTATAAATGTAACATGTCTCTGTCTCATTCTGTGGGAGCGAGAGCAGGCATAGAAAAAACCCCCGAGTCCAACATTCCCTGAGAGAGTGTAGTTATTTTATACTATGAATTTGTTACTATTTACTGGCTAATATTCTTTAGTAATTAAGAGAAAACATTTGAGAAGTAGTATGGATAAAGTTAAGTAGTATATAAGACAATGAATGTAATTTCTCATACTATTTATCCATTGACAACTTGACCTGCACGTGATGGAGACTTAATAACAACTGTTCACTACTGAGCATGGTAACAAGGAACATCCTGGCTTTAGGACCACAGATTATTTTCAGTACTGAAAAAAAAAAAAAAAATCACAGAGGATTTAAAATAAAAGCTCAATATTCAAGGACACTTCTCATTCAGTATTTATAGTGTGGATAAGAAAGTACATTGCCTCTGATGAAATCTCGATGAATAAATTTAAAAATCAGGAAGACAAAAATCAGCGATGGTATACATTACTCGTGCTATTAATAAAGCCAAACTTACAACTGCTTACGTTTTATCATCACCTTACCGTATGTGGCAAATGTTCTCCTTTGCTGTTCAAACATGAAGTCATTGATATGCGCTGGCTCTGCATATCCAGAAAGCATATTTCTAGGAGCAGCCATTTGCTGTGTTCTAAAGGGATTTTCTGGTCCAAACTGCAATAGGAAGGAAAAGAAGCTTATGGAAATTACTGTACAGTGTGTTTTCAACTCTAAACCATCAGAGGCTGACTGACCTATTTGGGACCATGCCTGCTGTACATGGTTCTGTGTAAATAGGCAATGGTTGATGGGTACTGTCTGTCAGCTCCTGGGACAGAAGACCACAGCTCCTGTATGTCCACGTGTGGATATTTATTTCAAGAGCGACATGTTCATGCTGCCGGAAGTCTTATTTGAAGGTGGTTCTCTGGGTAACTCAGGATTACTATAGATATTTCTAAATCATGACTTGGGAGTTTGGGGTGATCTTTTGTCAATGATGGCACTGAACCACAAATTTTGTTCTAAAAGCCATGTTTTTCATCTGCTAATTATAAGTCCTTGAAGGTAGAGACTCAGAATCCTCTACACTCATGACAGTGCCTGGAAACAGAAAATACAGACACCGTTATCCAAAAATCAACCAGAATCCTAGTGGAGGCACAGGACAGAAACAAACTAAAAATTAAGTGTTCATAACAGTCCCCAAGAAGAGATCACAAATGTAAATAAAACTTACCCACTCTGAGAGTTCACATTCACAACAAAACAGGGGCACTATTGCCTATTGGGTTGGGATGCTGTGGCTTTCTAACTATTTGTTTTGTACAAAGATACTGAGAGGGCAGACAGGAGCTCTCCTCTGCCGGACATAAAGAAGACTAAGGTGCGGCATTTTAGCTGTTCTAGGACCAAGTTTTACTACCTGTACAAACCAAGACTATGGACAAACCTAAGGCAAAGGTCTCTCTGCCTTAAGCCATCCCCTAAACAGTCCACCATAAAGCCTAACTTGTAAGACACTCACTTAAGAAGTACCACAACACGCCATGCTAACTCTTATTAAATAATGCCATTATAAACGGCCCTGGGAAAATCACTGAGACGGGGCTTCAGGCTGTGACCCAGCTGCCCTTGAACTCCTGGCCATCTTTCTACAGGCTGTGACCCAGCTGCCCTTGAGCTCCCGGCAATCTTTCTACCTTAACGTCTTGCTTTCTTGTTTGTTTTTATGAAGAGTAAAATGAGTCTTCACATTCAGCAAAGAATGAACTTAATATTCTTCCTTTCTTTATTCTTGTTTTGTTTTACAATATAGCCCAGGCTGGCTTAGGAATTGCTATGGAAGCCACACTGGCCTTAAATTAGCAATCCTCCTGCCTTCACCCATAGGCACATACCATTACAGTGGGCGCGCAATGGCATTTATTTGTACACTGTAACATCCATTGTTCTTGATGAAGTATTTTGACATTAGAACATCTCAGGTTACTATCTTTATGAACATCTTTTCTACGATACATTTCCAAAGCCACACATGTAAATTCCTGCTCCCTAGCCAGCACTGCGCCTTCTGCAGACTGCACTGTGCATAGGAGATTATAAATTTAGCTGTCAGATTATTTGCATTAGAGGAAAATAAACCACTGCAAGATTGCCGTGGACTTATAACTTACATTTCTGCTTAAAATGCCCAATATCTACAAGGGTTTTAATTGCTACTCATTCTAAATTAAAAAGAGGAAAGCAAGACCTTGTGGCCCACATCTGCTCATGAGTGGAACAGAGGAAAAAACCAACACAGACTGCTGGGAGTTGTCACCAACTTCATGTACTCATGAAACTTGTTACAACGAATAGGCGCCAAATCAGTGACAAGACAATGGTTAAAAGTTCCTAAGACCATGACCTGTGCCATCACAGATCACCTCAAAACAGCATCTGGCGCCTCTCGAGTCGGTAGGGGAGAGGGAATCCAAACACAGAATCCCACTGCCCTTGATGTGCCTCTAGCACGTGTGATAAGCTACCAGCGTCTACAGGGGTGATGGCCTTAGGAAAGGAGCATCTACTTTACAAGAAGCAGTAGTCCACAGGCTGTACACACCAGACTCCCCCCGCTCTATACAGATTATCCTCAGTATCAAGGGATGGTGATTTCTATATGGAAGCACATTTACTAAACAAATGCAATTTACATGTGCTGCTGTGCCTGCAGCAATGTGAAAATCTAAAGAGCTTAGAGATATCTGGGGCAGGAGGCAACCAAAAAGATTAGGAAGTTGTGGTGGAGGAGGGTTCACCCACTTTAGGCCGCCTTAACTTCCTGCTACCTGTTGGACCTGAAAGACACGCAATGACAGTAGAAGGCAGGCTCTGCAGGGCTCCGCGGTGACTGGAACTGAGAAAGCGTCCCAGATGTCCTGGTCTCTGAATATGCAACCCTTTTAATTCAGGATAGCCATTTTAAAAGCATATAAGCAATTTCAAATTTTCTTTTCAAGTTTTAGTAGCTAAGTGTTAAGGTTTGGATATGAGGTGTCAGCACCCTCACCCCCCAAGGCTCGTGTGCTGGGGACTTAGCACCCAGGTGGCAGTGATCTCTGGAAACTTCCTCTGGTGGAACCAAGTTGCAGAATGTCACTGGACAAAAGTGGATTCTAGAGGGTATTTTGTCCCTAGCATCCTGCTTGGGCCCCCCGTCCCACCCTGCCCCAGTGAGACACAGAGGTTCCTCTGCCACACAACCTGGGGCTGTACGTTCTGTCCAAGTCCACAGGGCCAACCAAACACGGATGAGGGAAACCATGAGTAAAAAAATATTTTAAGGGCTGGAGAGATGACTTGGTGGTTAAGAGTGCTGAGTGCTCTTGCAGAAGACCTGGGTTCGAATCCCAGGACCCACATGGTGGCTCACAACCAGCTGTAACTCCAGTTCTAGGGAACCCAATGCCCTCTTCTGACCTCGACTGGTACCAGACACAAAAGTGGTGCAGGATATACATGCAGGCAAAACACCCATAAAAATAAAATAAAATACCTCCCCCCTTAAGCTGTTTATATCAGAAATTTTGGTCACAGGGAAGAAAAGCAAACTAATATACTGGGTTTAAGAGCTAATATGTTCAAGTGACTTATAGCAATTTACACCAATGCGCTAGTGAATGCAGAGCAAGCATCTGTACATGAATATATATATAATATACTCACATATCAAGCTAATTAACTTGAGGGTTAAGTTTTCAGTTATAATTATATTAGAGTACACTATAGTTAGCTGCAATTTAACTCCTTATATAACATTTAAAATGTAAGAAACTATTCATATTTGCAAATCATATGCTAGTAAGGGGTAATATTCCAAATATATAGAGATCTCAAACAGATCAATAGCAAGAAAAGAACTGATTAAAACAAAGGTCCACAATAGCCATTTAAAAAAAAAGAAGACATGGCCAGGTAGACGAAAAAAAAAAAAAAGTTCATCTGGGGCTGGAGAGATGGCTCAGTGGTTAACAGCACTGACTGCTCTTCCAGAGGACTCGGGTTCAATTCCCAGCACCCGCAAGGCAGCTTGCACCTGTCCAACTCCAGTTCCAGGGGACCCAACACCCTCACACAGACACACATGCAGGTGAATCGCCAATGCACATAAAGTAAAAAAGAAAAAAAAAAAATGTTCATCATCAGTAATCAGAGAAATGTAATTAAAATCTCAACGAAGAACCACCTCACCTCTGCTAGAACAGCCCTTTGCTGATGAAAAAAGCAAAAGCCGACGAGTGTTGGCAAGGGCGGGAGGAAGCAACTCAGTGCATTGCTGAAGGGAGGGCACAGCAGCACCAGAGCCTACGCAACACAACATGGACGGCCCTCAAAGCTGAGAACTAGAACTGTCATGAGATCTCGCGAAGCTTTTACTGAGTATGTGCTCAAAGGAAATGAATGAAATATGCACTCCCGGTTCACTGCAGGATGATGTGCAATGGCCAAAGTGGCTACCAACTAGGCAATGAACAAAGGAAAGGGAGCAAGCCAGGCAGGTAGGAGGCAGAAACAAAGGAGTACAAGATTGGGGCCACTCTGATCTATATAGTGAGCTCTACACTAGCCAGGGCTACACAGTGAAACAAAACAAGGGAAAAAAATTATATATATATTATATATATTATATATACATATACAGAGTAGAAAATAATCCAACCTTAAAAAATATTGTCATTTGTGACAACATAGATGAATCTGGAGGAAACTATGTTACATGAGATAAGCCTGGACAAGAAAGATAAATGCTGCATGCTCTCACTAATGTGTAAAACTGAAAACAGTTGCATGATATATTAGTCTGAGTTCTGTAGAGGAACAGCACTTATAAAATGAACATATATATAAAGATATATATGGGGGATTTATTATATATTATATATCATATAATATACATGTATATACCTTATATACATTCATATGTATATGTACACATGCATTAAACACACATATTTTATAGCATAAATATATACCATATTATACATACATACACATATGTCTTTAATATATATTTTATGCATATAAAATACACATAATACATAATATAATAGGGAATATATTCTATATGTACATATGGGGGATTTATTAGGATGGCTTACAAGTTGTGGTCAATCTTGTTCAACAATGGTTATCTACCAACAGGAAGTCCAAGAATCCAATAGTTGTTTATTCCATGAGGCTGGATGTCTCAGTTGGTCTTCAGTATACATCAGCATGCCAAAGAAGCAGGCTCTAATGCCAGTGAAGGAATGACTTGCCACCGAAAGCAAGAGCAAGCAGGCAAAGAGCTAAAGCTTCCTTCTTCCGGGTCCTTTATACAGGTTGCCACTACAAGGTGTGGCCCAGATTAAAGATGGATCGTCCCACCTCAAAAGATCCAGATTAAAAGATCCCACTCTGAATAACTAATTAAGAATAAAAATCCCTATAGGTATAGTTAGCTGCTTGGGTTTTAGTTAATTCTAGATGCAGTCAGGTTGACAAGCAAGAATAGCCATCAAACAAGTGAAAGCAGAACCAACAGTAAGAACCAAGGTGTCGGGTCTGTGTGGGTGACACTGGTCAAAGGGTGACTCTCAGTGACAGGAGCGATGAGCTTCCTGAATGACAATGCTTTGAAGAGAAGCAGCCTGACCCGTCCACCCGTGTGGAGTGATAACTTAAGTAGAGCGGGGAGAAACATTTTTATATGTGAAGATGCTCGTATGAACGTCTCAGAGACCTGCTAACTACAGGAAGGGGTTCTCGAGCATTCCTTTTGGTTCTTTGTTTTCTGAACCACGGTTTCTGTGTGCAGCTCTGGCTGTCCTGGACTCACCCGGCTCTGCACACTCTTAATTCCAGCCCTTGGGAGGCAGAGACAGGAGGATCTCTAAGTTCAAGGCCAGCGTGGACTACAGAGAGTGGCAAGATAGCCAGGGCTACACAGAGAAACGCTTCCCGAAAAAAAAAAAAAAAAGAGGAGCTTCTCAGAAGTCTTCAGGAGACTCACTATTTCAGCCATCTATCATGACTCATGCTGGTAAAAACAGACTACATGAAATCACAACTAAAACTTTATGTATAAGGAAAACCCATATTGGTTTTTTTGTAGTTATTGATACATTTTTCATTAATAATCATGGTGCCATTAATGTCTAAAACTTGTAAAGATGTTTGGAAATGAGAAGAATTTATTTACTGAGTTATTTTCTACAGATCAGGAAAAGAGTATGACTCAGTTGTGTTGGCAGAATAATTTTGTAAGGTGTGTGTGAAGTCTGACCACTACGTGTAAAGGACACGTCACTGCTGCTGACAACTCCGAGGTCAATCTTCTCATACGAGTGGAAAGCCACAAAATGTCTAAGGCATTAATATTTATGCAGCTCTTATGGTTATATTTTTTAATAGCTACTAGCATTTGTTCTCTGAATACACACACACACACACACACACACACAAATATACACACACACCCTAAAAGCATAGCTAGTTTAAGGGGTCTAGATTTCTTCCTGAGTCCAGTGAATTTAATATGTTTTTAAAGAAACTAATAAATAATTTATCTCTAAAAAGTTTAAAAAAGGACCTAGTTCAGGGAAGAAAGCTGCTGATCTAAAACCCTGACTATGATATTTTCAGCTTTAGTCTATAATTGGAGCAAATGATTCCCTGTCAATAGAGAGACCATCTAGGGAAGTTCTTGGTTCGAATGGAGGACTGGTATTTTACAAAATAAGCAATTTGGTTAATTTTCAGAATTAGCAAAGTCATAGGACTGTTTCCTGCAGATTACACAGTGGTCCTCAAATGATCCTTCCAGTAACTGATGGATAATTAACAGTGATCTAGATCTGAGCCCCCCCCCCCCCGCCGTGCCCTGCCGCCCCCTCCCGACATTACTGACGTCAGTGTAATCAGACTTGCTTTGCGCTGTACAAATAAAGGGTGAAGAACACTCGCCTCACAGGTTTAATAAGTACAAAAGGAGGAAGAGCATCAACACCTCAGTTCGTATGTGTGTATGATGAAAATAAACGGTGGGTTCTCACCCATTAGTCTCTTTTTCTGTTCTTTCCTACCATTCAGGGCGTAACCAGACATCTCATCCTACAAATTCAATTCTGATGATACCATCGCTCCATTTAAGAATTCCATGACTCTTTCATCTATTAAAACCAAACTCTCCCCTTGGCTGCCAAATCCTTGCACCACTCTGGTTTGATCTCCCTGATCACACTGCGAGGTTATGATTAAAGCACTCCCGCGCTTCGGAGCTTACGATGCAGCCCCAGCTCCTACTTTCAGCCCGTAATCCTTCCCCATAAAAGCCTACCTGCTCGGCAGTGCCCATGACTGTAGAAACAACAAACACTCCCATTTGCTAAATGCCCGCTCTGTGCCAGCATTTCCCAGTCACAAGGTGCATTAACTTATGGATCCTTGACTCAGCAAAGTAGACATGGCCTTAATTTTAACTGTGAGAAAAGACTAGGAATATCTAAGGCCTTACAAAAGCACACAGTCTCATTCTAAATTCCACCTTGTAAACCTGGACTGTCCACTTCAAGTATGACTTTTATAGAGAAACAGCTGTCTCTCCAACCAGCTGCAAAGTCTCCTTAAACTGGTGAGGGGAACTGTACCCTAGAGAAAAATGGTCGAGTCTCCAGACAACACACAGCATACCCCATGCAGGTTGAGGAGAGGGATTACATATTGTTTTTAACAGCGGATCCTCAAAAATCTAGGGACTTGACTTGAACCTAGCAAAGATCCTGGTGTCACCTTTCCAGACTCTGCCAAGTGATTTGGATTCTAATCATAAAACAGAAAGTCCCCAATCTGTTATATCACAGATGATTGCTTCCTTGGTAATTACGAAAGATTCTAATTTTGCTTCCAAGTATCACTCCTTCCTTAAGCTTTAACACAGAGCTGTATTCCTAACACGGACGAGTTTACAAGTTAGAGGAGGCTCCTTAGCATGAAGGAGGAGGGGCAGAAGTCATGGCTTGCCAATATCAGTACAAAATCAATTCATTCACATTTAGCCTTTTGATGGAAAGTTTTAAAAATATAGTTATATGGCAGTATTACAGTTAATAACAAGTCAAAATTTAGAAAAAGGCAGGTCTTGTAGAAGATAAGCTGACACCAAAATGTTATGCGCCACAGTGTTTTCAAATGTTCTCATCCTCTGAATACCAACAAGCACTGTTTTACTGAAGCCCCGTTCATTTGTAGGGACCACGAAGCGCACACGCACTGGCACGCTCCTGAGTGGGCCAGCTGAGATGCTACTCAGGGAGAGGAGACAGCTCACAGAGTCAGGAGGGCAGCACTGTCGCAAGGGAATAAGGTGTAGAACAGAGCAGCCGCAGCGCTGTCTGATGGGAGCGCCGACGCACCGGCAGTGCCACACACCTCAATGCAACTGCTTGCATGCCGTGGGAGCCTAGCTGGGAGAAGTCCGGCACTGCTCTGGGAGGCTGGTGTATCTGTATGCTATGAGAAGAAAACTACGAAAAGCACCCCATCTTCCAACAAGATACAACAAGCTCTAGCTCCCTGTGTCTGCCTTTAAGAAGCATCTTAAAGATCCTGTTAGTCAAGTCTTTTTTTGGCAGGGGTGGGAGTGCGTGTACCTTATAATGACTATTTTCTGGCTTCCTGTTGTCAATCAAGTGCCTTCTCCATTTTAATATCTAAGGACATTAACTTTTTAAATAAACCTTCCTTAATGGACAGTGCTCAAAGACTTTAAGTAGACATGAGGAATTTTTCCTTCACTCCTTCCCAACATTACTATTACTACTTATCACCAAGCAAAAGCAGGAAAGATCCCATGGTGCACACTGGTTCCCTCAGCAACTGTGACTGTTTGCAGCAGTGTGTGTGAGTGTGACACTGGAGAGGCATCTGTGATGGTCTCATAATATACTACATATTAATGTTAATAATTCATTTTTCTTTTGGCTAATTATAATATTCCCTTATCAATACTAAGACAAGAGTATCAAGTTTACAGTGAAGAATTAGATATTTTCATGTTCCCTTTTTCAAAAGACAGTTCCATATGACCAACCATGTCTACGCAGGCAGATATGTAGTCAGTGGTGTTTTAAAAAGATTCTCACAAAAACTAGGTTTTTAGAGACTGGAAGGATATAATATATTTTGTACAACTTCTAGTAGCATAGTTTCATGAAAAGGAATTTTACAAATTCAACCTCCATTTATCAACCTCTGGTTAGTTAAATACTCAGCCTGAGGGAGAACCTAGGTGCGCCTTCTTACCTCAGGAGCAAACATGGTCTCATAGGTAGGATTATACTGAACTTCTTTGACAGCAGGGTCAAGGTGAACTCCAGTCTCCAGATCTTCCTAAAACAAACAAATGAGCGTTATACATTTTCTAAGTGAGTATATGGTTTAGGAGCAATATCAAAGTTGCACCAGCATTTTAGACATGTAAACACTGACTTCATGACTGTTACTTTAGTAACACAGCACTAATAATTATAATAACCAAAGAGGAATGAAACATATATAGCAATACAATTTTAGACATAAAAATACATAATTTCTTATTTTAACATACTGACTTTATTAACTAAATAGGTTAGCGGTGCCCAAATACTTCAATTAAGAAGTCCTAGCTTCCTCATGCCACTGCCGTGTCAGCCCCTGATGCCCGGAGGCGCTGTCTAGGAAGCCCTGGCCCTGCACCTAGGAACCAGGTAGGCGGTCTTCATATTCCTTCCTGCGCTCCATTCCAAGTCTCCTGTCTCAGCCCAACCCTGCAGCAGACCACCTGGAGCGGCCTGGCCTCCCTCTCTGTCTCAGCTCCCTGTGGACTCTGTTGAACTTGGTGGCAGAGCCAGCTGTCTTCCCCCACTGGACCCTCTCAGCCCTCATTTCTAGCCCATCCTCACTCCTTCTGTTAGCCCCCAATATCTAGAAACACCTTCTACCCAGGACGCCCCATGGCCACTAAAAAGGGACCCAGAAGCACTCCCTTACCAGGCCCCCCACAGCCACCACACTCTCTAAAATCCCAGAAAACAAGAATGGAAACCCTGCACGGAACCATTGAGAAGTGAGGTGTAGTTCTAGTGGGTCTGCCTTTATATGTTACACGGTCTTTCCCCCTTCCAGCTTTTAATATTCTTTCTTTGTTCTGTACATCTAGACTTTTGCTTATTATGTGCAGATATCAACACCTAGGATCACAATCACCCCAAATCCAGGTGAGGAGACATCAGAGTAAAAACAATTAAAAGCAGCCAGGAACCTATGTCTGCAGCAGAACTCAGCAACCCTACTCCACAGGCGCTAAGAAACGCAACACAGTTGAAGCCTACGACAACAGCTTCAAAACGGCGCCTGTGAATATGTTAGAGGTCCTTAAAGGGAATATGAGTAAATCCATTAATATATGAAACTACAGTGAATGACTTGATGAAAACAGTTCCAGACAGCAAAGCAGAAATAGAATCTCTAAAGAAAATCCAAATTGAAGTAAAACTGGAAATAAATAATTAACAAATCAAACAAGCAAACCCCTCAGAGATAGTAAGCCTTGACAACAGAATTAAGAGACCAAAGAATCTCAGATTTGAAGACCAGATTTTAAAAAAAAAAAAAAGGGGGGGGGGCATTTCAGACAAATAAAATGTTTTTTGTTTGTTTGTTTTTTAAAAAGGTACAAAACACCCAGAAAACTGGGACACTGAAAAACAAATTCTATGAATAATAGGAATAGAGGAAGCAAAAGGAACCCAGGCCAAAGGCACAGACAACAGTTTCAACAAACCACAGAAGAGAGAGAATTCCCTTAGGAATTTTCCCTCAAGGAGGAGGTACCTACCAAGGCATACAAAGCACACAGAACACCAAACCGACAGGACCAGGAAAGAAACTCCTCCTGACACATAATAATCAAAACACTAAGCATACTCTCTTTAGGAGGCCATAATTACCCTGATACCTAGACCACATAAAGACCCAACAGAGAAAGAGTATTATGGATCAACTTCCCTTATGAACACAGATGCAAAAATTCTCAATAAAATTCTTGCAAACCAAATATAAGAACATATTAAAAAGTTCATCCACCACGAACAAGTCGGCTTCATCCTAGAGATGCAGGGATGGTTAACATACACAAATCAATAAGTGCAATCTGCCACAGAAACAGATTTTAAAAAGCCACATGATCATCTCATTAGATAAAAAAAAAAAAAAAAAAAAAGCCTTTGACAAAATCCAACATCCCTCCACGATAAAAATCCTGGAGAGATTAAGGAGACAAGGGACTCTTCTTCGTAACTTGCTATCCTTCCTCTGAGTGCCACCAGGCCTCCCCATCCAGGGGACATGGTCAACGGTGGAGAATATCCTGTTTGTCGGCTAGGTCTTGGTAGGGGTTCGAAGCTTACTGCCTATATTCTCCTTGGCTGGTGCCTTAGTTTGAGGAAGACCCCAGGACCCAGATCTGCCTGTCATAAAGTTCTTCTTGTAGGTTTCTAGGACCCTGTGGGTCCTACTATTTCCCCATTCTTCCATGCTACTCTCGTCTAAGGTCTCAATAGGATGTCCTCTCCTCTGACCCACTTTCTTGGTAAGTAAAGTTTTTCATGGTACATATCCCTTGGACTAGTGTCTTGATATAAGTGAAGAGACCGGATATTCTAAGAGCATATATAGGGGGAGGAGGTCTCCCTCAATCACAGACATAGGGGAGGGGAGAAGGAGAGAAGTGGGAGGGAGGGAAGAATGGGAGGAAACAGGGGAAGGGCTAACAATCGAGATGTAATATGAATAAAATAAAATTAATTAAAAAAAAAAAAAGGAGACAAGGGACATAGCTCAACTACATAAAGACAATTTACAGCAGCAAGTCCACAGACAACATCAACCTAAGTGGAATGCTGATTCCACTCACATCAGCAACAGGACACGGCTGTGTCCTCTCACCACACCTGGCCAGTACAGTATTTCAAGTCTTAGCTGGAGCAGTAAGACAACTGAAGGAGATCAAGGGGACACAAATAGGAAGGCAAGAAGTCAATGTGTCCTTATTTGCAGATAATATGATCAAATACGTAAGTGACTCTAAAAAACGCCAACAGGAAACTTCTACCACTGACGAAACACTTTTAGCAACGAAGCACGATACAAATTAACACACAAATCAGTCAGGTTTTCTATGTACAAAGACAGGGACTGAGAATGAAATCAGGGGAACAATACTTTACACAACAGTCTCACTAAAAAAAGCTTGGGAAACTCCAACCGAGCCAGTGAAAGACTCCCATAATAAAACTTTAAGACATTAAAAAAGAGAAATTAGAGTAGATATCAGAGGCTAGAAAGACCTCCCATTCTCAGGGGGTGGTAGCACTAATACAGAAAAAAATGTCCATCCGCCCAGAAGCAATCTATAGATTCAATGCGATCCCCACCAAAATTCTAACACAATTCTTCACAGAAATTGAAAGGACAATTTTCAGCTTCATATGGAAACACAAATCAGCCAGGAGAGCTAAAACAATCCTGAATAATAAAAGAACTGTTGGGGGTGTTAGCATCCTTGATTTCAAATTGTGCTATGAAACTATAGTAATAAAAATAGTACTAACATAAACACAGAGATGTGTTGATCATGTAATCAAACTGAATACCAAGACATGTGTCCACACACCTGGTTTTTCATAAAGAAGCCAGAAATATACCCTGCGGGGGATGGGGGGTTGGGAGCTGGGGCACGGAAAGACAGTATATTCAACAATTGGTCAAACTGGATAGCTTCATGTACAAAAAAATGTAACTAGATCCTTATCATCCTGCACAAAACTAAACTCCAATTGGATCACAGACCTCAATGTGAGGCCATCCTACCTTGAATCTGACAGAAGAGAAAGTGGGGAATAGCCTTGAACTTGCTGGTATTGGGAAAGACTTCCTGAACAGAACACCAGTGGCACAGGTACTAAGATTACCAACTAATAAGTGAGATCTCATGAAACAGAAAAGCTTCTGTATGGCCAAGGGCGCCATCATTAGGACAGAGTGCTAGCGTACAAAATGGGAAAAGATTCTCACCAACTACATATCTGATAGAGGGCTAATATTTAAAATATATAAAGAACTCAAAAAGAATCAGACACCAAGAAAATAAACAACCCAATTAAAAAATGGGGTACAGATGTAAACAGAGTATTCTCAAAAGAGGAAACACAAATGGCTAAGACATAATTAAAGAAATGTTCAACATCCTTAGTCATCAGAATCGCAAATCAAAACTACTTTGAGATTTCATTTTACACCAGTCACAGTAGCCAAGATCAATAAGACAAATGACAGCTCTGGCTGGCAAGGATGCAGAGGGAACACTTATTCGTTGCTGGTGTAGTGCAAACAGTATAGATATTGGTGTAGTGGTTCCTCAGGAAGCTGGGGATCTGTCTACCTCTAGATCCAGGTATACCACTCTTGGGCATATACTCAACGCTATATCCCATTACAGAGACGCTTGCTCAACCATGTTCACTGCTGCTCTATTCATAATAGCCAGATATTGGGAACAGACTAGATGACTGATAACAGATGACTGGATAAAGAAAATATGGTATAATTACATAATGGAATGCTGCATAGCTGTCAAAAAATGAAATCACGAAATGCACAGGTCAATGGATATAATTAGAAAAAATCTAGACATCTCTAGCCACTAAATAAATCCTCCAGTGCCAGGAATGAATTACATCTAATCAAGCTGTTGGTGAAAGGGACCCCATGGAAACCCTCAAACAACTCAGGCTACTGCCAAGGCTATTGGTGGCTCTCCACAAACTGATAGTAAGGCCTTATTGCTAAAGACAACACCTACATAACTCAATGGACAGGGAGAAGTCAAGCCGGAGCCTTCCTAGAGCCTTCACTCCTAATGACTAGCAGTCACTGACAGGTACTGTGCATGCTACCAGGACAAAGGTGTACATCAACCTAGCCACAAATCCTTCTAATTACAATGGTGACCTGCCTGAAACACTGCAACAGGGGCACAAAGGTTGTGGGAGTAGCCAACCACACAATCTGCTTATGGAACCCATGTCTGTCACTGCTCAGGTGGCCAAAAACCTGAGACTTAATAGGCCATGGAAAAAAACCCAATACTACTGTCCTGTTAAAGATATGAAATGACATTCTGCTGTAATCACAGTTCAGTGTCTTGCTCAGCCATCATCAGAGATGCTTCCCCTTGGAGTAGATGAAAATGAATACAGAGGCCCACAGCTGGACAACGTACATGGGTAAGAGACCTTGGAACACTCAATCCTAAAAGGGCTGTCTCCATCTAATCCCTCCCCTCAGGGCTCAGAGATAGGAAGAGCCAGTGGGGATAAAAGACATCAAGGAAATAAGGCCTTCTAGAGACAACGGGAGCCATGCACATATGAACTCATAAAGACTGTGGCAGTACGCACACGGCCTGCAGAGTCTAAGCTAGATAGGGTCCTAGTGCTGAGGGGGGGCGGGGCTGGGCATGGACACAAGCCCATCCCAAACAGGAAGCTATTTCCAATTGATAGTCACCCTTAAAGCATAGTGTTCTCCAATGGAGTCTCACTAGGTCCACAAACCACTCTTCGTAGGAAATGGCCAACTCAAAAGGAACGCAATGGCAGTTTTGAAGGTAATTTGTCTGGCCTTCCCCCTCCCAGAAACCTTACAGGATTTTTGTGTTTCTCATCTTGTGTTTTATGGGATTTTTGTGCATGCAAATGTTTATCTCTGGGTCTGTATGCTTCCTGTAACTTCCCCCCTCCTTTCCCATTTGTTTTGTTCTATTCTGGTTTGTTTTTGTATTATCTTTATTATTTTGTCTAATCTTACTATATTATTATTATTGTTTTTAAAAGATGTCTATTTTGTTTCCTAATAGAGAGATAAAGGGTGTGGATCTAGTGTGTGGGGGGAAGAGCTGGGGATCTAAGGATCTCTTAATACACACACACCTCATTTCTGCTGTATTACACTAATTTCTGCTTTAAAACAAAACAAAACAAATCAGCAAGTACTTTGATGCTTTTTCTGCCTATCCCACTGTTACTACCCCACATCACAGGCATCCCGCGCTGTTACTACCTTGTATCACAGGCGTTGCCTTTATTATGTGATAATAAGTCACCTTCCCATTTCCACTGACCTTTCTCTTGCCACAGGAAGGAAAAAATATTTTTCTGTCTGTAGTCTTATGGAATATTTTACTTTTCACAGTATTTGAGATGCATTATTTATTGCACAAAGCTTTTACTTACATTTTATACCCTTATATGCCTCAAAGAATGCAGGGCAGGCAGCACATGCCAATAAGTATTTGTTAAATTAAAACGATGAAAGAGAACATAAATCCACAGAGAAATTATGAAGAATAAGGCTGACTAACAGTCACTGGATTTGGCACAGCCTCGGCCCGAGTGATTCTGGTACTGAGATGGACTACCGAAGGCAGATGTGGAGAGCACTGCTGTGGGTGAGGGTGTGCAGAGCAACACAGCAATGCAGCTCACTAAAGGGTTAAAAAAAGAAAACAGATAAACAAACAAACAATCAACTATAAAACCCCAGAAGAACGAGGGTGTCAGATGGAAGGATTTCCAGAACACAACGTTTTTCTTCTTCCTTAAGAAAAGTCTAAGTCGGAACACAGTCACGCAGCGAGAAGCACAGGGCAGGGGAATGGCAACGGCTGCTGGGGCATTCCTGCAATCCCACCACCGGGAAGGCTGGGCGCTAGGATCTGAGTTCAGGCCAAGCTGACGACACAGAAAGAAAGAAGAGAAAAAGAAGGAGGGATAACCAACATAAGGTGACACAACAAGAGGTGGGAGGGGACAGAGCGCAGGAACCAGCGGGAAGCACTAGTGTGTTCTGAAGAGGGCTCTTAGAGACAGCAAAGAGTAGATAACGGGTGAGAGGCTGGCAACCAGAAATGATCTTTTGAATTACTTTGTGTAGTTAAGGTGGTAAGACACGTACAGCAAGTTCAGATTTGTACATTCAGCAGCTGTTGACCTGCAGTAGACAACGCTGCCGCCTTCGTGGGATTTTGGTCAAGTGGGAAAGACAGACAATAACCTGCACAAGAAACATATATAGCTTGCTCTAAGAAGATGAATGCCGTGAAAAGAGGACTTTAACGGTACAATGCTATTAATACTTTTGGGGTGGGAGGCAGAATGCAACCTTCAGCTTCATTTCTTAGAGCTGCTCATGTTTTTGTTGTTTTAAGAAAGGGTTTCTCATTGGCCCAGAACTCGCCAACAGGCTAGGCTGTCCAGCCAGGGAGCCCCAGGGCTCCTCCCTCCCCAACCCTGCTTTTGTGTGTGCACCGCCATACCTGGCTTCCTCTTATGTGAGTTCCGAAGCTCTACCTCAGGCCCTTGTGTCTGTAAGGCAGGCACTTTGCTACCTGAGCTATTTCCCCAGCGGATTTCATATGGTCTTCAAATCGTTCCTGCGATTAAGGCACTCACGCTAATGCACTACTAGAACTAATGATAACAGGGGAAGAGTCTAAAGCAAGCACAGGAAGGAGGGAGGGAGGGAAGAAGGAACAGAGAGGGAGGGAGGGAGGGAGGGAGGAAGAGAGGGAGGGAGGGAGGGAGGGAGGGGCGAGATGGCTCAGAAGGTAAAGGTAGAGATCCTGAGAGCCTATGAGACAGGAGAGAAGCGATTCCACAATTGTCCTCTAACTTCTACAGGTGTACTACCCTGCCCTCAACACACACACACACACACACACACACACACACACACACACACACACGCACACACTAAATACAAACGTTAAGTAATACAACACAACTGAGTGTATTCATCAGGGTTCTGAGCTGCAAACAGAACTCGTCCCTGACAGGTGAGAAGGTTCTGAGTCCTTATGAAGTTCTCTTAGCATCTCCAGGAAGGTCAGGGATGTAGCTTTGAGGAGCAGGCAGATGGAATCACAATCCAAACCCAGTCAGATTGCAGGACCTATCTAGTGTGCAAAACAATTTCCTGTGACTGAACACTACTAAACAGCTGCTGCTGTCATGGTGAACTGCTGGTGTTGGCCACCACTGCCACGCAAAACCCTCATTCTTTGCCCTGCTGTGGATGTGTTTATATCTAGAAAGTTCAGGGGGACCTTAAGAGCTTGTGTGGAGGTTCTGGCAGGGAGAACAGCGACTCCCACACCACTGACCCAAGACCGGGTCCTCCTTTATTCTACTCTGGGAAGGCCCCTCTCAGTGCACAGCTTTGAGAAGGACAACTGCCCAGCCAGTCAGATCAGCCGAATCAACAATGTCACAGCCAGATCACCCTCACACTAAAAACCACGTAAGTACAAATTAGAAAGCTCATGTGGGTGCTTCTGGCTAAGCCCAGCCTGAAAGGGAGCTGGGTGAATTGAAAGTAAGAGTTTCAATTCCTGACGGTGGGTGTGAGTGGGGGCACTCTTTACAGCAAGCTCTTCTCCAGGGAGCTGAAAACCAGGAGAACTAAAGATAAACCACTTAAGACCTTTATTGGCTAGTTTAGTGTCAACTTGACACAAATTAACACCATCAGAGAGGAAGGAGTCTCACTTGAGGAAATGCCTCCTTAAGATCCAGCCTTAAGGCATTTTCTGAATTAGTAATCAGTGGGGGGATGGTGCCATCCCTCAGCTGGTGGTCCTGGTGCTGTAAGAAAGCAGGCTGAGCAAGCCACAAGGAGTAAGTAAGCAGCACCCCTCCATGGCCGCTGCATCAGCCCCTGCCTTCAGGTTCCTGCCCTGTTTGAGTTCCTGCCCTCACTGCTTTTTATGACGAACTGTTTCTTGAAACTGTGAGCAAAAATAAAACTTTTCCTCCAAAGTTGCTTTTGTGCTCATGTGTTTCATCACAGCTATAGCAATCCTAGCTAAGAGAATACCTTAGGATACATACTAGCCTTTTCCCTAATTAGAGCTAACATTGGAACCTTGAGACAATGTCAAACCCATTACTGTAAAGGGAAAAACACTGCATAAACTGAACAAAACCAAAATTAAATACCATTACCTTTTAACAGTTAACCTGTAGAGCAAGCTATCTAAAAGAACACGTGGCTTTGCCACATTCCTATCTCCTCAGTGGACTTTATTTATATGGTGTAGTTGTCAGCACTACTAAATAGTATCTGGGTTGCCAGCTCTTCCCAATTAAAGGTATTTAGAAGACTCTAAACTTGAGTTATTTTGAACAGAGTATGTATGGTGAGACATCAACTTGTAAATACAAAGTGCGATTGAAAAAAATTAACCTTTTACAATTGCAACCCATAAGCAATAGATCATAACCCTTCACCATGGGTAAAATTACAGAACGACCTGAACAACCCTGCAGAAAAAGGGCGGTTACTTTGAACTCAACTAGATAAATGTGAACGGTACCACAACTTACTTAAATCTCAGGAGGAGTCCAAAGCCTACTAGGCATGCAATTGGAATTACCATAGAATTACAAAGGGTTTCTATCCAGTTGCAATTAGCCACAAAAATTAGGTGCTTTTCACATTTCTTCTGGTGTACATGTAAGAAAGAAGACATAAAAATATTATGTAAACTGTAAAGGTCATGATATAAGCACTCTGCCCAAAAAAGAAATTAAAGTCACGCTACAGGTGTAAGAGGCAGTATTTGCGTTTTACTCATGTTGGCTATGCTAAACAAGGAATCCATTGGGGGAAAGTAACAGCCATTGTCTAAAATGCCCGTTTTTAATTTTATTACATTTATTTATTTTGTTAACTTACTATAAAGTAAGTTAATAAACATTTGAGTTGTTGTTGTTGTTTTTTGAGAACTGCCTATGCCTCCCGAGTGTGCCAACATGCCAGGATAATAAATACTTCTTGCAATCCAGTAAGACTTCTCTTTTGTTTTGTTTTGATCTGGCTACAACATCCAGGCTGCCCCTGAGCTCCTGGTCCTCCTACCTCGGCCTCAGCTGTGGCAAGTACAGATGGGTGCCACCACGCTAGCCCAGTGCAGCACATGTATGAAGTAGTGATTTTGAACGTGCAAAGGGAACAATGTTTAAGAACAACAAAATGCTCAGCCATTACCATATATGTAGATGGAATTCCAGAACTGGAGGAGACTGGGGCTAGAGTGATGACTAGTAAAGAGAACTGTGAGCTTCCCAGAAATTCTGAAAGATCCACATTCCAAGGAAATCTATCTAGAGAAACTCTACAGAATTCTAAGTGGAATAATGAATAAAAAGAAACCCACAAAATTATTTTATAGAAAGAACAATGAAACCATACGTTAAATAAAAGAAGTGGTTGTCTAATTGGTCAAAAGAAAGAAAATAAAATCACTTTCAAGGAAAACTAGATTCACTAGGAAAGGACAACTCATCTGTTATCAGTAACAACTGAGCAAGATAAAATATCGTACGTGAGCTGACAGAAAGTTTCAGCTAAGGAAACTAAACCTGGTAAAATTATCCCTCAGGAAAGAGCATCAAACACGAACACCGGAAACACAAGGGAGCAGTGAGATCACTCGCCACCATCAGCCGTGGTGTAAAGAGACCGCCTGAAGAAGCAGCAGAGCAGAAGCAGCTATCTGTGCAGATGAGGCGCAAGCAGCACGGCCACTCACGCTGTCTTGTGGCGTCTGTGCTTGCACACACACCAAAGGGCGGTCTTAAGAAGGTGGGGATGGGAGTGAAATGGAAGCAGGGCTTGTGCTGCTTAGAAAGTGAAGGTACTGAGTAACTCAGACATGTAGTTTCTAGGGTAACTGCTTCATAGAAAGTGGGTGCATGACCTGCAAATGACAGCAGATAAAGAACACAGCGACTAAGGAAACATCTAGAAGCATGGATGCCCACCAAGCTTCATGCCTTTCTTCTACTATATTTTTAACAGCACATGTACAGCCTGACATGTATAAAACTATACTCAAAAAAGTGAGCCGGCTGCACCTCACTGGTTTTATATTATTTCCGAGGGTGTAGCTCAGATGACACGAGTGCTTTTCTTGGCACACACAAAGTCTTGCTGTGGATGGAATGAATCGTGACACAGCTCTAAGCTCAGCACTTGGGATCAGAAGTTCAAGGTCACCCTTGGCTTCCTAGTGAGTCTGAAATCAGCCTGGGGTACCTGAGGGCCTGTCTACACACAAACAACCCAAACTACCTTGTTATACCTGTTGTTGTTTTTGGTTTTTTTGCTTTTGCTCAAGGGCAAATTCATAGTTACATGTAAAGCCTATCTTCTTGTGCCTAGTTTTTAGTGTAGATGCATTAAGGGACCGTTGGGTCATGTGACCTGTGCTACTGAGCATTATTTTGTGGTCTAGCACAGGGGTTGGCAAACTCCAGGATACAGACAAAATTTAGCTCACAGACTATGTTTTGTACTGACAAAATAAGAATGGTATTTACAGAAGTTCTACATGGTCAACAGTGTAAAATACTTATAGTTTGCTTCTTTATTGAGGTTTTCTAATTTCCAATTTATTACATAATCAGTTTTTTAAAAAAAAATCCTTTAATGTCTATGTGTGTGGGGGGGTACATGTGTACACATCTGTGTGCAGGTGCACTGTGTGCTTGTGGAAGCCTGAGCTGCTGTCAGTGTCTTGCTCAATCGTGAATCACTTTATTTTCTGGACAGGTCTCTCACTGACCCCGGAGCTCAGTGGAGAGCTAGCGAGCCAAGGAATAAGTTGACTGCTGACCTCCACGGGTGCTGTAACATGCGAGCACCAACAACACCCCCCCTCAAAGAAGTAACACAACAGGGTTAATTAGCATCAAAATACATAGCATCAGATCACTCTCCAAGAGGCATACATTTATTTTTTGGCCAAACACTCTTAGTCACAAGAAGATCAGTCAAACAGATGCATGTATCTGCATGCCTCTCAAGTCTTCCCCTGACCGTTTCCTAAGCATTTGCATTTCTAACACTTACAACACATGACCTTCCCTTCTCCCCTGCACACAGCGAATGCTGCTGCACCCTGCTCATCTCTTAGGATGGAACGCAGGTGGCCGGGGATCTAGCCAGCTCTGAACGAACCTCTGGTCTCTTAGAGGTTGATGTCATTTGGTTTTCTTTCCTTACTGAACCAATTCCTCAGAGACTGCAATAAGCGAGCTTTAAAGACAACCCCTCCCTGCCAGCGCCTGCTCAACTCCAAATCTGACTCTCAGTGTTCGTACTTGGTCAAGAGTTTTTCTCTTCGTTTTTTCCTAATCTTTGACCGAATTCCCCTTACTCTTGTGCACAAGGCGATGGAGATATACTAGTAGTCTCTGGGCCCCAGAAACAAGCTTAGATCTGTGGTCAGTGACGCTCCTGGGGTATGACAAAGACGCTTAGACCCAGGAAGGGACACGTGCACTGAGGCTGGGGACCACGGTTCTGGGGGTGTGAGGGAGGAGAGGGAATCTTGAGGGGAGAGTTATACTTGTGGGGCCTCGGAGAGGATTCAGCATGGGACGAAGGCAGGCTTCAGGAGCTGTACAAAGGACTGAGTGCTTGTCTAATAGATGGCTGGATGCTGTCGGACGGGGATGTGATGTGATGAAATCTGAATTTAGAATGGACAATCTTAATGTTCTGTGGAAGAAAGAAGTGAGTACGGGGCTAGAAGGCAAAAGGAGGCAGAGCACAGGAAGTTATTCTCGTTTTAAAGGAAATGAGACTCTGAACTAAACAGTGGCAGCCGAAGAAGAAAGTGACATTTGATAAACGTCACTCGGCCACAGTGGGAAATGCAGCCGTCACTCAAAGGCAAAGGCAAAAAAAAAAAAAAAAAAAAAAAAAAGGTCAGGAGCAATTCCTAGGGGAAATAAGGACACTGTGAAGGCTGTGCTAAGGAAAACAGAGAGAAAGAAACTGACTTGAAAATTTAAAGCACCTAATGAGCAGAGGTACCAGCTGGCTTAAGGGGCGGAGGAAAAGAAGCACGAGGAGCTTTCTGTCCCGTGACTTGGTCAAGGGGTAGGACATGGATCAATAAAACGGGAAATAGAAAAGTGGACTTAGAAAGAAACTTAAGCCTTTAGCACAATATACAAAGGGGGTCTCGAGAGCCACCCTGGATGAGATTCTTTTAAACTTAGGACTTAAGCTGGCAAGGAGTTCAAGACAAGGGTTTATCGAGATAGTATATGTACTTCCTACAGCTAAAATTGCTTTGCATTTTTGAAAGCTGGTAGCTAAACCTACTTGAAAGATGAGTAAGGACTGGCTCAGAGCTCCTAAGCCACGTATCCAAGGTGACCACGTGGGCTGAGTGCCGGAGGCAGATAAGCCTAACACTGGTATCTTGGTTCATGCTTACGTTACCTTGAGGCACCTGAAGCACATATTGTGCTCAGAATATGAGAGGCCAGGTGGACTGAAACTTGAAATAAGGGCACAGACCCAAAAACACTACCGCTGAAGGGGCTGGCAGAAGAACCTGGGGGGGGGGGGGTAGGGGAATCCAACAGCTGAGGATAGCCCAGGGGAAGTCAGGAGGGGAAAAAAGCGCTGACAAAAAGCAATTACAATAGTGTCATTAGTTACGGAGATTCAAGTCAGATGAATGGAAGGCCTAGCTAGGACAGCATTCCCAGCAAGGAGTTAATCAAGAAGCCCAAGTTAGACTGCACTGTGACAAAGATGGGACGGATGCACAGCACCGAAAGTTGAGGTGTCTAAGGGACAGACTGAGGAGGCTGCCAATAAGTCCTTAAGTTGGGAGAGCTTTGTTTTATTCTAAAGATGGGTTTCCCGGCATCCTTTCATGCCAGATGTCCTTATTAAAAAAAGTAAAATTTCATAAATGACTCATCAAAGCCTGTAAACGACGTACACAAACAAGACCCATGGACACCCTAGGAAGAAATTTTTGTAGTTCCCCACTTCACAGGTTACCCAGGACTAACCACAGATTGATGCTCTCTGTAGGTTCAAGCTACACCAACCTCAGACAATCCAAGACTTCACCTGTTTGGAAACCACCTAGCTTAAATGGCTTCTCTTTCTTTGAACTGAGTTTTTTTTTTTTTTTTTTAAAGAGAGGATCTGTTTGAGCAATCTACCAAAAAAAAAAAAAAAAAAAAAAAAAAAAAAAAAATCATACTTCTACTTCATTCTTTATTGTGGTGATTTTTTCCCCTTCCTAGTATTCAATCCAATCTGCAACTACTTTGTTTGTTTACATTTAGTTGGTTTCTTCACCCACTAGAATGATTCCAGCATTCACTACAACAGCAAAGATGTTCTGGTTTGTTGGCCTTTGTGGCTTCAGTACTGTTGTTTCTGGAAAATAATACATGCTCGATAAAGAAATAAATAGCAGGGTTTTCCTTTTTATCAACTTCCTTGATTGGGTTCGTGCATGCTACTTCGTAAAGTTTATGTCTTTTCCCCACCCTCTGTGTTAGCATATAGAATCACAACAGCTAACGTGTATTCCCTTTTCACTAGAAATTAGGCTCTGTGCTATAATCTCTACCACATAATTTCACTTAATCTTTACAATAAACCCCCAACAAATATATACGTTTTTATTCAACTATCTTCATTGCACAATTGTACAAAGGAAGTTGTGTTATTTGTGTGAAACCAGAATTCGAGACGAGGTCCTCAAAACCAAAGCGGTGCCTGGCCATGGCTCGATTCTAGTGAGGGCACAAATTCTAGTTAGAAAGTCCTGATCCAATTTTATCTATATTCTCAGCTTACGTCTGCTTTAACGACGCTACGTCCTAGTCCACAAACTCAAACTTCCCTCCTCTCTTGGACTACTTTTATCCGCTGGAGACACGAGGGACAGGGGTTAGTAGAGGGCTGTCCGGTGCTTCCAATTGTGGAGGAGGATGTGGGAACAGATGTAAACGCTAGTAACTTACTTTTCAGTACAGAGATAAACCAGCCCCTAACCGGAGACGGGGGATTTGGGAGCTGAAACTAATTCACGAACTCTTGAGTGGCAAAAAACAAAACGAAACAAAACAAAAAACCCACTTACCTTAACTGCCACCTCCGGAGCCGAGTCCACCGCCACGGTTAGCGAGGGCTTGGCTGAAGGCGATTTGGTCAAGTGCATGAGAGAGTCCGCGGCTGGCAGCGGACACCGACTGCCCTCACTGTCGGAGTCCGATTCGGACCCGGAACCCGAACCATACGAAGCAGCTAGAGCTGCAATCGCAGCCGACATGACTGCAACAGATCCTCTCTGCTACGGCCAGGCCAGGGCGGAAGAAGCAGCGTCTCCCAGGTCCTGACAGATTGTCACAGAACACGTTATTTACCTCCTTTGATAACAATCCATTTATAACTTCTCGAAAAAAATTTAATGATTAATAAAATAGCTGGATCGGGACTTGAGATTCGCAAGAAATTACCTAGAGAAGCACAAGGAATAACAACTACTTATAACTTTCAGGACCTCGCTGATTAAAGACCCAGTTCTGATACCTTTGAAGCTTCGAGATCCTCCACTCCCGGCATGCAGCGCGGCGGGGAGCGCGAGGCTCCATGGGAAATGTAGTTTGAGGAGAGGAGGCGGAGCCGCGGAGAAGGGGTGGGGGCTGGGGAGGGAGGTCGGCCTTCGATCCCGCCCCCGAAAGGATGGTTCATTCAATTGGATACCATCTTCCCTCATTCCCTTAGCCCAGCACCGTTCTCTCCGGCCCCCTCCCCCAAAGTGCGGCTTGGGCAATACCACAGAGCCTCGGGACAGGGGGAAACGCCGTCCTCTTGCCCACGAGCCGGTAAGTGGGCGGATGCTAAGCCTCCCTCCACGCCGCCCGCCGCCCTACGGGGCTCGAGGGGAAAGTGCGAATCTGAAGTTCCGAGACCTGGGACCGGTGTGGCGCAACCCCGGGAGGAGGTGGTGAGGCCAGGCGGAGAGCGCCCCGCGGCTCCCCCTGCTGCAGGCTCCGGGTCCTTGCGCCCGGTTGTGGAGCGTCGCGCGGGGAGGGGGCGGCGCAGGGCAGCGGCGGCTCGCGGTGTTGTTCGCTCGCGCGTCGCGCGCACCGCGGCTCGGGCGACCAGCGGGCGCCCCCGGCGGCATTCCCGGCGGCATTCCCGGCGCCGCAGCCAGTGCCCTGCGCGCCGTCCACCCCGCAGCCCGACGCTCCCGCGGGGGCCACTCGGTGGAGTCCCAGCGCGGAGCTGGACCGGCGGCCGCCGCCGAAGCATGAAGAAGGGGTAAGGCGCGAGCCCCCCACGGTTTCACGGTGAGCACGAGTCTCTCAGGAAATTTGTCCTTTTTCTTCCCGGGGTCCTGACAAGGGAAACTGTTGTGCACCGGCCGCCGGAGCCGAGAGGGGCGTGTGTGTGAACCGGGGTCTGCAGCGGCGGCGATGGCTGGGCGCGCCGCCCCCGCCCCCATCCCGGGCTCCCCCGCGCCCGCCGCCCAGCAGCCCGGGCTGCGCGTGGAGGACGAGGCGCGGGGAGCGACCCGAGGCTGCTCCCGGGAGTGGGCGGCTGCGGCTCTCACCTGCGATGCGGGGTTCGGGACTCCGACCCCTCCGCTCCGCTCCGCCCGCCGTCGTGCCTCGGCACCGGCGAAGGCTGCAGCCCGCCGCGGAGTCCCGGCTCGCCCTGTGTGCCGCTGGCTCGGGAAAGCAAGCCCTGGCCGCGCGTCTTTGCGCCGCGGCTCCGTGTGCACGACCGCGGTGAAGCAAGTGCGGGCATCCCTTTATTTTCCATTTTGGAAGAGAAGGCAAAGCGGTTGGCCGGCTCTTCTGATGCCTGGGAATGGGGAGGTTCCTCGCGCAGAGTTAGGGAGACGCTCGCTAGGCTCTGATGTCGATAGGACTCGCCCATTGTGCCACCCAGATAATTATTCAACTATGCAGCATCCATTGCACCTTTCCCATTTTCCTTTTCCCCTAGCTACAGCATGCCCCCTAGCTTCCGTACTCTGACACCTTCTCTTGCACTTGCGGATGATGAACTAGAATAATGGTGAAAAGAAAGCTCATCCGATCCGAACATTCACGACCTGCCCTGTGTGACTGAGTAATTGATTAATAACTAGCTAGAATAGGTACGACTTATCCTTTACTATACAAAATGTACCTGAGATTCTATTTACATTTTTCTTGATGGTCACCTATTTGCTAAGTCTTTCTGTTAAGTAGTTTATTAGTTGTTCAGTCCATTGATGACTGTAAATTTAATTTGGTAAGCTTTCATTTTTCTAATTGTTGATAGCAGCATGACACAGTTGCAAATGTAATCCCAGTTGGAACCGGAAGGAACAGTTTCTCCTTGATGATCTAAGTTTCTGATAAAGCAATTTTAATTGTTTTGGATATTTGAATAAAGTACTAAATACAAAATTTTGTTTTGAGTAAGCAGAGTTTTGTACTTTATATTTGTAAAATGTTTGATTGCTAATCATAACCTTCATTTGAAGGAAAGGGTTTCATATTGAGGGGAGGAGAATCTTAACTGCCTAACTTACTTGGGTCTTACTTTTCACTTAGCTATTTTTACAGTACATTTTATTGCTAGTTATAGATTTTTCCTTTATTTTTTTCTAACTTTTACCGACGTGGATGATAAGATCCGGTTTTGAATACTCTACCTTAAGGAGGAAATATGTTTTTTGAAAACATAAGAAACAAGCATAGTTACCTATTGTTTAAATGATATTACTTAAAAACAAATTATTAGCTACCAGAAACATCTGGCTTTGCTTTTTGTCCTCCTACCTCTCTTCGCATGTTTGAGCTTGATTTGTTCATCCTTTTGATATGAACAGGATCGCACACAGATAATGCAAGAGTTTGAAGGTGCTAGAAATTGTTTAATGGAACTTGTAAGTGGCATACACAGAAATTGATGGTGTAGAATTATTTATTTGCCATTCACAAAATGGACATCGCTTTGCCTTGGTTTTCCAACATGTAAGTGGAAGCGATACTCTTTTATTCCACACAGATAATATACCTTAATTCAGAGAAGATGCTTTCATGCTACTT
Organism: Acomys russatus; assembly: GCF_903995435.1. Taxonomy (NCBI): domain Eukaryota; kingdom Metazoa; phylum Chordata; class Mammalia; order Rodentia; family Muridae; genus Acomys; species Acomys russatus. The sequence continues at coordinate 10,459,063 of NC_067157.1, read as the reverse complement.
GTAAACTGTGTTTTAATTTATGAATTGTGAAAATGCTTCCGTATGCTTTTCCATGGCACCTGTGAAAGGCTGACTTAGCCTTCGAGTTTGCTTTGGTGAGGTGGCGTTAACTTGAAGAATTTATTTCTCGGTTTTTAAATTATAGACCTCATGCCTACATATAATAAGTATATAGTTAATACTGACAAAAATAGTTGGTAACAAGTAGAATATTAAGCTACATTGTGAAAAGCCTAGAAAATGCTGAGGATCTTTTAATTTAGAAATTTTGGTTAACAGATTTCATAATTGTGGTCACTTACAAGATGCACTGTAATGCAGCTTTATCACTTGGCTTCCGAAATGCCCATATATGAGGGAGTGTATTCCTATATATAATAACTCTTATTCTTCAACTTAATTTTAAGGATAATTTAATATATCTTTTCCAAAGGCTTGATCTTCAGTAGAGAGTATATTTGGCTTCTTATTGAGAGACTAACTCCTTTATATTCATAGCAAAAGCTACTGTTTGGAAGACTAACAGCCTTTACTAAAATGTTGGACTCCTGGCTACTTTGTGGGAAGAAGTCATAGATAAACAATCTCTACAAGTGCGTTTATAATTCGTTGTTTAGCTGATTTTTTTTTTTTGAGAATTAATTTGATTATATTTTATCATGTTTTTTTTTTTTTTAATATAAAGAGCTAAAAAATTAGCTCTTTTTTTTTAATTGGGTAAAGAAAAAGTCTGGTTTCTCTTGAGCTCTTTGAGGACAGGAACTATCTTTCAGCTTACTTGTCAGAAGTCCAAAGGTGGCGGCATGGCATTTAACATATAGCAAAGGGTTCATCTGTGTCCGACAACCAATCTGAATGAAGAAGCAAGATCCACCCAACGCAAGAGTTAGCAGACATTTTATTTAATAAAGCAGCTTTATCTCTAAAGAGAAAGGCGCTTGGAGTTCTTTTGTAGCCTCCATTAATAATCCTTGTACTGCGTATCACCGAGCTAGCAGTGGACACTGTACTGATGGAGATGCTGGCAGCCTGCGGGAAGGGATGTTAACGATGTCCTTGCGGCACACTTCCTGAAAATGGACACGGACATGTCTGTCTCCAAAATTGTCTTTCTTTGTGACTTTAGTTTCCCAGTGAAATCTTAATTAAAAAAAAAAAAAAGATGTATATGTCAATGAAATCTTGTGCTTGTTTATGTAACAAGTTTTAAAAATAAATGACCTCAAGATAGAACTTTGTAAAATTAAGAATTGGGTGCTTTTATTTATTACATGCGGATTATAATTTAAAAATTTTTTTCTCTCCTTTTTTGGCTTTTTTTTTTTTCTCTCCGTACTGGGGTCAGGGCCTTGTATGTGCCACATACTCTACAACTAAGCAACACTTCCTGCTCTTAATTTTGAATATTGAATTTTTATGAGGTGGCGGTCTTAACTTATTCATCACGTTTGAACATTACACCATGCTGTAGGGACTTTGTAGTAGTTCCTTTTCCTCATTGCTGATATAGAATTAAAAAAAAAAAAAAATTAACGAGAGCAGCTTACAGGAAGGAGCACGATTCGTTTCCCTCGGTGTTTGAAGGGACAGTGCCCACCAAGGGGCGGGAATGGCGGCAAGATGGCTGACCCCGTAACATGGGCAGTTAGGAATGAGAGGGAGAGGAATGCTGGTCCCCACCCGAGTTTTTCTCTTTTATTCATCCAGGATCCGAACGAATGGACTGGAGTCACCAGCATTCACGGTGGGTCTCAGCTGTCCATCTCTGAAACCCTCTGTCTCCCACGGGTGATTCTGCCTGCAGTGAAGACTAGCCAGCACCACTTGGAACTTGTTTTCTCAGAAACTTGTGTGCTTAGTGGTCAGATTAATGGCCTACTGAAAAGCCTCTTTAACCCCTAATCTACTGGAGCTGTAGGGTGACTCCAGTAACTAGAAATTATTAAAATTATAAAGCCATACTAGCAACTATAAATACATAGATATACTTAAAATATAGTACTGTATACCAATGCTTTCATCTTGTTAACAATGACAGCATTATTGGAACTTGGCCTTCTTTCATCCATGGAGCAGGAGGAAGAAGAAATTTCTTGGATTTCAGATTGCTTTGCCTTGTATCACACGGGGCAAGAAGTCAGGGCATGTGAGGATCGGAAGGGCTCGGGGGTCCTCTTCTGATTTTACTTCTCGGAGGCTTTACTTTTGTCAATTGCGTTATCAAAAGGTTGAAGTAGAGGGCCCCTGCTGGCCTCTGCCCTAGAACAGAAGTCTAAAGTACTGGGGGAAAAAAAATCTATGGAACTCCCCTTTCTTGTGAGACATTTTTCCTTTCTAATATTTTTTGCCTCTACACTTGTCGGGGACTTTCTTCCTTCTAGTTCTGCTTCATAGGCCTCCTTTTGCAAGCAAGGTGTATAGTTCTTTTAAAATAGGCTCTCAGCACAATTAAATGGCATTATAGTGGCACAGTCTGCTTTAACAGGGGTGTGGTGAGGTTGGAGGCAGATTGGAGAGTGACTGACTTGTAAGTGCATCCTGGAGAGAGGCCTTTCTGGGGTGTGTGTGTGTGTGTGTGTCTGTCTGTCCCTCCACCCCTGCTTCATTTTTATGTTCCTAGTGCCTGTTTTTTTAGCTTAAGTTAAGTGGATTTTGAGTGGGGGCATCTGCTGCAGACTCGCAGGCCATTCTGCTGTAAGAATGGGAAGATCTGAGTGTTGTGAGAAAAGGACACACGAAACAGTTGTTTGCCACTTACATTGGAGATTTTTAATGAGCTTATTTGGGGATTAATGATATTCAAAGATAACGTATAACATGCTCTCCTAAAAGAAAAGGAAGTATTATTGCACACTTGGCTGTATATGCAAGTCACTTCATAGGGTCTCTTACGTTTCTTTTAACCAAATTGGTACTGGTCTGGGAACTGCTTTCTCCCCGTTTTTCCTCAATAACGTGAGTTTTACCTTTCTACTCTTCTGCTCGTTTGCAGTTAGTTGACCCAGGAATGCTTGCCAACCTGCTGCTGAGCCAGTTGCTCATTCGTTATAAAGGTAAAGGGGGGCTGGAGAGATGGCTCGGTGGTTAAGAGCACTGTCTGTTCTTCCAGAGGTCCTGAGTTCAATTCCCAGCAACCCCATGGTGGCTCACAACCATCTAGAATGAGATCTTGTGGACAGCCACACATGCAGACAGAACATTGTATACATAATAAAATAAATAAAAATAAATGAATAAAGGTAAAGGAGTGCTGAGCCAAGGCTTAGTGAGAGGGAGTGCTGCTTGGGAGGAGCTAGACGCCAAGAGCCTGGCTCTGGCTCTACAAAGGCTCCGCACTGTGCACTGTTAGGACGGAGTGCTGCTGAGTTTATCATCCCAGTCCTAGATACTTGGACCAAGTCATGTCGTCTTATTACTGAGTCCTGGATGCTCAAAGGTTGAACAAATTTGTTCTCTTTCCACTTGTCCAGCCTATAACGACAGTTTCCTGAGGCTTCTATTCTAATGGCAGTTTTCCTTGCTGTGGAGACTAGGTAGATAAGTGGCCACTTCTAGGACCAAGGGGCCTTCCTTACAAGGAGCCACTCCAGTTTCCTGACTGTTGTCCAAAGTGTCTTTGTCCATGGTCCTGACATTGAGTTCACCAAAGATGCCATTTTTGTTTTGCGTCTTCGTAAGAGGTCTTTATTCTTGGCATGCATTGATTGGGCTTGTAGTTTTGATAGTTGCCAGCTACCCAAGAATGTTCTGTCATAGATGATGTAGCTTGTTTGAGATCACAGGGCTAGTAAAAATGGGGGTGGGTTTTCAATACAGATGTGCAGTTTACAGCCCCTCTTTCCCTGCTGCTACTCGGGACTGTAGGGGATGTTGTTTCTTAAAGCAAAGGAACTCAGACAAACTCCGCAGAGTGTAGGATTTGAGCGATGGAGGCACTGGAGGGTTTTGCATGTATCAAATAGTTGCCCAGCTTCTTGCTATTTTTTCCTTCTGGAGTAGTCAGTGCTCTGCTTCTGCATCGATTACATCCGCTTAAAGGGAGAAGCTTTTGTCAGAGTGAAGTTGAACGGTTTGGTTCCTCTACCAAAGAGTAAAAAGGTTCTCATCTTGATTTTTGTTTCTTTGATAGCTTACAAATTTGTCTGCAAAATTAAGCTGCTTTATTTTCTGGTCACTAATGCAAATGTCTCCTGTCTTATGTCTGTCCATTTTTGGTACTTTTTTTTTTTTTTAACATAATTGCACTAAAGTCTGATGGTAGAAAGTTAGAGAAAATTAAAGCAGAAAGAGAAAAGAAGCGAATCACTTGTATCCTAGTAAGGAATGAAGACTGACTGTTTCCTGAAGCCAAAGCTGAGTCTTTCTGATAATAAACCTGTCAGGTGCGTTATTTCTAAAGAACCTCCCGCCCCCACCTCAGTGCTGCGTCTCTCTTGGGTTCCAGTTTCTAACTGTGTTGATTTCTGTCCTTCTTACTAGTTCTTTCCGCCTACTCCAGGCCCATTGCCCATAGTTACCTAAGTCGGAAGTTTATTGATTTAAGGTCCTTCTTTCCACTTCTCCTTCCGGTTTTTTTTTTTTTTTTTTTTTAGAGTCCCACATACCTCAGGATAGCTCACTCTTGCTTTTGTAGCCAAGGATAACCCAATCTTCCTGTCTCCGAGTTATAAGTGTGGGCCTCCAGGGCTGACTCCTTTTATTTCCCTGTACTCATGGTTTTTCAGATTTCTTGCAGATTTTGAGAGCATATTTTAGTTCTGAATATTTTTTTAAAAATCGTCTGAGACTTTTAGACTATGGTTGTCGAGCTCCAGATATTTTGGTATTTTCTGTCTGTCTTTAGGCTCTTTAATTTAATCTGCTTGTCCTCTGAGAGCATACATCGTATAGTTGTTGTTAGTGCCCCTATCTTTCTGCCTGTTGGATCTGGGGATGTGGGCGACTCCAACTGCGCCAGTCCATCCAGCCACTTTGTCATTCTGTCTGGTTTTGCCACACGCATTTTGATGTTCTGTTCAGAAGAACATTTACATTAAGAGGATTGTTGTACTGTCTTAGTAAAGGAACCCATTTATCTTACTTTAAAATTTTAAATTCCAGTTAATTCCCCTTATTCAGAGTTTCCTTTGTTAAATCTAGGCACTTCAAGTTTCCTTAGGTCCATATTGACACCGTTAGCACTTTGTCTGTCTTTTCTTTTTTTCTGTTTGAATCTGGATTTTAATTATGAACATAAATAGTAATATAAGAGGGAGGAGTTCTAAGGCTAGTACATATTTCCATATGAAGGATTGCTGATTAGTTGACCTGTTATATGGCATCACTTGAGATAGCAAAGAGGCTTAGTGCTGTGTTTCCTGAAGAAGAAAGCCAGTTTCCTATATCTAATACTGACTCTGCGTTTGTCTGTAGGAATACCGATTTACCATCTGGAGTTTCCAGTGTTTACCTATAACTGATTAAAGTGGACAGAGAATGGAGTTTTCTCTGTATGTGCAGGTGAATTCTTCTTATCTCTGGGCTTCTGAAAATGCTCCTTCCACAATTCTTCTGCAACTATGTACCCTTGTAATCCCCAGTCACAGAACTTCTCCCTGCTGACCTGGACAAAGGTTGTTATGGGTAGATAGAGGTAGATAGAGGTACCTAATCCCATGAAAAATGGAGGGTACACCAACGTCTTTGTTTTTCAACCTCTAGCAAAAAGGAGTCCAACAAAACCAGGAAAAACAGTAACACCAAGTCTTGGGGAAAACCCAAGGAGGAACATTGTAACAATATTCATGGCTGTCTAGTCCCCACTGGACAAGGCGCCCACCTTGGGTTGAGTTAGAGAGTATATTTCCGGACAACAACTTATATATGGCTCACAATGATGTCAGAGTTATGAGGTGTTGTCTTCAAGTTGAGTCCTTGGCCCCTCCACATGTGTAGATTGACCCTCAGGGACTGGCCCTGAAGAACTCTGAATTACATTCAACATTGGCTCCAGCAGGGGCCCAATTAACACTTTCTTGTGTAGATCCGCTCTATGCTTTAGTATTTTCCTTCTCTCTGAGGAATTCGTTTTGTCACTTCTTCACAGAAATATTAATCACTGGTGACAAATTTTCATTGTTTCTTTTTTATTTGTCTGAAAAAGCCTTTTGTTCACTTTGGAATAACAATAAAAAAATTGTATGTAGCTAAATTTGTTTTTTCTTGCAAAATTTTCTCCTTCCTTTTATTTTTAATCTATAGCTTTCTAAAATAGATTTGTTACAGACAGTATGTATGTAGTTGGATCTTTTTTTTTGTCGACTACGTGTCTTTTAATTTTTGTGTTTGAGCCATTCACATTTAAAGTAATTGATAGTTGGATTTTAGCTATCATAATTTTAACTTATATTCATTGTTCTTATACATTTTTTAAAAAATCATCTTTATCTTTCCTGATATTAGCTGAACATTTCATATGGCTCAAATTTTGTCTCCATTCTTAGCATATCATTTATATATTTTAAAACTTTTACTGTCTACCCAGAATTTTTTTAGATACATTTATACTTGGTCTTTGTCTCCATATAAATATACTAAAGCTACTTAACATATAGTTTTAGGTGCCTTTTAAGTGTCAATTCCCCTGTCCCATCCTTTGTAACATTGGTGCCATTCATGTCATTTAATTATATCACACAATACTTTTATGTATTAGTTTGAATGAACAAGTATCTACATAAAATTTTTATTTTACTTTCCTTTATCTATCTCAGTCATTCTTCATATCCTTACATAGATCTGGCCAGTTTTAATATTTTCCTTCCCTCTGTAGAAGTGCTTTGACAAATTCCCTTGGCTTTTATTTGCCTGAGAAAGTAGTTTGTTCGATAAACTGAGTGCAGAGTTTCACATTGGTCGCCTTGTTCTTTAAAGCCTGAAGTAGCTCATTGCTGCCTCATTTTAGTGGCTGGTAGTGAGAGAAGTCCAGTGTAATTTTTACCTGTCTACATATACGTAAAATGTTGTTTCTTCCTCAGGATTTTCTTTCGTGCCTTTCAGACTTAATTTAACTAATTAGTCAATCCTAAGGATCCAACCCTAAGGCCTTTCCCCTGATAGGTAAGTGCTCCATCGCTGTGCTGTGCAGCCTGCCTGCTGTCTTCTGACGTTGGAGTGTCATTGGTCTAGGTGCGGATTTTCTGATATTTGATCTCTGTCACTGATTTTAGAAAACTTGATGTGCTAAGGTGCTACGTATCTTATATAGTTGAGGTAATCCTCACAACAACTTTGTGAAAAGCTATGATTCTTACCTTTCAAGGCAAGAGCTAAATTTTCAATACAGACCACGACAGAATTTTTTATAATTCTAGCCAAATATCAATGCCTTAATGTATTTCTGACTCAGGCTTTCTGTAGACATAGAGAAGAAAACAGAATTATTTTAATTTACTTCCTCATTTGCAATATTGGCAATGGTTGTTAGGAACTAATTTCAGGGTTCAACCCATATGCAGCATACCAGATCAGTTTACCGTGAAAAGATGTGAATGAGACTGTGTCACATGACTTCTGCAGAAATGTAAATAGGCATCTGTTCACCCCAGGGAGACTCCTGACAGACCAAAGGAAGCATTCGGTTTAAGTCCTTCTGTGATTGTTGGGATTACTTACTGGAGAGTGGGTGACACGCCATGAAAGCCAAATCACAGTCCCAACCCCCAGGCAGCCTTTCACTTCCTGTACACCCTTTGAGCACACCCAAGACCTTATGGGCTGGGGAAAGGAAGCACTGCTGACAGGCCTCTCTTAGGTGAGGGTCTCCAGAGTCCGTCCCCCAACCCCCACCCCAACTCCACCCCATGCTTCCCACCCAAGACAGTGGCAACAGCCGCGTTAACGTGGCGGGCTACCACCATGTTGTTCTCCTTACTTTGTTTCCCTGACCTTGGGCCAAGGTGTTCTGTAGGTCATCAGCGCCACTCTGATTCCTGATGGCAACAATCCTGTCACAGTTAGAGGAAGCGTCTTCACAATAACAGGCTGCAAGTGTCGCACAAGGGTTTGCACACACTCGGGAGTCGACTGTGGGGTGGTTCATGGGTGAAAGCGCTTGCCTTGTGAACCTGCCCACCTGAGTTTGGGCTATGGAAACGACACGAAAGGAGAGAACCCACTCCCAGATGTTGTTCTCTGACTTTCACACATGTTGTGCACACACGCCAGCGCTGCCTCTCTCACACACACGTCATCTACAGAAAGCCTGAGTGGGTTGATTAATGGGAGAGTCTAGTGAGTGCTTGCTTTAATTTAAATTTGCTTTACTGTAAAGATAATCTTAAACCTAAATGATGTTTTGTTGTTAGTAGAAATAGTTAATTCCAAAGAAGGAATGTTTCTTTCGGGGAGAGAGTGGAAAGCCATGGATGTTGACTTGGCGTCTGTTCAGTTTGGATTAGTGACATGACCCTTTTTAAGCTGCTTGCTTAAGTTGGTAGTTCACCATCTGGGACTAGATGGGCTCCTGAGGAGAAAGGGAGAGTTTAAAGAGTTGCCATATGATTGAGTTTGCCTCCTGACTTAGATTAGAGAGTTGGGAAGATAGGAGAGAGAAAGGATCAGGGATCGTGAGAGGACCTATGCATTGCATTTGATCATCTCTCTTAAACACAGACGGAGGCCGCAGTCGGTGTCTGTGAAGGCAACCCACCAGGCTAGTGAGCAGGAAGAGAAGCGAAGTCAACTCTGCGCTGTTGTTCTGAAAAACAGAAGGAAAGGAGTTCAAGAAAGCCAGGTGTTTAACGGCGGGGACGCCAAGGGCTAGTATGTTTAGGCAAGAAAGGGCCCATTCTCAGATGGAAATCTTGGGAGCAAAATTGTTCAAGAGTGTACACAGGCAGTTGGCATGCTTAGCAGAAGGAACGGTCTTTAGAATCGAAAGTAATGGCGGTAGCACCCCAGGGAGAAGGGCTACGCTTTGAAATGCCATGTTCTGGTCTGTATTCTTCAAACATGCGCTTTTTAGCCAGCAAATAACACAAGCCACATTTAAGTATGAGAGTCATGCATGGGGGGATGAAAAGCACCACCATGCGTCATGAGCTACTACTGTTTGGTCCATTAGAAATATCTTCCCTCTGCCTGTAAAAGTAAGACTTTGATTATGACAGTTAACCATCTTGTGCTTCCTATACACTAACTAAATCTTATAAAAGCCACCATTTTATTGTCATAGAAGGAAATGAACCAGAGAATATGTCTTAATAGATTTCTACATAAAGACTTTAGTTTCATTCCTAGCATTAACAAGAAAATGTGCAAGCTGGAAGGATGACTCAGCACAGGTCTTGCCGAGGACCTGAGTTCGTGAGTTTAGTTCCCAGCAGTCATTGACCCAGAGGGACCCAACACCTGTAGCCTCTGGGCACCTGCACTTAATCCTACATATCACGTGCTTTAAAAAAAAAAAAAATCGTAAAAGGAAAACTTTGTTGTTAAGTACAGAAAGGTGACATTAATGATCTTTCATACATTTAACATGAAATTTAGTATATATTTCATAGAGTAGAGATGGGTTTGTGAATTTTCTTTTATTTGTGTGTGTGTGTGTGTGTGTGCGTGTGCTTGTGCATATATATGACTATGTGGGGGTGGTGCGTGTTCCTGTGGAGACTGGATGCTGGCATTGGGTACTGTCCTCTAGCATTCCCCACCTTATGTGTGGGGAATAGAGTTGCTGCTCATTGAATCCAGAACTAGCCATTTCAGCAAGACTGCCTGTTAGTACCTCCTTCCCCCACCCCCCTCACCCCCTACCCATGAAGTTCTTGGGCTACAAACACACATCACTGTGCCTGGCTTATCCGTGGGTCCTGAGGACCCCTCAAATTCGCCTGCACAGCAAGCACTGGTCCCCCTGAGCCATCACCCTAAGTCCTCTTAAATTTTCTTTTCAGCAGTCTTGCTGCACTGCCAGACCAGCATTGGACTCCTGGACTCCTCACCTCAGCCTCCCGAGTAGATGCAAGTGTGCGTGCACTGTGCACACTCACTCAGTCCACTCACTGATGGTCTGCTATACGCCGGCTGTGTTGCCTCATAATTGTAATCCAAGCACTGAGGAGGCCCAGTCAGGCATGTCCCCTCAAGTGCAGAGCCAGCTTGGGCTACAGTGCGAGGGGGGCTGCTTGAAAACACGGAAACAATAAGTAGCCTGTGAGAGATTGTCAGGGTCAGAAACCTTTCGTTTAAAAAGTACTTATTTTTACCATCCATCCTTAGAACTCTTTGGTGGTAAAGCGAGAATTGTTATAGGAAGGCTTTTGGAATAAGTAATATAGTAGGAACTGCGGCTGTCTTTTAAGTCCACAGGCTAGGACCACGGACAAGACTGTGATTTATATTTTTTATGAACTATCCAATAGCTTCGCTGAATTAAGTTTGAGTGACTATACTAGCCATGCTTAAAGAACAATGACAAAAGTTTATTGAAAAACAAGACACTTAATTTGATTTTCCTGTTTCTGTTTGCACATCATTTTAATTTTCATCTACCTCAGAATACTACTAAAATTACCTTAAATTGCTATTTGAGGTGAGAGGGAAGCCTGAAGGATTTTTAGCGTGAGGTTAAAGAGCATCTAACTGTAAGCTACCAATGAAGCAAATATAGGTAAAGATAATGGGCCTCGGCTGTGTGTGGGGAACGGAGACTGAGAAGGCAGGGGGAGAGCCAAGGACCTGCAGTGTCCTGAAAGTCAGACTCCGTGCTCTGCAGTGTGGAAACTTCATATCTCGAATGAGACGAAACTGAATCCAGTTGGTCATAACTGACCCTGGTGACATGATTTGGTACAAACTGGGAATAAAAGTGTGAATGGAACAGAGTTAAGTGGGAACTGGAGACATCAAGTGACTTACTTGTTCGAGGGGTTTTGCCCTAAAGGAAGGCAGAGGGGAGGGGTGGCTAGTGGGCCAAGTGTGAGACCAACCAAATTTTGTTCTCTATTTTAGGATGGGTGAAATTATATCAGCAATTTGCTGGTGGCAGTGATTCAGTAAAAGGAAAAATAGTACAGAGGAAAGAGGCCCATTGACCCCTACTGTAGATTTAGGGAACTGTCCTGGAATTTATCTACCACAAGAAATGGTGCCTAAGGAGAAATCTGTTTTACTTTTTATATAGTATATTATGAAAGGCCAACAACTATCTACTGTTTTATATGTAGATTATCTTCTGTGGTGAAACTATAGACATAACTAAAGTCACACCAGTTTTCCGCTGTACAACCGCATTTGTTTTCAGGTCAGGCATAAGCTTGTAACATGTTGACAAAAGGTAGAAAGCAAAGCTCTTGGCTGTTATGTGCTTGTCTGGCTTTACTTTAGTCTGTTTGTGTCCACGATTTCCTGCTTGGCATAGTTCTAGAAAGTTCTTTTAAAATCTGCCGTGCCTACTTATACACTGTCAAGATGATGTCTAATATTACTAATCTTAGATCACTTACTTTTTTGTTTGTAGGTAATGAAAGTAGTATTTCACAGTGCGAGTGTTTTCTTTAGGTGGAGTGATTGGTTGCATTTGTTTAAACGGACTTTTAAGAGCTCGACTGAAATGTAATTGGCACAATCAACTGGACAGTTGGATAGGCTTTAGCTTAGAGGTTGACATAGGAATCAGGCTAAGGCACCGTTAGAGCTTTGCAGTCCGTGCGTTCTCTCTGCCCCTTCCACCAATCCCACTCCTGCCCTAGCCGTCGGGAACCTGTTTTCTGCTGCTTTGGGTTAGTTTGCATTTTTTTCAAAAAGCTTTATGTAAGTGAAATACATACATTTCCTGTTCGAGGGGAAGAGTCATTGTGGCGTTAACCATCTTGCATCAGTTCATCTCATTGCCGAATGCTCTTCCGTTGTATGCCCAGCCCCACCGCTACCCACTTGGTTATGGGCTTTCGGATTGTTTTCAGATTTTGGCTTTAAAGATGTATTGCTTTTGGTGTTCCTGTACAAGTCACTAACACGGAAGCAAACAAACAAACACCAGTGACTCCATTTTATGTGCTATATTAAATGCCTACAAAAACCTTCCAACGAAGCAGGTGAACAGTTTCTAATAACCCACAGCCCTAAGGGTGAGCAGGTTGAGGGGTTGTAGAAAAGGTGACCAGCCTGAACAAAATGCTGGACTTCAACAGTAGGTACAGAGTGGATCCGGAGAGCTTGGGCTCTTTAACACTGTTCCAGCTTGAAATGGTGGCAGATGGAGGAGGGGCAAGCAGTTCAAGCCCTGATCTGATTGGGAGCTTAAGGCCGTGGTGGTTGACAGGAAACCATACCTTCCAAAGAAAACAAAGGAAGTATTTGTAGGACGGGATGTGTTGGGGAGGTGTGGGAACCGGTGTGAGGCTGAAAGTTGGGGTAGCTATGATCAAGATAAATTCTATACTGGTATAAAATTATCAGAACTTTAAAATATCCTAAAACAATCCCATTTCCACAAAATAAGTATATGTAAATGGTAGTATAACCAATTTTAAATGATTATTTGCTGGGTAAAATGCATACTGTTAATCCCTGATTTGCTAGGAATTAGGTGATTTTTACTTTCATTACATGTAAATGTATATTTTCCCAAAAAAGATTATGTAATCCACAGCAATCAATACTTCATTAGATTAGAAGGTACACATTTCTGAGTAAAGTTAGGAAAATACCTGTTTTCTGCTGATTACTATTTAGTAAGTTTTTAGAATTTGCCATTTTGGTTTATTATATTAGTTTTGTGCCGTAAAGACTTGCTCTTCTTTCATAGACCTTAGAAATAACCTGTTTTCACTGCCTGGAAACAACCATTGTTACAAATTTTGTTTAGTATAGCTACTGCTTTTGTGCTAGAAATAGGTTGTAATTCTATCTTTGAAACTACACTTCCTGTGTCTTTAAATGAATGCATCAACCCATTTCTAAGTATTGGAACAAATAGTTGATGTCTTGAGGAGAAGTAGCAGAGTGAGAAAAGTCACACTGGCAGTGGCAGGATGAGCCCTTTGTTTCTCAGGAGCAAACTGCCACGCGGAGATGCTGAAGGCAGTGTAAGTCATAGCCTCAGCTGACTTGTTTTTAGGTAATATTTTCATGGTTGGGATTTGACCTGGCATCTTTCTTTTTCATTTTCTCAGGTAAATTTAGTTTTCTCCTCTTTTACTCTGTGCTGTTCTTAGAGAATGAACCCTGTGATGCTGCACAAAAAATAAATGTGAATTATTTTAAAAACTGCTAACTATTGGATAGTCATGAAGGCAACATGGCTTCTACCCATATAGAACTTTAACTCTAATGATAAAGATAGAACAACAAAGGCAAACACATAACAGCACAAAGGATTACATCCGCACATTACAGCGCAGCCAGAAGCTGCTATGATGCTTTTTAAACAAGTGTCTTAGTTAGGGTTGCTATTGCTGTGATAAAAAACGCCATGACCAGTTAAAGTTATTTTTATAAAACTGTTTGTTTCTCTGTTTCTCACTTAACCCGGCTATTACCCAAATAATTGAGACTCTATTATATTATCTTTTTTTTTTTTCAAGCTTTACAATGCAATAACTGAGCAGTAATTACTCTATTCTTAACCCTATAGACTAATTTGGTTTCCTCCCAGTGTACGTACATCCCAGAGATACTTGCACTTTGTAGCTTTCCCTGCTCCAGGGGAATCTTGCTCCTCTATCCTGGTGTTATTTGTACCTCTCCTGTGGCTGAGTTCCCTATTTCCTCTTCTGACTCCTCCCCTGGCTGGCAGGAAGTTCAGCCCAATTATTCTCTCCCCTGCTCAGTGATTGGCTGGAAGTTGCTTTATTGGCATACCCGGGGACAACTGGGAGGGGTATTTACACAACATTGAGACTGGAGATTCTCAGAACAAGGATTGCAACCAGATTTGGGGGTGGGGGGTATAACAGAAACCAGCATTTGAATTACACAGTAACCTTATGCCCGCAATGACCAAAAGCAACTTGGTGAGGAGGAGGTTTATTTGTGGCTTATGTTCCCTGAATCATAGAGGGAAGCCAAGGTGTCAACTTGGAGGCAGGAGCTGATGCCGAGGACATGGAGGAGTGCTGCTTACCGGCTTCTTTCTTATTGTTTGCCCAGGTTGCTTTCATATTAGCACCCAGGACCACCAGCCCAGGGATGGTACCATCCACATGAGGTGGGCCTTCCCCCTTCAGTCGCTAGTTAAGAAAATGCCCCACAGGCCTGCCTGATCTTATGTAAGTTTTCTTGTTCTATTTTGTTTTCAGTTGAGGCTCCTTTCTCTCAGATGACTTTAGCTTGTGTTAAATTGATATAAAACCAGCCAGGGCAACAGAGAAAATAACATGATGAGGCTTGCATTTTAGGACTACCAATTGTTGCTCTAGGAAGGCAGGAATAAAGGTAGCCAAATGGACACCAGTTCTAGTCTGAGCAAGAAACTACAGTGGCTTGATCCAGGGTGGTGGTTTGTGGAGATGGGAGCGTAGTAGATGAATTGATGCTTATGTTGAAGGTACAGTCAACTAGTGGTTCCAAAATGCGGATAATGAGGAGAAAGAAGTCAAGAAGAACTAGGGTGTCCTGACAGGTGGTACATTTGTGAATGTAAATTAATACTTACAGGTGATTGGCTTTTTTAAAATAGCCATTCTAGGTGGTTTGAGTAATGGCTCAGTGGTTAAGAGTACTCACTGTTTTTGAAGAGGACTGAGCTTGGTTTCTAGCACCTACTCGGTGGCTCACGTTAATCTATAGCTTTGTCACCAGTGATCTGGCACTCTCTCTGGCCTTTACAGGCACCATGTGCTGTGGTGCATACACACATGTAGGCAAAACACTATAACATACAATAAAAGGAAAAATAATTTTTAAAATTGCCATTATTAGTATTTACAGAGTTTAAATGCACAAATAATATACTTCAACTCAAATATTAGACTCCAGGAATTGTTTTGGAAGTAATTATCTTGTTAACATTTCCTTATCATGTAAAAAGGAACAATCTTGTGTGAAGAAAAGTTTTCATAAGACAAGATTATCGTGTTGTATATTTACCATTTACACAGTGACTAACACAATAGGCTTTCAGTGGAAATATTTTGAAAATAAATCATACTCACTGAAAGAAAAGAGTACTTTTCATAATCAGACTTGGATGGGATGATTCCTGTGGCGTATGGACAAACGGCTGCTCATTTCAGTCGACATGGGTGATTTGTAAGACAGGTAGGCTATACCAAAGTCAGCAAGCAAGTTTGATTTAAACTTGTATCCTAAATTAACATTGAGAAGGTACTTTATGGAATTACTACAGAAAATTGAATTGCAGAGCTAAGGTACATGACGGCATTGATGTTTCAGTAATAAACTGATATCATGGACAAAACATTTACCTAAGACCGAGAAAATGCTCTTTTCCGTTGGCTCTGATGTGTGTAAAGTTATTTGGGGGTTAGTTGCTAGTTTTAGAAATGTCTGTTTCCAGCCTAGTGTGGTGGCTCACACCTTGAATTCTAGCACTCGGGAGGAAGAGGCAGGCCAGTATCAGTGAGTTTGAGGCCAGCCTGGTCTACAGAGCAAATTCTGACTACCAGGGCTGCTCCACAGAGAAACCTTATTATTGAGTTAAAGCAGAACCTCCCATACCCCAAGCTGGCCCTGACTTTCTTTACTCATAAAGAATGAAATCATGTTATTTGTAGGGAAATGTGTGCAACTGGAGGCACCCACAAGTGAATTAAGCCAGGCTTACGAAAGCAAATGCTGCATATTTTCCCTTGTTTGTGATTCTTAGGTTTTATACAGATATGCAAAATCATGGACGCATATATGGTATGAAAGTAGAAGTAAAGCTGTGTAAGAGGGACAAAGGCGTCTACTGGGGGAGAGAGGTGATGAAAGGGAGTAGGAGTTTGTGTAAGAATGGTCCCATAGGTTCGTACATTTTCATACTTAGTTATCAGGGAGTGGAACTACTTGAAACAGATTAGGAGGTGTGGTCTTGTTGGAGGAGGCGTGTCACTGGGGCTGGGCTCTTTTCCTGCTGCCTGCGGTTCCTGAGGCAGAACTCTTTTTTTTTTTTTCCTTTTATTTTTATTTATTTATTTATTTATTTTGTTTGTGTGTTTTTTGAGACAGGTTCTCTCTGTGTAGCCTTGGCTGTCCTGGACATGCTTTGTAGACCAGGCTGGCCTTGAACTCACAGCGATCCACCTGTCTCTGCCTCCCAAGTGCTGGGATTAAAGGCGTGCGCCACCACGCCTGGCATGATGCAGAACTCTTAGCCACCAGTCCAGCACCAAATCTGCTGCATTCGCCATGATTCTGCTATAATGATTAGGGACTAAAACCTCTGACGCTGCAAGCAAGAACCAATTAAATGCTTTATTTTAACGTAACGGTCTTTTCTGAGCAATAGAACACTGACTTAAGATTGAGGGTATGCAGTAGAATATGCCTAATACACAATAAATACACATGAAAACTTAAATTTTTGGGTTGGGGATTTAGTTCAGAGGGAGAGCACTAGCCAAGCAAGCACAAGGCCCTGGGTTCCATCCTCATCTCTGAGAGAAAAAAACAGACAAAGAAAATTTAAGTTTTTAAAGGTTTGCTAAGAATCTGTTACTATTTTTAATTTATCAGAGTTTCAAAAGCACTTAATATTTTAAGGTTGCTCAGTTTTAATGAATAATTTGATTAGTCTTGTGTTGTTACCATAAATAAATATTTGAGTTTCAGTTAACTAGTAACAAGTTTATTTGGGGGGGGTCTCACAGAGAGCCACCCCCAAGATAACACCAGCTATTGCTACTGATCTTGTTTACCCACCAGAACTATATATTGTGTTGTTGATGCTGCTGCTTGCAGTAGTTTCAGTACATAGAGCTATGAAGATGGATCCAAGCCAGATGCTTCCTCCCCGGTGGTTGGGGGGCGGGGAGACAACGACGCATCGACAGAGTCGGACTTTGACAGCTGTGCGTGCTGAACGTTGTGTTACTGACCTGCTGAACAAGAACCACTGCAGTACTGGCGTGAATGTTATGGTAACAACCAACAACTTTTTGATTGAATTTGAGGCCTGATCCATGAAAGGGAAATTTTAATCTGCTCTAAAAAGCAAAACACCAAGCCTGTGTACCTGTTTGGCTAAATGAACAAATTGTCAGATTGTCTTTTAAATATATTTCCTTCCATAGATAGCTAACCAATGGCTCAATGGTCTTGGACAGAGATTTTTCCCTCTACAGTTAATGCAGAGATTTATAGCTGTCAAAATTCTGATAATAAGTGTCTGTTGAGTGCTTAGCCATAAAAGGAACATCCCTAGGATGCCTGCCCCCCACTCCCACCAAAGGTTCAGCCAACACCTCAAAAAAGGAGACATGGACTGGTGGGACTGCAGGGTGGGAGTAGCGCTGTGCAGCGCTGGCTTCCGGGCAGGAGCGCTGTGAGGCGCTGGCTTCCAGGCAGGCCGTGGCCGCTGCATTCAGCTGCTGCAGCCCTGGTTACCTACACCAGACTTGTATGGGATTGAACTCCTCAACATTGCATCACGGATGGGCGAAGGGCTCGGGGAGCTGTTGGGCAGTGCATGGTTGCTGCGCAAAGAGGGGCTCTGTTCTTCAGTGGTGTCATCCCTGGTAGGTCGCTCCTGTGCCAGTAAATAACCCTCTCCCCATACTTAGGCAGTCACCCCTAATACAAGAAATCCATGGAGAAGAGGGAGTCATGGGACTGAGGAAGGGTAACAGAGTCAAATACAAGGAAAACACATTATATACGTGTCTGAAATTATCAAAAAATTAATTTTGAAATTAAAAAGAAATATAAGGTACTTAAATGTTTTGTTTTTAGTGTTTTATTTATTTTTCTTTTATTGGAAAGTTTTTAAAAATATATAATATATTCTGATTATGGTTTCCCTTCTTCTACTCCTAGTTTTCTCCCACCTCCCCTCCCACCGGACCCTTCCCGTTTCTGTCTCATTAGAAACAGGCTTCGAAGGGATAATAGTAAAATAAAATAAAAGCAGGCAGGGCATGGTGGCGCACGCCTTTAATCCCAGCACTGGGAAGGCAGAGGCAGGTGGATCTTGTGAGTTCGAGGCCAGCCTGGTCTACAAAGCGAGCCCAGGACAGCCAGGGCTACACAGAGAAACCCTGTCTGGAAAAACCAAAATGATGATGATGATGGTGGTGGTGAAGAAGAAGGAGAAGAATGATAATGCCAAAACTAATACGATGAAATAGGACAAAACAAACAGAAGGGAAAGAGCCCAAGAAAAGACACAAGAAACAGAAAGAGATGCACGGCCCCACTTGTTGACACACTCAGCAGTCCCCCAAAATTACTAATCTGGAAAGCCATAATATATGCCCAGCGAACCTGTAGGGTAAGAGAGAGGAAAAGATGTAAAGAAAAAGAAAAAAATGGACAAGCCCGACACGATGTTATGAGACAAGGACCCTCCGGCGATACCAAGTGAGTTCGTTTTCTGTTAGCCGTCTGCTGTGGACGTGCAGCCTGCCCTTAAGAGTAACTTCCAAGGAGGCGCCCTTGAAGAAAACTGAATTTTCATTTGCAAGTAGTTACCAGCTGGAGGTAGCTTCTGGGTTAGCAGTGAGAGCATGTGCCCACTTGTCCTTTCAGCTCTACGACCCCAGCTGCTGCAGACCCGTGCAGGCCCCTGCTGCAGACCTGTGTAGGCCCCGTGTATGCCCCGTGCAGGCCCCTGCTGCAGACCTGTGTATGCCCCGTGCAGGCCCCTGCTACAGACCTGTGCAGGCCCCGTGTAGGCCCCATGCATGCTACTCAGCCTCCGTGAGTTCATATGTGCTTCTATCCTCTTGGTTGAGAGGGTTTCGTTTCCTTGGTGCCCTCCTTTCCCTCTGGCTCTTACACTCTTTCCATCTCGTCATCTGTAGGGTTCCCTGAGCCCTGAGGGGAGGGATTTGATAGAGGCATCCAATTTAGGGCTCAGCGGTCCAAGGTCTCTCCATCCGTATTGTCTGGCTGTGCGTCTCTGTGTTTGTTCTCCTGCTGCAGGAGGAAGCGTCTCTGGTGACGGCTGAGTAAGGTGCTGAGCTATGAGTGTGACAGACGGTCGCTATGAGTCATCTTTTTAAATGTGACAAAAGAGTGGATTAAGTAAAAATGGAATATTACTATTGCGGGATGTGCTAGAGCACCCTGTCAATCCCAGTACTTGGGAAGCAGAGGCAGGTGGATCTCTAGGAGTTCAAAGCCAACCTCGGCTGCATGAGTTGCAGGCCAATCAGAGCTACACAACAGAAAGACCTTGTCTAAAAAACAAAAAACAAAAACAAAGAAGAGGGTTACTGTTTTTATTCTCTACTTTGGAATTAAAATATTTTCAGTCAGAGATTCCCTTAGCAGTAACAGCTTAATGCTCTCCTAGCAGGAAATGTTTTGAACTTAGGGTAAGTAAGAATCAAATGTATCTAATCAAATGGTTTCAGCTTCACAATTAGTAGAATACAATTAAACAGGATTTTATTATACTGACCTAGCTTTCTGTTATAATTAAAAATAGTTGGTTGAGCTTAAATTTAGACCTCATATTTTATTATTCTAATTACTCAAAAATTGAGTATAAAAATAAAAGAATAATATCGGTTATTATTTCATTCTACATTTTTAATCAATCTGCAGAGATTGGTGTGTTAACATACATGCATGAAGCTGCATGAGAGCCTGGCTGAAACAGTTTTATATTTTTCAAGATAAAATTACTGAGTAAGTTACTGTAGCTCATAGCAACTTGAGACAGTAAGCAAGTGTCAACTTAGAACCACCCGATTTCTACTTTAGAAATTGTGTTTTAATAAAAGAAGAATTGTCTTGAAATCTTTAAAAAAAAAAAAAATAAGTGTGAGAGGGCAGGATTAATATATATTGGTGTTTTTTATGGGAGTTTTAAAGACAGTTCCTCAATTTTCCATTCCAGTTACAGGGAGAACCAGCCTTCCAGGCTCAAACCTTTGTTGTCATGTGCTCTGTGAGTCCCTTCTCTTCTAAATGCCAGCAATTTCAACCCATTCCTCATAAATTTATTAGTGATAAAATACAAATGCCCTGAGCTAGGCTCAGTGGCACATGCCTGTAATCCCAGCACTCTGGAAAGCAGAGGCAGGTGGATCTCTGTGAGTTCGAGGCCAGCCTGATGTACAAAACAAGTCTAGGACAGCCAAGAATGCACAGAAAAACCCCTATCTTGAAAACCAAACCAAGCAAACAAACAAATCATTATTAAACTAACAAACAAACAAATGCTTTTAAAAAAGTGTTATATCCAGTCTCCCTTTATTTCAGTCTGTCTTATAATTAGTTATTTTATTCTTTGGCTTTTAGTTTTTATTATATACTTGATTTGAATTTATGATTCTTCTTGCTGTATTGTTATTTCATAAATACTGTAATGTACTCAATAAAACTTTTAGCTTCATATAGAATTTTTTCTGATGACAGACATGTATAAATTGAACTTAGGGATCTAAATAGGTCAAACTGTCAACATGGTATTTTTAATTCAGTGTTACCATTTTAATATTACATAGTTGTTTTTTTTTAATTCCTAAAGCCATGCTTATTTTTGAGCCATTTAAAGAAAAAGATGTTAGAGAGAGAGAGAGAGAGAGAGAGAGAGAGAGAGAGAGAGAGAGAGAGATATCTTCCAAAGTGTTCTGTGCCCTTATGGTTAATGGTATTTATCCACTTTGCTGGCCATGGCCCAATATTAGGCTCTACTGGGTACCATCTGGTGTCAGTAGCAGTTGACAATTGAAGACCCTTATCAAGTGCCAGAGGAACCGAAGATGTGGAGAGAGTCCTATAATGTCACTGCCTCACTGACAGCCAGCGTCCTTTCTTTGGCAGTGTCCTGTGGCTGTCCCAGTATCGGCAATTCTCATCTTCCTCCAGCTCTGCCAAATGCTGTGACAAGGTTACATGGTGCCTGGTCTAGCATCCTCATCCATTCATATTCTGCCCGTTTTTGACTGTCTGTCCGTCTGTCTGCCTCTTTCTCCCCTTACTAGTTGAGACAGGGTCTCGCCTCACTTGTGTGGCTAGTACTTGCTAAGGATGCATGTGTGTTCCGGGATCCAGGCACTGCATCTCATGCTTGGGTAACCAGTGCTTGCTTATCCCTGAGCAATCTCCCTCACCTAAAATTAAAGTTAGACTAGATAAAACTTCATAATAAAGCGCCGTTGGCCTTGCTGGCATGGTCAGGCTGAAAATGGAGGGCAGCAAGCCTGCCGAGGTGCTGCAAGGGATATAAACAGGGTCCAGCACTTTGGGAAGCTGGCCGTTCTTACTAAAGCTGTGCTTATGCATGTGTGTACAGACCCCACTATTCAGCGTGTTACTCCTCAGCCTGTGCTAATTCCATAAGACAAGCACTCTTTAAATCAAATGTGTATTGCCTTAGTCTTCTAAAGATTATCTGGTCTTCCTTGAAAACTAAAGTTCACAGTCTGTAGTTTCAGTATGTTTTTTATTTTTATTTTTCTTCCTGCTTCCATGTTTATTTCAAACAAGTTTCTGTGTTTTACTGTTCTTATACTTGATTTAAAAAAAAAATCTTCACCTCTGCCCTCTTATTTATCCTGAAACATCATTGCTGTCCCTTGGAGCTTTCAACACATCTGTTAGTAGTACCCTGTATCAATAGCAGCCACAAGCCACATGTGGCCATTGAGCACTTTGGGTGTGATTAGTATGACTGTGGAGTGGATTTTAAATCTTAATTCAGCCACATGTAGCTAATACTTGCTATTTTGAATAGCATATGTCTGTCTAATAATCTCCTTAACCTCTCCCTGTTTTTATTTCTTTGTCTGACTTGCTTCAGTTACGTTTGACCTTTCCGAAAGTTGAGCTTTCCATCTCTGTACCTGTTGTCGCGTAAGCATCTGGGCGGTGAAGCTGTTTTAATTATTCTGCATCTTCCCTCTCTGCGTTTTAATCCTAGCGGGTAATCTGCAGCTGTTTGTTGAAAGGAGTAGTCGGCAGAGAATCAGGAAGCATCACTCACAGCCTCCCAGTACCCCTGGACGTGCTGTAGAGTGTGTTGTAGGGTACGGTGGGAGGTGGGAGGCTGCCTGGTCAGAAATACAATGTGGCTTGGAACCAGGAACGGATTACAAACAGAAGCAGCAGTGTGTATAACATGTGAAAGGCCAAGCTCTGGTCGCAGCTTTACTGTGGCGTTTTATGAACTGTGACAAGTCTCGTAACTTGTTCAGGCATGTCTAGTTAGCCACAGGCATGATGTGTAATTATCGAGTGCAGTGGCTATCAGCCTATGGGTTGAGACCCCCGTGAGAGGGTTGACTGAGCCTCTCACAGGGTTTGTGGATGAGTTATTTACTTACTGACTCACAACAGTAGCAAAATTACAGCTAAGGAGCAGCAACAAAGTAATTTTGTGGTTGGGGGTCACCACAGCATGAGGAACTGCACTAAAGGGTCACAGCATCAGGAAGGCTGAGAGCCACTGGTCTAGCTTTTACTGTTTCTTCCTGCCTTGAACACAAATGGCTTTTCTGAATTAGAAGCTATTAACAAGGAGGTGGTGGTTTTCTTTTGTAGTTTTGAAGTGTCCAGGAAAAGAAAGTACATGTAACATGCCCAGGTTTGAGATGAGAGAACACTGCTCTGCGTAGTAAAATGCCAGGATGACAAGTTATGTTAAGAGCTTATAACAGGAAGGAAAGAAGCAAGAATTTCTTTGTAGCACTAAGAAATAATAACGCCATATTGAAGTGATTATTCCCAGTAATTAGCAAGTCCAGGAATAAGAATTAGGAGAAAGTCAATCTGATGTAATGAAATGAAGTATAAACATTACATTGGGATTTGTAACAGATCACTTTCCCTGGATCACCAGTCACTGGATATATCATGTATATACAGTAGAGTTAGAAAGGCTGTGTGTGTGTGTGTATGTAATACATACGTATTTATATCTGTGCTATAACTTGTACCTTTAGACCCTAACATAAACACAGGGTGTCCCTTTGCTTTTAAGGGATCTGGCAATAGTTCTCGTGTGACTCACCTCACTGTTTACGTGAGTCAGCCAGCAGAACAAACCTTTGTTTTTAACTTCCACACTCGGGAATGCTCACTCCGTTAAACACCCTTATGTGACCTATTTCTCCAGCCTTCCCAAATCACTACTGTATTCTTGGGGTTTTTTTTTGTTGTTGTTGTTGTTGTTTTGTTTTTTGTTTTGCCTCTGTGATCAGCAAATATCCCTAGCATGTAGCTATTTTCAGCTTTTTTTTCCCCCTCTGAATTTCAGCCTTCTCTTTGCTGTAACTGAAATTTGTCCCCCAAATTCATTTTAATTATACCCTCTTATGTGAGTGTTTAGATTGTCCGCACACACGTCCCTCTTGTGTGTTTGGAAGCCTTCCCTGCCCGGTGGTAGTCTATCCACACAGTTTCTCATTAGAAAAAAGAAGGCAGAGTGGCTCCCAATTCTGTCTCCTAACGTTCAGTGTGGTAAGAAGTGAGCAGGGTTACTAATTGTGTTCGTGCTGTGAGTTAAGGATGTTTCCAAAATCTGCACATGTGGTAACCATTTTAAACTGCAATATCAAATACCTAGAGGTAGATAATGTTTTCTTCATTTTAAACATAAGAAACTGGGACACAAAGATTCTTAGAGAGCTGAGAAAATAGTAAAATGCCATCATGTGAGCGCTGAAAATTGTGTTTTCCTGTAAGACGTAGTTTGAAAATAAGTATTTCAGAGGCCTTGAGTTTTTCATACTTAAGGCAGTAGAAACTGGGCCATGGTGAAAGCTTGTCCCAGTGTAATTATTACAAAAAAATTAAAAGTCATAAAAATGTCTGTAAGATATATTGTAGGAATTAAAATGTGTTTTTTCCAGTGTTTGTGAAGAAAACGAGAATATAAATTTAAAGAAAATGAAATATTATTTATCAGTTAAAAAGACAGTTTGGTGTGTACACTCTGTGTGTGTGTGTATGTATGCAGGTCAGAGGGCCTCACTGGTATGTGCACAATTTTCTGTTGCGGGTGGGTAGGTGCTAGTAGGTCAGATAGCCTCACTGGTATGTGCACTTTGTATGCGTGTGTGTGCATGTGTGTGTGTGCAAGCGTGCACATAGGTCAGACAGCATCACTGGTGTGCGCACTTTGTGTGTGTGTGTGTGTGTGTGTGCATGCGCGTGTGTGCGAAGAGCGCGCACATAGGTCAGACAGCATCACTGGTGTGTGTACTTTGTGTGCGTGTGCATGTAGGTCAGAGGCCTCAGATATCAGTTCACCTTGCACCTTGACACAGGGCCTTGCTGTGTAGAGCACTATCTGGCCAGCAAGCTTCTGGGCATGGCCTGTGTCTGCCTCCCTCCTCACTTCAGGGACGCTGGGAACGCCGAGGTGCCAGCTCTCGGGTTTCTGGAGGTTGGAACTAGGGTCCTTACACTTCCACACAAGTGTCACTCCCCACCGAGCCTCAGCCTTCAGGCGTAAGGCAGCATTAGTTCCAGAAACTTATCTGATGGATAGTTGTACAAATTAAATATGGTGAGACCAAAAGTAAAGAGATTCCAGTGTTCCTAACTTGGCTCTTGTTGATAGAACCATTCACAATAAAAAGCCAGATTTTTCCCCCTTGGAGAAGAATAGGGCCTATGATTTTGAGTTTTCTTAGTAGTAGCATGGAAGAAAAAACAGCCAGCCAATATCAATATATATGTATCAAGAGAAAAAGGAGATCTGGCCTGGAAATGACTAGCTGGTCAGATCAGCTGTAAGTTTGGCAGAAGTCATGTGGGCGGAGTCTGGGCGGGCCTGTTCTCTGTGACACTAAGGATGTACTTTGCTGCTTTTTAAAATCACATGTTCTTCCATTCAGATTGGGAAAAAGGAATAATTGTGTTTCTTCCCTTCAGTGAAATTCTACTTATTCTCTGAATAAAGAATTACAAAAATGTTTTTGTGAAGCACACGTTGTGCAGTTCAGTTACTATTAAAGAACAAACAGAGTGTGGCCAAAAGAACACCGAGGCAGGTTGTGTTCCCAGCCTTCAGCAGCACAGCGCCCCTCTGAGCACGTGGCTTAGCTTGGCCTGGACCGGTTCCTAGCCATCCTAGCCAGAGCATCTGTGTAGATGTTTCTGTTTTATTTACTGTTTTGTTTTAATTTTTTTAAAAAGAGAAATGAAAGCACACGCTGACTCTTTAGAAGGCTGCGTGTCAGATGACTTTGGTGTGTCTTTATCATAGCTTTGGCAAATGGGCTAGCTGGAAACTTTCAGTTTAATGAATCTAGTGATGCAAGCTTTTAGATTAATAGTTTCATGCCTTAAGACTAACTAGTATCAACGGGGTATTGTATAAAGCAAATTTCTTTAGAGAAATTACTGCAATCATACAAGATAACAAAGCATAATTTTGGAGCAGTTGGTACACGATTCTTATACCAGGTGGTGCTTATATAAGAGCTCAGGCGCCTCATAGTGAGTGATGTTATTTAGAAAAGTAACAAATGTATCAGAAGTGTGAAAGGTGTTGTTCCTCTTTAAAAGATGATAATGCATCACTCAATATTTTACAGCTAATGTAAACATAAAACCTTTTCTACCCTGGGGTGACAAGTTGCTCAGTGGGTAAAGAAATTCGCTGCCAAGTCTGACAACCCGAGTTCGGTGCCATCATATATGGTGTGGGAGGGGAGAACTAAGTCCCCGGGTCGTCCTCTGACTGCCCCATAGGTGCCATATATGCCATATGTGCCACTAAGTAAATGAATGAATAAATGGGAAACATAGTGCTGTGTCCTGGGCACGAGCTCGGTGACCAGAGTTTGATTCCCAGAGCCCACATAAAGGTGAGAGAACCAACTTTATGGCGTTGCCCCCGACCTTCACAAACACACTCCAACACAATAGTAGAAAATATTGTTCAGGTTTTTTAAAATTCCCAATCCTGTGTGTCATTGTACTATTAGCCTTGAAGTCAAAGAAGTCCTGTAAACTTTCCGTTTTGAGTAGCCTATTTAAAAAGGAAATTTAAAAAACTAAATTTATCCCATATGGATGTTTAGTTCCACAGACTAGTATGGATAATGCCATTGACATGGTCACCATCCGTTCTGTTTCCTCCGACATGGGAGAGCATGGTCAGATCAGGCAAGAAGTAGCCGAGTCATTGGCAGTGCAGACACTCCCTTCTGCCTTGCTGTCCTCTGCCGAAGGAAGGCATCAGTCCCGCGTGCACGGGTCAGAGGGCGGTGCAAGTCGAAGAGCTAGGACTGTTGCTCACCTTGGCTGTGTCGCCCACAAGTCATAAGAGTGGGGGTTGCAGGGTGTGGAGTGTGGGGATTAAGTAGAACAGGGAGCCTATATAGATCCAGTCTTTCTCCTTTGGGCCTGAAATAAGTAAAGTGTGCACGTCATACAGGAGAATAATAAAACATAGGGAAAATGTTAAGAGGAAGACCAAAACCACTGAGTGTCCCACCCTCCCAATTAGTTTTCACCTTAAAGCTCGCTGCTTTTCCATTGGTCCCTACTCCAGACGGCATTACATTATTCTCCCAAAAGGTTATTTTCGCAGCTGCCCGTGAATCTGTTTAGTCTCACAGATTTTATGGCGCAGAATAACGTATTGATATAATACGGTCTGACTGTAGAAAGTACGGCCAGACTTTGGATCTTACTTCTAATAATCACTCCTCTTATATTCTACCCCTAGAATATACCTTAAAATGACACCATGATGTCCCCCAATTCCGGTGTATCACCTAGACTGCTTCACTCCTCTTCCCACTGGTCCCCCTCCACTCTGCTGTTTCCTGCTGCCCAAGTTTTTATAGTGAGTGTCATCGACCAAGGTTAGACTGGTTGGTCCTGAGTTTGGTTTGCTGTTCCTTCACAGGCTTTATTATGGTAGCATTGAGCATCTTCAGCATGGTGTTCAGGGGCCCGTTGGATTTAGCCTTCTAATACTTACCCCTGCCCCCACAGTCTCTGTTCCTTACACTCTACAGAGGTTCACTCTGCGAAATGCTTTAAGCCCACAAAGCACTTCCCAGTTCTGGGCCCTTTGTGTGCATGATACACCTGAGTTAAAACAAAAATTTAAGCACAGAGCTTCAACTCCCAACACTTGACTAACTCCTGCTAACCCGTCTGGTCTCAGTAAGCATTTTTCTTTAAGAGCTTATCCTACATTGTTAGACACTAGATCCTAGCAAACCCAAAGAGAACTCTTGCCCCTTGAAGCATGTCGTGAAGTAATGGATCCATTGGTGTTCAGTAAACTGGGTAGTTGGATGGCCACGTGTGAGTACCGTAACTACACAGTAGGTAAACACCTGCTTTTCAGACCGGCCTCGCTCTCAAAGGACTCACTGTGTCACTGAGGCTGGCCATGAACTCACAGTGGAAATCCTTACCCTTTTAGTGCAGGGTTACAATGTGAGGTACCTTAAATGGCAAAGATGCAACTGTTTAGTATAGAGTGTGTTTTTTCAGGTGATTTCATCTGAATTTGTGGTGTAGACATCTTAAATTTCAAAGTAGCATTGCTTAAATTGCAGGAAATAATATTACTGTAATAATGTGGCTATGTAATGGATTTGTAATACTTCGGTACTGGTTTATTAACCTAAGAAATCCACATTTTCTTGGAGAGGAACATGGAATCACACAATAACTTTTATCTGGTGCATTGAATTACTGATGCTCTACACAGTCTCTTTCAACTCCCTTGGTCGATACTGTTAGTGTTACAGTTGCTGGGTAGCTTATTTCATTTGCTTTATTTTATATAACATATCAAAATGTAACACTTCCGTACTGTCACATGAGATACAAAATATAATTATTATTATTTTTGTAAAGGTAGCATTGTTCTTAGGTCAAATTCTTTAAGGGAAAGCCAGAGCATCTCAAAGCAATCCGCTACCTGCAGGTGTCCAGCGTGATTCCTAGTTCTTTAGACTCGTAAATTGGTTTTGTCATCTTGAAAGCAGAATTTTAAAGATCTGTGACTAGGGAGTAGTTTACTATTCACAACAAATGGGAAACTTGTTACTTTTTATATAATCCTGAGATGGTTTGGCACAAGTTTGTTTTATAACACTTTTAAGCTCTATTTTCTTCTAGTCTTTCATATGTAATAGTGAAAATCTGAAATATGAACACTAAAGGTTTAGAGAGAAAGGACTATAAAACCCTGTTCTGGTAGTCTTTGAAACAGGATATTTTATAATATATTTTATAATAATTTATTGTTTAGAGGCCTGTGATTTTACATAATTAAATTTGTGCTTCAAAATTAGGTTTATGTATATTGGTTATATGTAATTCTTATTTCATGAATTCTTTTTTCAAAGCTTATATTTTCTTAATCAGATTAGTCTTTTATAACTGTAAAGCATCTTGTTATTTTAAGAAAGCTATTTTCATAAAGAATTTCTCCAAACATCTCCATGTTTAAATTATTTAATTAGTTTATTGCGTGTAATTAAATCAGTTCTAATCTCAAGGCAATAGGACATTTTTTATAACAGTGGTCTTCTTAGTTGGGGAGATGGCTCAGTAGGTCAGTGATGGAGGCATGAGTGTTACGACCTGGATTCAGATGTACACAATAAAAGTTGAGTGTGTTGTCACCTGCCTGTAACCTTAGTGCTAAAAGCAGAGATAAGTAGATCCAGGGCCAACATTCTAGCTGTAGCGGCAAGTTCCAGGTTCAGTGTGCAACCCACCCACCCACCCTCTCTCATACACACATATATACACACACACACACACACACACACACACACACACACTCATTAATAATAGCAAGGGGAAGAGCAATATAGCAAGATACCCAAAGTTGACCTCTGACCTCCACATGTACACATATAGGCCAGTACCCCGCACATACATATACACCACATAGACACACACACACACACACACACACACACACACACACACACACACACATTTTCTTTGTCAATATTTCTTAAAATATCTAAAGTACTGGAACTTTTTAATTGAGTAATTATTTCATAGTAATCTGTTCCTATCACTCATATAATAGATTGTTAGATTGAATAACTGAGTATCCAGTAGTCTTAGGGAAATTGAAAGTGATTATTTAAATTAAGAGACATGAAATGATCAGCCTGACTGGCATGAGCCTAAGGCTTGGTCACTCCGTGCTGACCACATAAGGAAGTAATTCTTAGGCGCCTGTGTAATTGCTTTAGCGTGTTGTTCTAGTTACTTTCTCATTGCTCTGACGAAGGATTGGCCAGAGTAACTTACCGAAGGTTGTTTGGTTTTGGTTTTTGTTTTGGTTTTTTGGGGGGATGGTTGTGGGGAAGTTTTGACTGATGACCAGGTTTGTAGCTACAGGGAGCAGCGTTCAGTCTTCTAGCTTAGCAAACTTGTCATCTTCATCATTATTGTAGCTAATTTAAAATTTGAAAGCCTACATCAGGATTTAGAAATATAGCCGCTAGAAGGTGGCTTGCATGCGTGTGTGTGTGTGTGCATGCGTGTGTGTGTTTTTTATTTATTTATTATTAAAAGCATTACTTAGATTTTAGCCAAAAATTTTTTTTCTTAAAAATTATTTTAAGAATTGGTCTGGTTAGATGTATCAGCTATAGATATATCTATATCTATATCTGATAATTGTTTTAGGCTTTTATATCTCCACAGACTCAATTATTTTTAGAACCACTTGGGTTATGTAACAGCTGGGAAGCAGGGGTTGCTATGGTAGTGTCTTTGACCTAGGGGAACAGAGTAACACTTTCAGGAATGAGTTGTTTCATGTTATAGCAGGGTGCAATTTGGCTTCCTTGTTAAAAAGTTTCCCTCCAGAATCAAGCCAATCATTGGCAGTTTAAAAGATGTTATTTGTAATTGGTTCATTCTGTGCAGTTTTGTTTCGCTTTTAAATAAAATGTCATTTGCAGTATAATAAAAACATTCAAGTAAATTTGATTTCCTATTTGCTTGGTAATTAATTTATATGTTTTAATGGGTATTTTAGTTTTTAATCTTTTTAATCTGACAGAAGATGCTGTGCTAAAAGTGGTGGAGTCTCTAAAACTAGGAATCTGACATTTTCACAGCTTTAATTTAAGTTTTTATCACTAAGATTTTGATAGCTGAATTTAAGCACATGGTCATTGTATTTAAGACAGGGAAATGAAAAACGAGTATGCCATGAAAACTGAAATAAAGGGAAGGGACAAGGCAGACCTTATTTTAGGTGCCTTTACATACAACAGTATGTAAAGATACTGTTTTAAACACAGGGAAAGCCATTTTTTCTTTAATGATCAGAATAATGTTCAAAACTACTTTGTAAGTCTTTCTACCAAAGGTCTGTGTTTACCATACTGTGAATTCTAAAGATGGCAGAAAAACAAGTCACTATCCCTGCTTTATCCCTACACGAGACCAGCAAATGCTGACTTTGCAGTGCAACCATAGGACGTGATTTTTCTCAACCCTGTAACTCGTAAGCCATTGCTTTATATGTGTTTGTCTGCCTTCAGATCATCTGATCGCCACCTAGTTAGATACTAGATACAAGTTGAATAAGACAAGAGTTTGGTTCTCTCAATTTTCACTTAAATCTAAACATACAAACAAGTTGAATACAATAGCATATTTTTGGTAGAATTCTGTTAAATGTAAATATTGGCCAAAGTAGAGGACACCGGAAGGAGGTGGGTACATCTTCCTGGGGAGCTGAGTGAGGTTTCAGAGGGGAGATGCTGAGTGTAGTCTCAACGATAAGAAAAGGAAAGGCGCGCGCGCGCACGCGCACACACACACACACACACACACACACACACACACACACACACTTTAAGAAATAAGTCATGGGTTCTTTCTGACATCTTGGAGTCTGTGGAGCCTGCTGGGAACAGGACTTCTAAAATGCAACTATGTCTGGAAGGCTGTGGTGCAAGGCCATGTTTGCTGGCTACAAGTGAGGTCTCCGGAACCAAAGAGAGCACATGGCTCTTCTTAAAATTGAAGGTGTTTATGCCCGGGATGAAACTGAATTCTACTTAGGCAAGAGATGTGCTTATGTGCATAAGGCAAAAAACAACACAGTGACTCTTGAGGCAAACCAAACCAAACCAGGGTGATCTAGGGAAAGTAACTCAGGCCCATGAAACAGTGGCATGGTTCATGCCAAATTCCAAAGCAACCTCCCTGCAAAGGCCACTGGACGCAGAATCTGTATGATGCTGTACCCTTCCCAGATTTAAACTAATGAAAAGTAAATAATAAAAGTGGATTTGTGCTCTTGTATTTCTTCATAAAAAATAAAAATTAAAAAAGGTCATGGGGCTGAAGAGATGGCGAAGTTAATAAAGTCCTTACTGCTCAAGCCCAAGGACCCACATCCAGCTCCCTGTCACCTGCGTAAAAACTCAGCCAAGCAGGGTACGCCAATGATGCCAGTGCCGAGGGACTCATGTACAGGGCAGTCTAGGGCTTTAGTCTTGATTCTTAAAGCTCCAGGCTTGGCGAGAGACCTGTCTCAAAAAAATAAGGCGGGGGGTAACTAAGGAAGATAACTCAACATTGACCTCTGTTCCCACCACCCCGTTGTGATGACAGAAAATGATCTTAGTTTGTGGGAGAAATTACACAGTTTCATTATGATGTTTAAGTTCCTTGGGGGTTTCGTTGTTTTTTTTCTCCAAAGCAGTATCTGAAGGCAAGATGACTCAGCAGGTAAAAGTGCTATGCTACAAGCCTGAAGACCTGGGTTCGATCCCCATAGCCCGCCCGCCCTCCCTTGAAGGAGAGAACTGACTCTGAGAAGTTGTTCTCCGCTGTCCACCCAAACGTACCATAACACACAGTTAAAAACAACCAAAAACATTAAAAACCCTTGCTGTTTAAAATGTTCCGGGACTTTTTTTTTTTTTTTAAAGTAAAATCTGCTGGATGTAGGTAAAATATGACTTAAAATGGCAGAAGCAATAGACTTTGTGTTTGATTTCTTACTGAAGACGTTGCCGGGAGGGGAGCGCCTTGAACAGAGTTTGCCTTGTGCCACTTACAATAGCGCAGTTAGCAGTGTGAGCCTCTGTGCTGTGCCTTGGCAGACTCGCAGCTCCTTTCTGCTGCATTTGAATCAGCCTCTGATGTATCATCTTCTCCCTCTGGGTGCAGCAGCGCTACAGTGCAGAGGCTTCCTCGACTGGGAAACTGTTTCCTCTGCATCTGCTTCCTGCAGAACACGCTCCCTTTTGTCACAAGCATGTTCTTCTTCTGTGACCATATGTCGGCCTTCACTCGCTTCTTTGAGTTGCATCAGTGACATTTCCAGCCATCCTTTGTTCTTCGCTGCTCTCCTGTCTTTGTCAGCTCCCCTTTCTAATAGTCTGTGTGGGTTTGGGGTGACCAGCAAGATGGCACCGCAGGTAAAAGGCTTTGCTGTCTGTGGTTGAATAACACACACGGTGCGACGAATCAGCTGAGGTTGGTTGCTCCCACTGGTCACGGTGTGCATCTCATAGTAACAGTGATTTGTGACCCAAACTGCCAGTAGTGATGCTTGAGTGTGTACATTTATAGTGACTGTTCTGCAGGCAGTGAGATTTGAGCCATGGTGTTGGGAGACTTGTGTTGTTTGGCTAACCCTTGCTTGCTGAATTTGTGCGCCTGGGAGTCCCCAAATGAGAACAGACAGCAATGCAAGGAAGCAGGACTTTTCAGTAATTAAGAATGTGGTGGATTTCAGGTGCTGAGCTGTAGAGCACAGCTGGGATATGTAGAAATATTAGTGTGATGCCACTTTAACAGCTTTTCAAGACTTCCTTAGTGTGTATCTCTTACACCAACTACATAGTACAAATCTCTACACACAGTAAATAACGACTGTGTGAACTCCCCAGGGGTCAACTGATATTGCAGAGAAGTTTTCAAGCATGGTATAGCTCTAATAATTGGAAAGAAGAGCTGGAGAGATGGCTCAGAGGTTAAGAGCACTGACTGCTCTTCCAGAGGTCCAGAGTTCAATTCCCAGCAACCACATGCTGGCCCACAGCCATCTGTAATGTGGTCTAGTGCCCTCTTCTGACGTGCAGGTGTACATGCAGGCAAAGCACTGTATACATAGTAATAACTAATCATTGGAAAGAAATAGTTAACAAACGAGTTTAGCCTCTTTGGGTCAGGTGGCTGTTTTATCGTCATGCAGCATATAACTTCAAAGTGCCATTCTCCGTTGGCTGCAGTTGAGTAATGCAGATCTCTTTCTGTTTCTCACAGGTGAGCTGGGACAGCGGCTGAGCTCAAGATGCCGTTAGTGAAAAGAAACATCGATCCCAGGCACCTGTGCCACACAGCACTGCCTCGCGGCATTAAGAACGAACTGGAATGTGTAACCAACATTTCCCTGGCAAATATAATTAGACAACTGAGTAGCCTAAGTAAGCACTTATGTCAATTTAAATATTGCAAACCAGAGTTGTCTTTAGAGTTGACTTCTCAAGAACACACTTGTCCTTGGTATTAATTGAGGGGGGATTATAACATTATCATGAGAATTCAATCACTTTAAGTAAAATCACTGAGTTATAGCAGAGATTTCTCCTTCCTATTAAGGAAGTAACAGAATCACTCAACAGTATATCACACAATGATTAGAATTATTGAAACTGCTATGGAAATGTGATTTGATCTGTAAAAGATACAGCCTGGTTGTTATCTCCATTTACTATTTTTGAACAATTCAACTATTTGTATTTGGGGTCTTTAGGATCTCTGTATTAACCACAATATACTTATTAATACAAAGAAATATTTTCATATCATCAAAGGTGTAGAGAGCAAGGTAAGGCCAGCAGTAGTGAGTCTTGTGTAATGTTAGAATATGGAACCAAAGTCTGAAACACACCATGATATGGAAACCCCAGGAGAACTCAGCTTCTGGCAGGCAGGATCAGCTGGAGAGAGAGCATTAGGAGGCCTAGGGAGATGGCCCAGTGAGTCACAGTGCTTGCTGTGCCACCATTGTACATGAGTTCAAATCCCCAGCACCCACATAAAAAGCCAGGAGTGTCTACGTGTGCCCCTAACTCCATAACTGGGGAACAAAGATAGGCAGATCCCAGTTGCTTACTAGCCAGGCACCTTAGCCGGAACAACGAGGTTCCAGTTCAGTGAGAGACCCCATCTCACAGGCACCGCGAGCAAGCACGTATGCACGTGCCCTCTCGCCCCCCCCCCCCGTGGTATGAAGTGCTGGGCACACAGAGGAGAAGGGAGCATGTAGTATCACATCCCTAAGAGACTATAGGATGGAGATACATTGTTAAGGAATTACACAGATTGTCTTCTATTATTATTCTTATTTAAAAAATAAATCCAGTGAGTGTATCTTTGAATGGAAGGGATGAGCTTTTTACTCAACTATATTTCATTAAAAATATGAACTAGATGTTCTTGGCCAGGTACATTCCCTGAGTGGTCCTAAGTTTTAGCTGCCATGCCCATCACTAGAGAGGGTTTGGCTCCTTTCCTCTTGTTTGAACTCATGTCTCCTCCTGTTACTTGTTAGGGATTAACTCTAGGTCACCCCCATCCCAGAACTTACAGATGATCAAATCCTTTGGACAGTAAGATGGTGTGTTTACACATTTTCCCATACACCATACAAGATACTCTTCACAGTACTTTATAACTACTGTTTAAGTCTTAGCTGTGTTACTTACAGGGAAAAAAAGTCTGTCTGTGTTTAGTACAGAAGCAGTTATTTTCAACTCTGCTTTCCAAAATTGATTGAATCAGATTAAATCCACCAGTACAGAACTTGATACAAAACTACAAGGGTCGTCCCCATTTGGCCCAAGAAATTGTTAATCTAGGTTTTTGGGTTTTTTTTCCCCCAGTGAAAGGTCGGAGTCTTTA
This sequence comes from Acomys russatus, assembly GCF_903995435.1. Taxonomy (NCBI): domain Eukaryota; kingdom Metazoa; phylum Chordata; class Mammalia; order Rodentia; family Muridae; genus Acomys; species Acomys russatus. The sequence continues at coordinate 10,424,083 of NC_067157.1, read as the reverse complement.
CAAGCACTGTAGCCAGGACAGCATGGGGTTACAGAGATGACCCTAACTTTGGATGTCTCTGTAAATATCATAAATACAAGTGTCTCACACACACGCTACATGCCCTTGCCGAGCAGCCCAGTGCACACTGGCTTACTGGTGGCTAGCCCTCAGGGTACATGGTTAGCTGAGAGTCTGCCATTGCCAGCATTGTCAGAGAGCTCAGGAGAATGCCAGATCACGTTTCCACATACGACTTCTGTTAAGTTGGAGAATCTTAGATTTGAGTGTTGTTTGTGAGAATACCAAAGCTTTGCGTTGCCTGTGAAAAGCTGTGAGAAAACAGTAAGAGGCTGTTCATTTGAAATCAGTTTATTCCTGTTGGTGGCTGATTTTTCAGGTCAGTTACGGAAACCACTAGTTATTTCTTCCACAGGGAACCAATCTGAGTTTTTAACACTGCTCAAAGCAAGAGTCTTAAAGGCCTCAGATACTGCATTGACATAGAGTTGGCCATATTAGTTAAAGATACTTTCTTTGGCCTAAATTAGTTGATCTAATGTTATAAACCTTTGTGTACAAATCTACGTCATGCATGTGTGAGTACCCATATGTTAACAGGGAGAGGCGTGTTGAAAGCATACAAGTAACAAGGAGCTTTGGAAAAACATCCTTAAATTTAAAATAAATTCTGAATCTAACAACACATTTTAGTTATGTAGTGCCCAATATAAAATTTAGGATTAATACTATTGAGTGCATCAATTTTAAATACTCAGATTTCTTAGGTAACCTAAAGATGGAGTGTGAAGAATCTCTGACTGGGGGGGGCCGGGGACGACGACAAATAAACAACATCTGTCAGTTAAACACAAGGCTGCGTTGTAGCACCTAGTAGCAGAAAACTATAAAATATAATTAAGATTAGGCTTAATGTTTGTACTCAGACCATATAGTTAATTTCTAAGCCATCCATAGAGACAGCAAATCAGAGAAAATCACATGGATTCAAGGTGTAACAATAGTTTATTGCCCTTAAATTAATCTTTTGTGTTTTTCTGCTTGGCATAATTAAAAACCTAGAATTAAGTTAAGTTTAAAAGGCCATTGGCCTTTTAAATAATCCCACACGCTAAAGAACCAGACACACAGGATGGCCACTTGACCCCTCTCAGAACCTGTTCACTTTTACTTTAATGGCTTTGGTACATTGGATTTGGTTTCTTAAAGATTTATGTTTTGAAGGATTGAAAGGAGTGATACAATAGAAGAGCCATCACTGAGTTCAGTTAAAATAGCTCAGAGCAAAGAGGGGTCTGCTGAAAATGTAACCAGAAAACTGGGGAGACCATTTAATATACACTCATGTACCCCAAGGCTTGTTTTATGGCCACAGGCAATTAATTGATCTTCATAATTAACTCGGCCATAAGTACTCAAGAAAAGTTTAGATTATAGTTGGTTTTATATTCCATTTAAGATGACAAGGAAATTTAAGAGTACATTTCACAATAGTTTTCATTCAAAAACAGTTAAAATACTGATTGATGGACTTAATAAATTTAAGTTATTCAGAAAACTTGACTCTCTAAAATGATTGTTTAAAGGTCAGGTATTGCAGCTCACAATTGCAATCCCAGCATTCAGGAGGCAAGACGATTGCTGCAATTTGGGAGCCAGCCTGGGCTACTGGCTAAGACTGTCTCAAACAAACAAAGCAGAAAGAAAGAAAGAAAGAAAGAAAGAAAGGAAGAAAGGAAGAAAGGAAGAAAGGAAGAAAGGAAGAAAGAAAGAAAGAAAGAAAGTAAAATAGCTCTTGACAGTTGTAAGTTTTCCATCTTAAAGCACCAGTTGCACAAAGCTGTATCTACAGTGCTTCATTTGGTTTTTAGGACAGATGCCCGTGGCTTCTTAATAAATATACATAACACAGTTCACATTCTATGATATTTTCCTATTAGAAAATAATTCAGCTTTGTAATAGATGGCTAATGGAAATTTAAAATTCACATTCCATAAATGTCTTGTTTTGTTGTCTCTTCTCTGTTAAAGTTCTAGTTAGAGCTGAAAGTTGTCTTTTCTGTTCCCTCCTCTGGGGTTTGCTTGTTGAATTCAGTCAGTTTATACTGCTGAAATGAACTAATAAAGACTAGTTTTTCTCTTACGTGTAAATAATTTGACAGACAGTATATTATTCCATTCCCTGTTGCTATAACAAAATACTCGCAGCTGGATACCTACAGAGAGAAGATATATTTAGGTTACATCTTTTGAAGTTGGAAGTTAGGTCTGAGCAGACTTACCTGCTCAGCCTCCTGATTAGGTCACAATGTGATGGAGAAACAGGGGGACAAGGTAGCTGAGGGAGCGGTCACTAGCATAGAGCAAATTGAACGTTCTATTCAACGTTAAAGATTTGTGACTCTTGACCCAAAATAACATCCTACTGAGTTGAAGAATCTCAAATATGATTAAGTGTAGAAACCATTCTGGGGGCTGGAGAGATGGCTCAGTGGTTAAGAGCACTAATTGCTCTTTCAGGAGACCCGGGTTCAATTCCCAGCACCCACATTGCAGCTCACAACTGTCTGTAACTCTAGGATCCAACACCGTCACATAGATATACAGACAAAAGACCAATAAAAGAAATAAAAATATATAAAAAAAAGAAGAAAAAACCATTCTGAATAGAATTAACACTCGAATGAACTATAGATTGCAGAAACTATTTTTAAAAGGTAATCACAGGTGGATTAAAGCAGACTTGCTAAGTGATGTATGGATTAATTGGGTCTTTAAAGAATGAAATATTTTGAGAAGGAGAAGAGTGGAGGCAAAACCCATGTGCTCATTAGAATCGAAGAGAGTGGTAAAGCCTGACTGGAGGACAGTGCGAGGCGAGAGCCTTTACACTTAGTTGCATAGATGATGACACTGAGAAGTGGCCTAACGGGAGCTTGGTTGAACTTCAGATAGGAGCACGTCGCTTTCACATTGTAACTTCATTGTCACGTCTTTCTGGAGGGGAAGGAGGTAGATTGGAAATGTAAGGAACCCTAAAGAGAATGCATAGGAAGGATGCTGCCCACTGAAGTGCTGCGGCATTTAAACTTCTCGGGGAGTGCCTGGACTCTTTCAAACCGTTGAAAAGCGGTGGGCCCTCTCTCCCGAAAAATATAAATGCATCTATCGAAATTAGATTTTTCTATTGCTGTGATAAAGTACCGTGGTCATAAGCAGCTTAGGCAGGAAAGAGTTTATTTCAGCTTGAAACTCTGAGACCACACTCTGCCCATCACTGAGGGAATTCGGATGCAGAGGCCATAGAAGAATTGCTCTCCATCGCTTGCTGAGTCTGCTATCTTAGAGCACCCAGGGCCACCAAGCCCAGAGATGGTGCCGCCCATAGTGTGGCCCTCCCATACCAATCATCGATAAAGAAAATGCCCTCTAACCAGACTGGCTTGTCAGGGGGAAGGGGGGCAGCATTTTCTTAATTGAGGCTCCCTCTTTCTAAATAACTAGCTTGTGTCAAATTAACATAAAACTAGCCAGCACAGCATCTAAAACCCTGCTTATAGTTTCTGACTTATGCAAACTATAAAAAGTTCCTTGTTTTAAACTGATCTCTTTTAGAGGTGACGTGTTATTTGCCATCTCTGTAGTCTGAACATTTTCACCCACATCATTTCTTAAATCGGTGGGTAGCTTTGTAACTGCATGGTCTCCCATTTGGAGTGCTGCTTTTATCTCCCAGGCAGCTGTGTCTGGAAACACCTTGGCCCTGTCCCACACTCAGATGTTTCTCTCTGCGCTGGGCTGTGACACTAAGATGACCTGTTGCTTACTTGGTACGAGATTGCTACCAGGCGTATTGATGCTTACATCATCTTCTCTTAAAACTTTAGTTTTTGAGATAGATACTTTTACTCTTATTGATAGTTGAGGGTATCGATGCCAGTGTCTTATTGTGAATGAAGTAAAGATGTGAACTTACTCTACTTTTTCAAATTCCTTCCCATATTTACTTAAATATCATCCTCATTTAAAATTTATGAACGTCAGAATTTCTGGTTGGTTTTGGCACATACTTTTTGGTAATAAGGGTGTACATGAATAGGAAAAAAAGTGGAATAATTTTAGCTTTTTGATGATTTTTAAAATAATCGTAAGAGAAGGTAACACATTTCTCCTGAGACAGTGGCCTGGCTTGAAACTCAGCTCCAGCAGAGTCTATGTATAAATGCTGATTGTGAGGGTAGCACATGTTATTTGTATGTATTTTGACATCCTAATCTTCCCTACTCACCTGGAAATTAAGTATAAAGCATACACAGTCTTTCCATTTAGACACAAGTCGCTGAGGAGAACATGTCAGTTTCCCTAGACCCCGCCCATTCCCCCCCTCACCCCACCCCCGCATTGCAGAATAGCATAGTTAGCCCCAAATAAACACCAGATGCTACAGGGCAGCACTTTGAACTCCCTAACTGCTTACTGTGACTGGGTGGTCACTTACGCTGTCTTCCATTTCTGCTTAGGTAAGTATGCTGAAGACATATTTGGAGAGCTATTCAATGAAGCACATAGTTTTTCCTTCCGAGTTAACTCCCTGCAAGAGCGCGTGGACCGCCTGTCTGTCAGCGTCACACAGCTTGATCCTAAAGAAGAAGAGCGTAAGTCTCCTCTTTTCTCTGTTTATCTTTGCATTGTGTTAAGGCAGGGGATGGAGTGTGTTTCTTAACAGTATTAAGAGTGACTGTACAATCTACCCCTGACCCTTTGTATCCGTGCAGAAATAAATCAGTGATTGTAAGAGCGGTTGGCTTGCCTTTCCATTCCTTACTGTGTATACTGCTCTTTTGTTGTTGTTGTTGTTGTTCTTGTTTTGGTTTTCCGAGACAGGGTTTCTCTGTGTTAGCCTTGGCTGTTCTGGACTCACTTTGTAGACCAGGCTGGCCTCGAACTCACAACGATCCGCCTGCCTCTGCCACCGCCTGGCTACTACTCATCTTTTAATTTTTTTGACATAAAGACATTTTAATTAGCCTCTTTCTTCGGTTCTCTCTCCTTTAGTCTTTGTGTGCTCTTTGTCTGACAAACTGAAGTCGCATGAAAGTATCTGAAGTCTTAAGGTTTGGGTGACACTTCTCTTACTGTGCCTTTGTGTATGTGTTACTGAGCTGTGACCTCGGTATTTAATCAACTGCTGCTATCTGCTTTAAGTGAAGGAACATTCCCAAGCAAATTGTTCTGTGCTAAGACTAAAACAAACGCCAGGGTTGGTTTTTGTTTGTGTTTGTTTGTTTTAAACACTGCTGGTTACTAATAGTACAAATTTTAGCAGTAGAAGCACACTTCATGCTTCTATAGATACTTTGTGTGTTAATTTTTTTGCTTTAAAAATGCCTTGAAACACTGATAATTTCCAAATTCCTTTTTTTTTTTCCAAATCCGTGAACAGAAATGAAACTAAGAATATAATTTTTACTGACATACTGTAAAGCAGTGGTTCCCAGCCTTCCTAATGCTGTGGCCCTTTAATATAGTTTCTTACGCTGTAGTGACCCCAACCACAAAATTATTTTTGTTGCTACTTCATAACTATAATTTTGGTACTGTTATGAATTGTTTGGTTTGGTTGGTTGGTTTTGGTTTTGGGGTTTTGACTTTGGTTTTGGTTGGTAGCTTGGGTTTTTGTTTTGTGACAGGGTTTCTCTGTGTAGCCTTGCCTGTC